>NC_089249.1:171389394-171695519 GCF_963930625.1 Muntiacus reevesi
CTGAGAAGGACGCACAGCCCCTCCCATCCATGGAGGGGCAGATGGAATCTCGTGTCGGATTCCATGCCAGGCGCTTGAAATCCTACTTGACTGATCTTGACACGACTTTGTGAAGCAGACACTATCCTCTCCATTAGTCGATGAGCAAACAGACTCAGAGAGGTAAAGTGAGTCACAGGGTGGTAACTGGCTGAGCCCTCATCTGAGCCCAGGTCCGCCTGGCACTGCTCAATGCCCAGCCCAGACTGGTTTGAGAAGGCCTGAGGCCCCAACAACTGTCCTCCTAGAGAGACACCATATTCTGTTAGGATCTTCAGCCTGCCCCTGGCTCCAGCGAGGTGTTAGCTGTGCCCTTGAACTTGGTATGAATAGTGCAGCTAGAGCGTGGAGTGAGGGGACAGGTAGTCAGACAGAGGCTGGAGGCAAGGAGCCAGATTGGCAGCTCCATACAAGCTAGGTTAGGGGTACATACCACATCCTGGGGATGGGAGGAAGCCACTGAAGAGTCAAGCAAGATGATAACATGGTCAGCTTTGCAAGTTAGAAACTTAAGAGTTTGCGGTGATCAACATGATGGATGTCAATTCTAAAGGAAATCAACCCTGAATATTCATTGGAAGGACTGATGCTGAGCTGAAACTCCTATACTTTGGCCACCAGATGCGAAGAGCCGACTCACTGGAAAAGACCCTGATGCTGGGGAAGATTGAGGGCAGGAGGAGAAGGGGGTGACAGATGATGAGATGGTTGGATGGCATCACTGACTCAATGGACATGAGTTTGGGCAAACTCTGGGAGATGGTGAAGGACAGGGAAGCCTAGTGAGCTGCAGTCCACGGGGTCGCAAAGAGTCGGACATGACTGAGCAACTGAACATCACCACCACATGACCACGTGATGGATGAGGGAGCCAGAATGAAAGTGGTGACAGTAAAAAAAAAAAAAAAAAGAGTTTAAAATTGAGAGGTACTGCAAAGGGACATTGTTTGACCATGGGAATCTGGGGAAGAGGGTGGAGGATGGCCCTGCACTCGTGGTTTGAGTAGCTGAGCTAATGTTTCCATTTCCTGAACTGGGGTCAGCTGTGGGGAGGAGCAGGGGAAGGAGACTCAGCCAGAGAAGTGGGAGGAAAATGGAAGACTGGGGTCACGGACGCCATCAGAGCTGCTTGAGAGGAGCGGGTGGTCATGATAGCAAACGTGGCTGAGAGATCGGGCCAAGTAGAGACCCGCGTCCTGCAGACTGAGAGCCTGCGGATCATCTCTGGACTTGGGAGAAATGTGTGCGGTGAGGGAGTGAGTGGGGAGAGGAGGCGGAGGGCCTGAGGCCCACCAGCATGGGCAGTGAGGTCCAGGGCGAGCGTCTGATTCCAATGGAAAGAATCTACGGTGGTTAATGCTGATCAGTGGAAGCCGGGAAGCAGAAAAAGGCTGCAGGCAGGAAGGGTGCCCACGTGTGTCTGTCGCCCGCTCTGCCCAGAGCCCTGGGATCTAGGTGCCATCACCACCCTCATTGCAGAGGTAAGGAAATGAAGTGACTTGCCCAAGGTCACCCAGTCACTGCTGCGTGACCTTGGACTTGAACCCAGATAGCAGTTACAGAATCGTGCCCTCCACTCCCTCCCACCACAGCACTGGAAAAGAGGGTCCCTGAGCCAGGGCAGGGGCGGGCAGAGCCCGAGGAGTCTGATGGAGCAAAGAAAAAGGATCCACATGGTGCCTGAGTGTCAGGAGGTGTGCTGGCAGGAAACGCGCGTGTGGGTCTGAGGCTCCAGCTTCCTTTCAGACACTGAGGGCCTCGTTTGTTTCCTTCTCTTGGTGTTCATGCTGACAGTTAGCACTTCATACTGATGTGCTCAGACGCTCAGTCGTGTCCGACTCTTTCCGACCCCGTGGGCTGTAGCCCGCCAGGCTCCTCTGTCCATGGGATTCTCCAGGCAAGGATACTGGAGTGGGCTGCCATTTCCCCCTCCAGGGGATCTTCCCCACCCAGGGTTTGAACCCATGTCTGTCTCCTGCATTGGTAGGTGGATTCTTTACCACTAGCACCACCTGGAAGACCCATCATACTAATAACTAGGAAAAATCATCATCCAGCAGTCTCATATTTATTTGCTTTCACACTCCAGTGTTCATCCATAGGCACATAGATTTCTACATGAATAATTACCACAGAGACACCAGTTACAGTCTGCTTTTCTCACCTAGTATTAGATAAGACACATTTTCCATGATCCTCCAATCCAGCCTTCATGATGATTTCATATTCCATGAATTTACTGTCTTTTTTTTTTTTGCCATCTTTCAATCTTTATATCCTCACTTTTAAAAGTATTCCTTACTACCACTGTTGAGGCTCTGCCAATTATTTTTGTTAGTATTATCAATAATGCTGAAATGGAGCTCTTTGTGGACATTTTTATTTTTTATTAAATTACAGTTGATTTACAATGTATTAGTTTCTGGTGTGCAGCAAATTGATACAGATATATATTACATATTGTTTTCCATTATGGTTTATTATAGCCTATTGAATATATCCCCCTGTGTTATACAGTAGGACTCTGCTGTTTATTTTATATGTCGTGGTTTTATCTGCTAATCCCAAACTCCTAGTTTATCCCCCCACACTCCCTTTGCACTTTGGTAATCATGGGTTTGTTTTCTATGTCTGCGAGTCTGTTTTGTAAATATGCTGAACAATACTTTAGATTCCATATATAAGTGATATCGTATGATATTTGTCTCTGTCTGACTTACTTCACTCAGTATGAGAAGCTCTAGGTCCATTCCTGTTGCCTCAAATGGCATTATTTCTTTTTCTTATGGCTAATATTCCATCGTGTGTGTACACCACATTCATCTGTTAATGGACATTTAGGTTGCTTCTATGTCCTGGCTATTGTAAACAGTGCTACTATGAACATAGAGGTGAATGTATCTTTTTGAATTAGAGTTTTCTCCTTTTCTCCAGATACATGAGCAGGAGTCAGATTGCTGGATCATAAGGCAATTCTATTTCTAGTTGGTTTTTTTTTTTTTTTTTTTTTTAGTAATGAGATGCCATACTGTTTTCCACAGTGTCTGCACCTATTCACATTCCCACCAACAGTGGACAGTTTTCAGTCTCCTTCGGATACATTTATTCTTTTGGATCATCTCTTTAGGACAAGCTCCCATGTTTCCTGGCTAAAGCAGTGTGTACTTGTAATTGTGATTCTTGGCCCTCATCATCAAACTGATGGCTGTGAAGGCTCCATCTTGCCTTGTTGACCTTCTCATGTACAAGTGTACAGGTCTTCCCAGATCCTTACTGGCACTGAGTGTTCTTTGCTTCCTTCTTCTTTTGCTAGTTTCATGTCTGCGAGAGTCCCTTAAGTGCTGCCTTAATTTGCATTTTTGATGACTCAGAAGACTGAACTGGTTTCCATTTAGCATAATAAAATTAACCAGCTACATTTCTCTTTTTGTAGAAAATGTCTGTGAGATAGTCTGCCCATTACTCTGCTGGAGATTTGATTTTTGAGGCATTCAGATAAAATACCCTCTCTGAAACTGGCTGCAGCGAATGGCCTCAGTTAGTCCTCTTTCCATTTTTTAAAAATTTCTCTATGCAGAAGTTTTAAACTCTTATGTCCTCTTATCTGTCAGTCTTGTTTTGTCATTTCTCACACTGCTTCAAACCTTGGGAGGTTCTCCTTCTCTCCAGCAATCAGATTAGTATTTAATTCTAGTTTTCTGCTGGATTTTCTATAATTTAATTTCCTGCATCCACTAATCTGTGTGGAGTTCATTGAAGGTTTGAGCTGTTTTCCCCAAATTGCTGAGGAGTTGTTATGAAAGGTTAGTCCCATAATCCTTGCCTTAGCCAGTGCAGCTCTGGGAGGGAGGCTAAATCTCCAGGACAAATGCGTGGTGTTTCTCCGGTGAAATGAGGGGGTCTTGACCTGACTACTGTGCCCCCCCACCTCCCCAGGCGAGGGCTGCATTGCTCTTCGGTTAGAAGCCACGGAAACTCAGCTCCCCATCTACACGCCTCTCACCCACCACGGAGAGATGACCGGTCACTTCCGGGGGGACATTAAGCTGCAGACTTCCCAGGGCAAGATGAGGGAGAAACTCTACGGTAAGTGGACACGCCCCCTGCCCTGCTTCCTCCTCAGCGCCGCTGGGCGGGGAACAGGCATGGAATATCCTGTCTGCTGAGGCCTCAAGATGAAAATCCAGCCTTGGAGAGGGCCTCAGGGACAATCTGGTCAAACCCTCTGTAGATCCGAGAATTTGCCTGCAGAACCGCAACAGTCCACAGCCTCAGATCACCCTTCCCCGACCCCAGTCAACTCACATCTCTAAGGAGGTGAAGTGTGTGGGTTTCCCAGGTCATCTGCTCTCACGTGAGCCTTCCGGGCCTTGGCACCGCCTGTGAACACCTCCACCAGGAGGACCGGGGTTGCGCACAGACCTGCCGATTAATCACAATCTCTTTCCTGGCTGAGGGGCAAGGGAGATTGAAACCACGGCTGCAGTTGAGATTAGGATTTCCCACGTGGTTCCTGTTCTTCCTCGTGGCCACGTGGTGCACACTCATATATACACATACGCCCTCCTATGTGTCTACAGCCTGCCCTCCGGGTACCCACCCTGGGCCTCTGCACCTTCTGTATCATCTTCACGCACCATATGCACCTGGAAGCCCCACTCTCATCCTGAGCACATTTCTTTGGCCCTTCCTGATCCTAATCCCAGCCACCCTCCAAGGCCTTCTCTTCTCTGGCAGAGTCCCCTAGCAACCTCTTTGAACCTGAACTCAATCCTTCTCTCCCCACTATTTGCCACTTGCTTACTTTGCCTGGCCATCGGGAGGATGCATTTCTTGTGGCTCAGAAAGGACACCAATGCAGACAAGCGTGGGAGCAAATGCTCATCACAGGTGTTTGCTCGCCCCATGTGAAATGCCAGCATCAGAGAGTCACTCCCTACTGGTCCCCAAAGAAGACCCTGCTAATTCCCATTAGGCCAGGGGTCCCCAACCTCTGGGACCTAATGCATGATGATCTGAGGTGGAGCTGAGATATTAGTATTAGAAATAAAGTGCACAGTAAGTGTGTACCTGATTCATCTTGAAGCCACCACCCCCCACCCCCTGCCCCAGTCTATAGAAAAACTATCTTCCATGAAACCGGTCCCTAGTGCCAAAAAGGCAGGGGGCTGCTGCGTTAGGCAGGTTCAGACATCGCATCTCTGAGATGAGAACTGTCACAACTTCACTGTGAGACTTGAAATGTGGTCAAGAGACCTAGTAACACAGAAAACACAAGGAAGATGTGAATTTGTAATTTTCTCTGAACCCTGCACACATTTTTTGAAACCTGGAAATTAACACGTGTCCTTCTCAATAGTATCCATCCCATTAAAACCTCCCTGCTTGAAATAAATGATTTGAGAGGCACAGAGCTTCTCAAAATATGTTAATCAAGTCTGTCTTCCTTCTCAGACAATAGATCATTTTTTTTTCCTTTTCCGCTTCGCTTTAATTCTTCCTCAAAAGTGCTCAAATAATAGTGTCTAAAAGGAGTCAGGCTTTCATTTTATACTTGATGCATGAAACGATCGTCCACTAAATGCCACCTCATTTCTCTAGTCACAATAGCTCCGAGAGCCAGGTCTTGTCCTTGGTTGGTAGATAGGGAAACTAAGTGATTGGCTGAAGGTCACACACCAAGCCAAGTGGCTGGTCCAAGGTGAAAGTGCAGGTTCAGCCCCTGCTAAGCATCCGTGAGTTTGTAAACATGACGGGGTCCTGCCGCTCACATGAACAGCAAGACAGCAGGACTTGTGCCTGTGGACAGTCTGGCAGCCCCTGGTTGTGGAAGGCTGGGGGCGTCCAGGGTGCTGCCTCCCATGAGTGTGCCTCCTGGCTCTGCCCTTGGGAGCTGGTTTCTCTTGCAGGATCTAGACCTGAGGGGGACCTGGTACCCCTGCAGCCACAACCAGAGTCATTTATGAAGATGGGGTCCCAGTTCCCCATTAAGCTCGTGAACAGGTTGGCTTTGGGCACTGAGTGCTCTTGCAGCGCTACCTTGCTGTATTTCTTTTATTCGGATCTGCCAAGAAATAGCTGCCTGCTTTGTCCCTTGCTGACACCACCGAGTTGAAGATGCCGTAGGAAATGACAACTCTGGGTCATAGGTGCCCACTCTCCCAGCCCTGGAGCCATGCAGGCATAACCAATCAACCACCAAACACACACGAGGTCTCAGAATCTCTGCCCTCAGGCAGCCAGTACTCACTCTCCAGCCTCAGCACGCCAGTGGAAACCTCTGAGCCATCCTGGCCCAAACCCTGGGGACTGCACCCTCACACACTCTCACGTGCTCTTTCCTGGCCCCTTTCTTGCAGACTTTGTGAAGACAGAGCGGGATGAATCCAGTGGACCCAAGTCCCTGAAAAGCCTTACCAGCCATGACCCCATGAAGCAGTGGGAACCTGCTAACAGGTATCCTGGGGGGTCTGGAAGGTGGCTAAGAGCCAGGGCTTCACTGCAACCTAGCCTGGCTTTCCAGACCCAGGAGGGGGAGTGGGGAAGTGGAAGAGGGAGAAAGTAAGGACTCAGAGGGAAAGAAAGCGCCAGCCACAGGAGGCCTGTCCTGCTTCCAGCTCCGAGGCTTCTGACCACAAAGCCCAGGCTCAGGGGAGGTTGGTGTGAATGCAGCAAGGCCAAGGAGACTTCTGCATTGCAAAGTTCAGTTCAACCAACACTGAGTACCTCCATGTGTCAGGTTTTAGAGAAACCAAGGCACGTTAGGTACAGTCCCTGCCTTGGGAAGGCACAGCCTACTAGGAAGACGCCCACTCCAGGAAGAAGCCCCTACAGAGATAATCACACAGGACGGGTGTTGTATTTCCTGAAGACCAAGGACATTAGCAGTCCTGGCTCCCTCCAGCCTGTTCCAAGGGGGAAAGTCACCGGGGTCAGGGAGAGCCTGAGGAGCCCTGACGGACACCAAAGGACACTGTCCTCCTCCAGTGCTGCCCGGAGGAGCGTGAGGTATGACTGTGTGTCCCCCTCCCCCTTGCAGGGTCCCTCCATGCAGTAGCTCCGGCATCACAGAAATCATCAACCCCAGCTACATGGGGGTGGGGGCCTTCGGGCACTTGAAGCAGACCCTGTCCCCCGACCAGCAGCCCACCGCCTGGAGCTATGACCAGCCGCTCAAGGACTCTGCCCTGGGACCTGGAAGGGGAGACAGCCCCCCAACGCCACCCTCCCAACCACCCGTGTCACCCAAGAAGTTTACATCATCAACAGCATCCCGGGGCCCCTGCCTCAGGACGCAGGAGTCAAGGTGAGTGTCCTCTTCACCGTGACCTCACCTTCCCTGGCTTTTCACTGCCAGGAAGCCTGGGCCTCGAATAGAAGCCACCTGGGGGTGGGGACGGGTGTCCCCCTTTGGTCACTGACTCACCCTCAGGGCCTAGAACACAGGAGGTTCTTGAGACATGCATGTGGAACCTCCAATTCCTACCCTATTGGTGTAAATTGCAAAGGTTCATTTTTTTAATATTCATTTACTTGGCTGTGCCAGGTCTTAGTTGCGGCATACTGGATCTTTGGTTGTGGCACGCAGACTCTTAGTGGAATCTAGTTCCCTGACCTGGGATCGAACCTTGGCTCTCTATACTGGGAGTGTGGAGTCTTGGCCACTGGACAACCGGGGAAGTCCCTTGAAAGGTTTTTTAAAAAACATGGAGGAAAAAAAAAACGTTAAACATACTGCCAAGGAAAAACACGGCCCTGTAAAAACAACCTTCATTGAAAAATACGTTTCTATAAGCAGTAAACGCCCATCAACCTCCCACTCCCGGGAGGGCCCTGCAGAGCAGAGACGGGAATTTCCACATAGGAGTCCCTCCCCAGTTCCCAGTTCCCCCAGTCTCCTCTCAACCACGGTGGTTCCTGCTCTCAAGTGCAACTCTCCCTTCTGTCCTGTTGAGACCAATTCGAACAAGCAGCAGCTTGGACTGGGAATTCCCAAGGGGAGGTGACAGCCCACAGAGGGAGGGGGTTTGGCTGTGAAACTTCAGGAAAAAAACCCAGTGGTTAGAGAAGGCTGGCCTGCATCTAGAATTGGTCCAGGTAGCACGTGCCGGGAGGCTGGGAGCCTGGGAGAAGCCTGCACAGCTGCTGCCCAAACCCACGAGCGCGCCTCCTGCAAACGCAGGCTCCAGAGCCCTCCAGGCGTCCCGTAACCACAGGGTGTCGGAAATTAAAAGTGCAGACCTTAATTAACAATGACTGACGATGCGCAAAGTATCGTCAGCATTGGCTTCCTTTGGGGGTGGCTGGTACCGTTTATGATGACTTCGGGGGGACCACTCTGGGTCTGTCTTCCCCTCTTTGAGGACTCACATCCCTCTTGGCATTTTCTGTCGTGAATTCAGAGTCAGGGAAGATTGTACTATAGAACATGTTTTCCCTCATCTCCTGCCACTCCCAACACTCTCACCGGGCCTGTCTGGAGTTTCCTCTGGCTTGAAGAGCAGTTTATAATTCTCTCAAGTTTTGTTCTCTTAAAAAAAAAAAAAAAAAAAAAAAAAAACTGGACAGATGAATGGAAGGATGGAAGGGACAGAAGGAAGGAGGATGGCACCAGACAGAGCAGGCTCAGTCCTGTCTGTCTCTGTACCTCTAGTTTTCAGACTTTGTTGATAGCATCATGGACTCTGGTCTTTCTGTAAGAAACCCAGAAGGAGAAGCAACCTAGGGTCCTCTCCTGGAAAAATGAGAACAAAAGACACCATATGTCGGATCCTGAGGTGCCTCTTTGGCAAAGGTCCTCTCTTTGGCAACCCCAGGAAAGAGAGTTAGAAACAACCACAGCGAACAGGGGGATTGTTCAAGTGAAACGTTAAGTTCCCAAAGTAAATGTCTCTCTGTGCTAACCTAAACACAGCACAAGTTCAAGCACACAGCTGGGAACACGGTGGCCAGCAGTTCCCTCCTGTTTCACAGGTGACAGCTTCAGAAAGGGGACATCTATAGATATAGGGTGGGGTGGGTGCTCAGCTTGCTTCTCAGCAAGGAGGTGATTGGAGGCAAGAAGCTGGGGGCTCCCATGAATGCCTGCAGTCCTCTGCTGCTCCTGAGCCCCCACTTGACTTGAGAGAAGGTTATGGGAAAGGGGGTGTCCCAGTCCTCCTGACACTGCACAACCCCCAAGCGGAGTGACCAGCTATCCCAATTTGCCCAACACTCTCCCCTTCTTCTGCACCAAGAATCCCACATCCCAGGAAACCCTTAAATCCTGGGCAAACTGGGACGACTGGTCACCCTGGACCGAAGGCATGTGGTTAGAAAGGGGGCTCTCCTTGAGACTCTCAGACTTAAGAAAATGAACTTATGGTTGCCAGAGGGAAGGGACAGTTAGAGTTTGGGATGGACACGAACACACTGCTATATTCAAAACGGATAACCAACAGGGACCTACTGTATAGCACAGGGAACTCTGCTCAATGTTATGTGGCAGCCTGGTTGGGAAAGGGGTTTCAGGGAGAATGGATATGTGTATATGTACAGCTAAGTCCCTTTCCTGTCCACCTGAAACTATGACAGCATTGTTAATCGGCTATATCCCAATACAAACTAAAGTTTAAACAGAAAAAAAAGAAAAAGAGAGAGAAAGAGGGCTCTTCTCAGACCCTGCTTGGTGCTTTGCTCCTTTAGAAAAGAACAGACTCCGGATCTGGGGAGTGAAGTCATTTGGCCCCAGGAATCCACTCTTACCCTGGGGATGGGCTGGCTGATTCCACAGCCGTGGCTACTATGGTAGCTGGTTCCTTGTGACTTCCCATCAAGGAAATAAGACTTTTTGAAAGCGGTCTTCCCCAGTCTCCCCGCCCCCACCAAGCCTCCCACTCTCTGACAGTGACAGAAGCCCCCTCCTTGAGGGAAGTTTGCTTGCCTGCCCATCTTTGAAATCAGCAAAATGATTGCATCCAGGGTCATCTTCCTGGCCCTGCCCCTAATTCTCTGCAAGCAGGATCCTTCCTATCTCATCACTGAGAGCGAGCTTCAGGCAGCAGGCCACGCACCTTTCTTTTCTCCTTCTGGCCTCTTCATCGGAAACTTCGGATGAAGTTTCACCCAGTGCTGCTTTCACCCTTTTGCCCCTTCCTCTCCAGGCTAACTCAGAGCAGAGGTCTTTGGGGATCCAGAGCGGGTGCCAAGGATGGCCTGGAGGGGAGCGGTAGCCTTCTGCTTAGGCAACAGCTTCCAGGTCTTTCCAAAGAGTAATGAGCGACAGCCCAATTCTCTGTGTCCCGAAACCCCACATCTTCTTGTCTCATTGGCCCCAGTGAGAGGATGACATCTCAGCTCTGTCCCCTGCCCACGCCTCCTCCCCAGAGTCCCTACACCGTGGCGGTTCAGCAACTTCTGAGCAGCAGTGCAGCACATGCTCCATCAACACGAGGCGTCACGGCCTGAACGGCTCAGTGCATTCTCCCAGGGACCCACATTTTCTTCTCAGCAGCTTCCTCATTTTTGCAGAACACAGAACACGCCTCAGGGAGATCACGCCACTGGCCAGAAAGCAAAATGTGTCCCCATTCCTGGTTCTCCTAGTTCGCTCAGCAGGAAACCACCTCCAGCAAGAGCAGAAGTAAATCAGGAAACACAAACAAAGGAAGCTCTTACCTACCCTGGGGACAGCGTGGACCTCCTTCTCTAGCCTTAAATCAGACAGGCCTGTTTCCTTGCTACTGGCTTCTTTACTGACGCATCTCTCTAGGTGGCTTCTAATTTCAGCATGAACACGATTGTTTCCTTCTCACTCTGACCGAGGGTAAAAAGGAAACCACGCTCACCAGGAGCTCTCCAGGGAGAGGGCTTTATGCAGAGGAAAGAATGCTGGGTTAATAGGGACTATGGGTCCCGTGAGCACCGATTTCTTCTGGTTCATGTCCACCGCCTATGCCGGGGGCAGCGTCTCACACTTGTGGGGCTTCCACGCTTCTGTTAAACGGAGCTTCTGAAGTTGGGACCCTCCAGTAGCACAGGTTTCTGTTCCTCTGTGGCTCAGAGCAGAATTCGCTAGTCCCCCTTGCTTAGTGATGCTCTGGTGTGGACAGTTTCTATGATGGAAAATGTCCAAGGAAAGAGTTGAGGCTACCTGTGAGACCATCAACGTAAGAGTAACACTTCCTTCTCTCGTCTCTTTAGTCATAGTGGAATTCGCATAACATAAAATGAAGCCTAACATTTTCCCAGTGAACAACTAGGTGGCATTGAGTGCCTTCACTGTGTTGAGGCAACCACCACCTCGATCTAGTTCGAAAGGTCTTTATCACCCCCAAAGGAAACCCCGCAGGCATTCAGCAGTCACTCCCCATCTGTGTTTTTTCCCTGTGCGTCTTCTTTCTCACGCTTCAGGCCTGGCGATGTGGCAAAGAGTGTAGGGGAACCTTTGCCTCCGGAGGAGCCGCAGCTGACCAAGCCCGAGATGTTTGAGAATCCCCTGTACGGGTCTGTGAGCGCATTCCCGAAGCCGGCTCCCAGGAAAGAGCAGGAGTCCCCAAAGATGCTGAGGAAGGAGCCCCCGCCCTGCCCGGACCCAGGAATCGTGTCACCCAGCATCCTGCTCTCCAAAGCCCAGGAAGCCGAGGGCGGCAAGGGGACCGGCAAGCCCGCGCCCCCGCCCGCCCCCTTCCTCAGCCCCACGCCCCGGGTCCGCTCCTTCACCTGCTCCACCTCCGAGGGCCGCCCACCGGGCGGGGACAAGAGCCAAGGGAAGCCCAAGGCCCCGGCCGGCCCGCAGGTCCCGGTGCCGGTCAAGAGGCCCATCAAGCCTTCCAGGTCGGAACTCAGCCAGCAGCCCCTGCCCGCCCAGGGACAGCGGCCGCCCCTCCCGGTCAAGAGCCCGGCCGTCCTGCACCTGCAGCACTCCAAGGGCCGCGACTACCGTGACAACGCCGAGCTGCCCCACCACGCCAAGCACCGGCCGGAGGACGCGCCGCTCAGTCGGACCGCCATGCAGGTGCGCTCCGGGCGCGTGGGCAGGCGGGTGCGCACGCGCAGGAGTATGCTCGGTGCACCTGCGCGGGCGGTGCCTGCGTGGTCGGAGGGTGCCTGTGAGTGCACGCGTCTGCTGCAACCCACCAGGCTAGGAACGTGCTCTGGTGCGCGTGGGCTCTCATCCACGGCCATGTATGCGACAGACCAACCCGACCCAGGAGTGGGTTCCAAGAAACCCTGCCCTGGGAACTGCAAAGGAGAAAGGAGGTGAAGACAGGATTTGAATCCAGCCTGGACCCAAAAATCCCTGCTCCTACAGTTGAAGGGTTAAAGGAGAGGCTGTGGGTAAACTGAGTCCTCTATGTCAGGCCTATAAGAATCAGTTCAGTTGCTCAGTCCTGTCTGACTCTGCGACTCCATGAACTGCAGCACGCCAGGCTTCCCTGTGCATCACCAACTCCTGGAACTTGCTCAAATTCATGTTCATCGAGTTGGTGATGCCATCCAACCATGTCATCCTCTGTCATCCCCTCCTCCTCCTGCCTTCACTCTTTCCCAGCATCAGGGTCTTTTCCAATGAGTTAGTTCTTTGCATCAGGTGGCCAAAGTATGGGAGTTTCAGCTTCAGCAGCAGTCCTTCCAATGAATATTCAGGACTGATTTCCTTTAGGAAGGACTGGTTGGATCTCCTTGCTGTCCAAGGGACTCTCAAGAGTCTTCTCCAACACCACAGAAGAATAAGGCTTCATAAATATAAAAGAGCCCAGATAATTTCTATTTCATCATCATCATTAGTGTTAGTTCTTTAAAATTGCCCAGTGTTTTAGAGACTTCATACTCAATGTCCCCTTCCTTCTTATAAAACAGATTTCTTTTTGAGCAAAACAAATAATGGTTAAGAGCAGCTTCTGGAGCCAGACTGTCCTGGGTTTGAATCCCAACTCTCTACCCAACCCCTGTCTCTGACTCTGGGCCTTGGGCCCCAGTTTGCTCATCAGTCAGTGGGTGAACAATCAGTGGAACCTGCCTCATAGGTTTACAGGGAGGACTAAATTTTGTTATATATCACTACTATATGTTACAATTTACATGTAAAGTATGTATTATCTATTACATATTATTTCATATATATTACATATTACTGTGTATGCACATAACACATATACACATGTATTAGAATATGTGTAAGTTCTGAGAACAGTGTGCTGACTCTCTTCAACACTATGTCAGGGGAAGCCTGCTCTAGCTTGGGGCGTGCAAAGACATGGGGACCTTGAGTTAGCTGTGGCCTGGCAATGATGCAGTGCTGAGTCTTCTGTTCTTGTCCTGCAGTGAAGCCCTTGGTGAGCCGCCAGTGAGACAGGAGCCCAGAAGAGCAATGCGAAGCCACTAGGACCCTCTCCCAGGACCCCTGTTCACTCCTCCTACCCAGCTTCCTGCACAGGGCTTCGTGTTTTTCCGGAGAGGGCCTAGCTTCTGTGTGGTCAGCAGGGCGCACTGGCTGTGAAACCTGACCGTCAGTGCTGAAGTTGGAAGAAGCAGCACACCGGATGGGCACCCAAGAACCCGCACACCTGGGCCCCCAGCTTGATCTTGGTACTTGGGACCCAAGAGCCTTGTTGCGGCTCACATTTTGAAGAAAGGAACTAGAGTGCTGATTCCTGGGTGGAGATACAAATAATAATAATATTAATAATAATAATGGCTACATGTGTGGAGCACTCAGCACCTGCCAGGTACCGTGCTAAGTGCTTTATGAACATTACAAGTTGAGTCTTCAGTCAACTAAAACCACATTCCCAGACCACCCCACCCCCTTCCAGTTCAAAACAGTATGCCCTGAGTGGTTTGGACAAAGCATTAAAAATTAAGGCCAATGCCCTCTTGGAATGAGGCAGGGCTTGACCTTTAGGGAGCTCTGAGTGTGTGGTTAATTTAGGGTACAGTGAACCTGGCCTTGTCTAGCTTCAGTGATGCTAACTGCTATAGTTAAAGCCGCTGGGATTCAGCTGAGCCCGTGTGAACAAGGATCTCTCTGGGTCACCCAAGTTCTTCAGTCAGAAGTAGAAGGAAAATAAATTCTTGCTCTCCAGTAAAGAGATCTGGCTTCAGCCCAGACTGGTGATGCCAGGCTTGTACCAAGTCCCCTGTGCCCTCCTCCAGGTGGGCAGGCACTGCTAGGCCATGGAATGAGCTGCGCCACGAGTCGTATCTTATTGAGCTGACGGAAAAGTCTTTGCTGTTCCTTAGTTGCTACAGAAAACCAGCTTTCCCACTCGGCTGCTGGGGAGGGTGGGCCTCTTGGTTCCTGGCCCTCAAAGCAGTCTTTTCTTTCTGAACTCTGTGGCTTTTGGCCCTGCTTCCTTGGTTGCTAGGAGAATGGACTGGTGCATTTTTGTGTGTCTGTTGCTTCTTGACCTAATGAAATTAATGTAGGAAACCAAATCCAGAAGTGTGAGTTCAAGAGGATGGGTACGCATCTCACATCCCCACGTCTGTCAGTCCGTGTGACCAATAAATTGTGCTTTTCTCAGCTCCCATCTGTGTGGCATTTTTTCCTGATGTTCAGCTACAGATGTGCTTCTAGGCTGTCGGGGCTGCTGAGCAGCCGCCCGGGGACGGGTGGTTATGGAGGTTTGCAGTGGAGATGGGCCAGCATTGTCCCGACAGAAGGGACTCTGTAGAATGGATTTGAAGTTGGCCAAGGACCAGGAGGCTTCCCTGGAGGCTAAGTGGTAAAAAAAAAAATCTGCCTGCCAGTGCAGGAGATGCGGGTTTGATCTCTGGGTCTGGAAGATCTCTTGGAGGAGCGCACAGCAACTCACTCCAGTATTCTTGCCTGGAGAATCCCATGGACAGAGGAGCCTGGCCAGCTACAGTGTCTAGGGTCGCAAAGAGTCGGACACGACTGAGTGACTGAACAACAAAAAGGACCAGGATTCGCTGGAGATGGTACATGTCTTTGCGGGACTCCAGGGATGCTCTGCAGCCACCAGTTCCTCCTGGCTTTTGTAAGTGTTCATTGCTGAGCTCCAGAGACACTAAACATGTAAACAATCTGCCAGGTTGAGGGCTCCCACCTGTAGGAGCAGCTTGCACTGTTCATGGGTCAGGGAGCAGCGCCCAGCTCAGAGGGCCAGCGTGGATGTTGCCTGGACCCACCCCTGCCTGGAATGGACATCCAGACCCGCCTCACCATTTCTGAGGGCTCCCAGAAGTGATTCCAGGAGCAGCTGTGGTCTGAGTTCTGGCACCCTGAGCAGGTTCAGTGTTCCCCCCACCACTGCCCCAAGTGCCAATACCAGCTGCCTCAGCACCAAACAGGACTTTGACTGTAAGCTGACGGACAGTGGGGCCCTCCCTGATGCCTGAAACTGCACACTGTGAAATTAAAGGCTTTTCGCTCTCGTCCTTTCAGCTGCTCAGCCCTGCACCCACCCACCCCTCAAGGTCCCTGACCACCTTTCTCCCCAGGGTTGGGTCCACCACCATCTCTAAGGGCCAGATCTCTCCCCCATGTCTGCTTGCTTCCCACCCTGGGCCTCCCAAACACCAGAGTCCCTGTTCAATAAACAGCAGGATGAGAGGGGAACCCAGAGATTCCCACCTCTTTATCACCTAAAGTGACTTACCTCTGTGTGGTTTTAGCTGTTCTTCACCAAGCTCCCTAACCAAGGAGGTGGATTAAACAAGCTTTCCTCACAAAGGCAGAGAAGGCAATGGCACCCCACTCCAGTACTCCTGCCTGGAAAATCCCATGGACAGAGGAGCCTGGTAGGCTGCAGTCCATGGGGTCGCTAAGAGTCGGACACAACTGAGCGACTTCACTTTCACTTTTCGCTTTCATGCATTGGAGAAGGAAATGGCACCCCACTCCAGTGTTCTTGCCTGGAGAATCCCAGGAACGGGAGAGCCTGGTGGGCTGCCGTCTATGGGGTCGCACAGAGCCGGACAGGACTGAAGCGACTGAGCAGCAGCAGCCTCACAATGGCGTCCCCTGCCCCTACGGTGAATTCTGTGTTCCCTGAGGTTACCGAAGCTGCTGCACTCACTTTTTAAAATTTTTTTAAGAAGCAATTTTTTGCTTCACTGCGTGATAGGAAAGCTGGTTGGAAGCCGCGGATCTGATGGCCACAGGAGGTGCAGGCCTCTCTCAGCGGCGGGCGCCCGGCGACTCCACCCACGATATGGCAGCCGTGGCTCCTAGTGTCGGGCCGGCTGTGCCGCTCCTCCTGCCTGGGCTGCTGGTCTTTTTCCATGCCATTTTCCCCCCCACCCCATAGGAGGGAAATGAGTGAGTCATTCAGAAAAGCTCTCCCCCACAGCTAGCTTCTCTATCCCAACCTACAGGGTCTCTCATCGCATGTCCTTAAAATAGCTTCTCTCTCTGGCAGACTAATTTCCATGGAGATCCAGCGATCTGAAGGCCTAGAAGCATTCTGCAAGGCAGCAGCCCAGCTCGAAGCCTTCACTCCAGCAGAAAAGCCTTTGTGATGCAAATGTGTGGTCTCCCACCCCCCACCCCAGACACCACCCCTCCCCAGGCCCCACCTTTCAGCTCCCTTTCTGGGAAACCCACACTGTGTGGGAACAGCCCCGGCAGGTAAGAGTCCAGGCACAATCTCCTTTCCCCTCAGCTCCCAGCGTTCCACCATCACTGGGCAGGGCTGAGAGTGATTCTACACCAGGTGTGACGGCTCGCGGTCTTCCCTCAACCACACGTTAAAGGCCTGTGTGGGCCTTAGGGTCAGCGCACTGATCGAGGGGGACCACCTCAAGGAGGGCTGGTATGTACCGAGGACTGCGGAGTCGGGAGGAATGAGGTTTAAATATCTTTTGTTTCCTAAATATGTGATCTTGTACCAAAGAGTGTTTCTGAGCCTCAGTCTCCTCATCTGTAGAATGGGCAGAAGGGAGCCTTGGGCGTGGTGTGGTTGTGCGGATTCAGTGACCACGCATCTGCACCTGGCACGTCATAGGTGTGCGATGAGCACATTAGTTCCACTTCTTAGGAGACAAGATGGTGTGGGAGGCCTCTCAAGGGTTCTCCTTGAGGAGCAGAGGAAAAGTTTCAGGCAGCAATGAGGGAGGCTGCTGAGCTGGGGACTGCAGGGGGGTCACCAACAGAGGTGGGTAGAGGCCTCCCCCGTGTGGGCAAGGATGTCACTAACAAAGAAGGTAGGGACCCAAGCGGCAGGGTGAGTCTGGGCAAGCCTAGAAGATAAGCAGCCTTGAGGCCAGGTGGGCTACCTGAGGCCCGGGGACTGGATGAGGCGGATGGGCAAGTTGAGGCCAAGGGGACCAGCTGGGTCACTTTACCTACACAGACGGAGCAGCTCTGAGGACCTGAGCCAAGGGGAGCAGACTTGGGGACTCGTAGGGAGCCCCTGAACTGGTGCACGGCCGGACACCACAGCAGTGCCGGTCGGTGCTCCTGGCCATTTGGGACCAGCTGGCCATCATCTCAGTCATCCCACACAGCTCCGTGACCCGCACGGTCCTGGGCCGCTCTGTCCCCTGTGAGACTTGGCTCTGATGTGTCTGCTCCTCCCTCCATCGGCTTCTTCCTGCTTCCCGCGCTGCCGAGGAAATGACTCACAGCCACAGCGTCACCCTGCAGGGGCTCAAGCAATGACAGGTGGCTGCTCACGTGGGTAGGAAAGTCAAGGGTGAGGAGGCGCCCGCCCCGAGAGGTCAGAGGAGGTCCCTTTCAGGGGCTCCCCCGAGCCTGCTCCACCTGAATCTCAGCACCCCAGTGGGGACCTCAGCATCTCACATGCCTCACCTCCACCTGGTGTGCAGAGCAGGGGGGCGCCAGAAGGAGTGACCGGGGGACACGCTGGCGGGGCCCCTGAGAAGGAGGGGGCAGGGCCGAGGCCAAGGCCATCCTCTACACTGCGCGGAATCAGGCTTTAGTGCATGGGATGCAAGTTGAATTTTCATACTTCGTGTTGAGCACATCCCCAGAAGTGGTTCGTCTCGCTTCAGTTATTTTAAAAGAGCATTCCATGTACGTAGTGGCTGAGAGCAAACTCGAGCTCGACTGCCTAAATGTGCTGAAGCGTGTCAGGCTCCATGCAGGCCCGGAGGACCCAAGAGTAATGAGACGATAGCCCCGGCTTCCAGAAGAGGCAGGTGCACAAGCCAGAAGTTACATTGCCGTGTGTGGACAAAAGGCCATGCGATGATTTCCTCCAGGGTTTGCCGAGAGAACGATTTAGGATTAAGTATTTAGAATGATTGCCCCTGTGGTGTGATCGTAGATCTTGATCTTGGAGTCTGGGGCACCCCCAGCCCCACTGCCCACCCACTGTACAACCTTGTCTAAGTACTTAACCTGGCCTCCCTTCTCCATCTGTACAAACAAGGGAATAGTAACATCAACCTCATGGGGTCCTTGTGAAGATGAGATCTACTTGAGATAAATCATTCTGGCTGCAGGGACTTCCCTGGTGGTCTAGTGGTTAAGACTCGGAGCTTCCACAGCCGAGGACATCGGTTTGATCCCTAGTCACAGGACTAAGATTCCAGATCTTACATGTAGAGTGCAGTGGAGCCAAAAAGATTTTTTTTCAACAGGGGACTTCCCTGGAGATTTTCCCAATGCAAGGGTCATCGATTCAGTTCCTGGTCAGGAAACTAAGATCCCACATGTCCCATGGCGTAGCCAAAATAATTAAAATAAAGAAATGTCATCTTAAAAATAAAATTCACTGTGAAGATGAAAAAAAAATTGTAACCAAAAAAGTCAATGACCCTGAAGGTAAAGAAGAGAAGCCTTAAATGCATTCTTTAAAAAAAAAATTCTTATTAAAAAGATAAATAAATAACCCTGGCTGCATGTCTACCCTGAGCAAATGTCAGTTGTAATCAGTTTGATGATCTGACAGAACCACGTAATTCTTCATGTTTCTGTCTTGGCTTCGGATGCTTCAAAGGTCACTGATGTAGAAGCTGCCACGAACATCTCAGAACTCCTGCTCCTGGGTGACTCCCTCACTCCTGGCTTCCAGGGCCAGGTCCTGGTTCCAGATCTGACGGATCACTTCCTTGGGTCACACTCATGACCCTTGGGATAGAAGAGCCCAAGCCTTGGACCCGGCAGGTGTGGCTCAGCCTCGGCTCCAACGCCCAGCGTCAGCAGGGCTCCTTCAACAGCAGGGCTGGGTCTCCTCGCGATTTCCTCCGGTCCTCCTATGTGTTCTCCAGTTTGTCACCAGGAATCCATCCTGTCCAGCTGAGACCATTGGGTGTCATTTCTGGGGGCCGCAAAGAGCTCTGGTACAAACAGTTCTTTATGTCTCAGTGCAGAAAAGAAATCAGTGAGGGGCAAAGTGATAGATAAGTGATTAGAACAAGATGCGTGTGAGGTTTACAAGCAGGCAGGCGAGAAGTTCTGTGCCCCAGGAACTTACTGGGCTCCAGTTTTATAAACAAAGGAAAAGTGGGGAGGGGGAGAAGACCTTCTTTTTCTTGAGTAGGTGGCATGCTTTCGTCATCAGCTCCTGATGCAAAGCGGTTTTCTTGTTTCTACATGGTGAAGCTGGGCACACAGATTTTCATTTTTTCTGTGTGCTCAGAGCATGTCCTAGGGATCACTAACATACTGAGCTCACTGGGCAAAACGTGGTCTCCTGCCAGCACCGTTTCACTGTATGGGGGGCATGCCTCGTGCTTCTGCGGCAAGGTTTGGTTGCTAAGCAAGCCTGCTTGGTTTTGTGGTGAAGCAAACCTACTCTCTGGAGTAATCATTAACTTGCAGGGCTCTCCCATACTGTCTCTACTTGCAATCCCCTGGTGGGATTAACTACTTAACCACCTACTTTGTCCCTTTACTCTGTCCCTGTCACAGCTGTGGATGGACTAGAACAAAGCAGCAGCAGGCCTGGCACATACGAGCCTTCATTTGCAGGAGTTAACCTGAGGAATTAACCCTTCTGGAACTAAAAATAGAGACAAGGGGTGCTCTCCATGGGGTCAGGCCCTTAACCTTGGCACTGTTGACACCAGGGGCCAAATCACTCTTCGTGGGGGCTGTCTGTGCACTGTAAGGCATCCAACAGCACCCCTGGCCTCTGCCCACCAGACGCCAGCACACTGCCCACCAGACATCGGCAAATGTCCCCAAGGGAGGCGAGGGGCACGTCACCCGGAAGTGGATAACCGCCACACCACGCTTCCCCTGAGACTTATTTTTTGGAGGTAAAGACTCTCAACATTCAGAAAACTAAGATCTTGGCATCTGGTCCCATCACATCATGGCAAATAGATGGAGAATCAATGGAAACTGTGACAGACTTTCTTTTTTTGGGCTCTAAAATCACTACAGAGGGGGACTGCAGCCATGAAATTAAAAGACACTTGCTCCTTGGTAGAAAAGCTATGACAACCTAGGCTGCATATTAAAAAGCAGAGACACTACTTTGCCAACAAAGGTCCATCTAGTCAAAGCTATGGTTTTTCCAGTGGTCATGTATGGATGTGAGAGTTGGACTATAAAGAAAGCTGAGCGCCGAAGAATTGATGCTTTTGAACTGTGGTGTTGGAGAAGACTCTTGAGAGTCCCTTGGACTGTGAGGAGATACAACCAGTCCATCCTGAAGGAGATCAGTCCTGAATATTCATTGGCAGGACTGAGACTGAAGCTGAAACTCCAACACTTTGGCCACCTGATTTGAAGAACCGACTCATTGGAAAAGACCCTGATGCTGGGAAAGAGTGAATGAGGGCAGGAGGAGAAGGGGACGACAGCGGATGAGATGGTTGGATGGCCTCACCGATGCGATGGACATGAGTTTGAGTAAGCTCTGGGAGTTGGTGATGGACAGGGAAGCCTGGAGCGCTCCAGTCCATGGGGTCACAGAGTCAGACACGACTGGGCGACTGAACTGAAAGGCACTCATTCAACCACAAGTACTAAAAGCTGGAGACTAGGAGAAAGGAGGCACTTCCCGTGAATTCACTGACACATTGCCAGGCTGTTAGGCTCCTTCCATTTCAAGAGACAGACACGTGGATGTCACCTCAGGGGCTGGGGTCTGTCACCAGGGCACGTGGAGGGGAGGAAGTTGCACAGACCCGCCTCAGGGGACTGGGGACAATAGCAGCCCCTGAGCGGGCAAGGTGCGGAAGCCTGTGAGCCCGGCTTGGCCCTGGGCCCCCTCTGATGGGTGTTCATCGCTCTGCTGCCTCTGCCTCTGCCGGGTCCACAGCCTTCACTTGGTATCTTTTGTTGTTTGTTTAGTCACTCAGTCGTGTCTGACTATTTGCGACCCCGTGGACTGTAGCCCACCAGGCTCCTCTGTCCATGGAATTTCCCAGGCAAGGATGCTGGAGTGGGTTGCCATTTCCTTCTCCAGGGGATCTTCTCGACCTTATCAAACCCTTGTCTCCTACTTGGCAGGCAGATTCTTTACCACTGCGCCACCTGGGAAACCTTGTATATCCAACATATAAAAGTTTCAGGGAGGCCAGTTTGGTGTCAGCTAACCTCCATTAGCTGTCTTATGAGTTTGGGTTTCCCAGAAACAGACCCTGAGACAAAACTTCCAAGTGCAAGGGAAATATTTGGGAGTAACTCCAGGAAGCACCAGAAAGGGAGTAAGGGATTGAGACCAGGAAGGGAAGGAGGCCAGGAAAGAATGTTCTTGAAGCTGGTAGCCACTGTGGTCAAATGGGACTTAATGTGCGGACGCCAGCATGGAACACGCCTGTGTCATGAGAGAGCTGGGTGCTTGCACACCTGCTCTCAGGAGCCACGGTTAAGGGCTGCCCCTGGGGTTGTTAATTCCTCAGCCAATTGCTGATGTCTTTTCACTGAAAGAGACCTTGATGTTGCAGAATATTGAAGGCAAAAGGAGAAGGGGCGGCAGAGGATGAGATGTTTAGATACAGCATCACTGACTCAATAGACATGAATCTGAGCAAAATCCGGGACATAGTGAAGGACAGGGAAGCCTGGCATGCTGCAGTCCTTGAGGTCACAGAGTCAGAGGCGACTTAGAGATTGAACAACAAAATGGGGAGGATGTTAATTCCTCAGCTGATAACACAGGCCTCTACAACAAAGCCAACTCTGATGGCCAGAGACCACCCTCAGGCCTGAAGAGTCACAGGTGGGTAGTGGGACTTGACAGGTGTGATGTGGGTGGGGTCCCAACACGTCTGCTCTGCCACCTGATAGAATCAGTGCTACCAGTTCTAGAACCACATCGGCCTCCCAGCAGTGGCCTCTCCTGTTTCTATTCTGTGCTGAGATTCCCAAGTGCTCAGAGAAACTTCTCTGAAGAGATATTTAGTATCATTATGTCCCAAACAATACAATAAGAGACTGAATATACACACAAATGGTGTCCAGAGCATCTATAAAAATAGATCTCTGACCCACAACCTGCAGAAACCTGCCCAGGAAACCAAGCCTTCCTCCCAAGTAACTGGCCCAGGAAGGCGGCATACTCTAAGTCAGACTTGGAGGAAATGAGACCACAGTCTTTGCTGACAGTCCAGAAAATCAGCTGTTGTTTAACAGCTTCTGTCCCCAAATGGCCACAATTTGATTAATAACGGACAGCTTCCCAAATGTTTCTCCCCATTTCCAACTTAGGAACAACCAGAGGAAGCCAAGTAGGAACCCCAAACCAGCCACGTAGGACACCTCACTTGTTGTTGGTCATCTCCAGCTCCCCCAGGCCCAGGGTCCCCTGTCAGTTCAGTTCAGTCACTCAGTCATGTCTGACTCTTTGTGACCCCATGGACTGCAGCACGCCAGGCTTCCCTGTCCATCACCAACCCCCAGAGCTTGCTCAAACTCATGTCCATCAAGTCAGTGATGCCATCCTTCCATCTTATCCTCTGTCGTCCCCTTCTCCTCCTGCCTTCAATCTTTTCTAGCATCAGGATCTTTTCTGATGAGTCAGTTCTTCACATCAGGTGATCAAAGCATTGGAGCTTCAACTTCAGCATCAGTCCTGCCAATGAATATTTAGGACTGATTTCCTTTAGGATTGATTGATTTGATATCCTTGCTAGCTAAGGGACTCTCAAGAGTCTTCTCCAACACCACAGTTCAAAAGCAACAATTCTTCAGCACTCGGCTTTTTTTATGGTCCAACTCTCACATCCATATGTGACTACTGGTAAAACCATAGCTTCGACTAGACCTTTGTTGGTAAAGGAATGTCTCTGCTTTTTAATACGCTGTCTAGGTTTGTCATAGCTTTTCTTCCAAGGAGCAAGCGTCTTTTAATTTCATGGCTATAGTCACCATCTGTAGCAATTTTGGAGTCCAAGAAAAGAAAGTCTATCATTATTTCCATTGTTTCCCCATCTATTTGCCATGAACCGATGGGACCAGATGCCCGCTCCCCATTGGTTCTCCCTTTCTCTACCAGAAAGCTTTCCCATGCCTCTGCCTGCCTGTGAGTTGCTCCTGAAACACAAGTGAAGATGGCTGACCCCTTTGCAGCTCTGAATAGATAGCCGTGACTTTTCTCACTTGATTGGTCTTTATTAATTTCCATAAGTATGTCTCAAATAATTTACACTAAAAACGTATAGGGTTTTATCTGATATTAAAATTTAACTGAGTGTCCTGAGTTTTATCTGGCATCCCTAACGCTGCTTCATTTATTGGCTATGAGGATCTAGGTCAAGGCTCTACTGCCTGAAGCCAAAGGACCGCTGTGTTTCTGCAGCTGGAAGGAAGCACTTCGGATCTATAAGGCAGGGGTCCCCTAACCCCGGGGCCATGGACTGGTACCTATCAGTGGCCTGTTAGGAACTAGGTCACACAGCAGGAGGTGAGTAGCAGGTGAGTCCGGAAGTTTGTTGGTTTTTTTTTTTTCAGAAGTTTTATTTATATTTATGGCTGCTACTCATCACTCATGGGCTTCCCAGGTGGCGCAGTGGTAAAGAATCTGTCTGCCAAAGCAAGAGATGTGGACGGGTTCAATCCCTGGGTCAGGAAGATCCCGCAGAGTAGGAAATGGCAACCTGCTCCAGTATTTCTTGCCAGGAAAATTCCCTGGACAGCAGAGCCTGGCGGGCTACAGCCCATGGGTCGCAGAGAGTCAGACATGACTGACTGAGCAGTACTCTTGGCTCCCATTACCTCCTGAGCAAACCCTCCTGTTGATCAGCGCCTGCTTTAGATTTTCATCGGAACTCAAACCCTACAGTGAACTGTGCATGCAAGGGGTCCAGATTGCCCACTCCTTATGAGAATCTAGCGTCTGATGATCTGACGTGGAGCTGAGGCGGTGGTGCTAACGCCGGGGAGTGGCTGCGAATACAGATTATCATTAGCAGAGAGGTGTGACTGCACAGAGACCGTGATGAATCTGTTGCTTGCAGACACATGAGAACTCTCAGTAAGGGGCAACTGATGGTATATTTATATATCTATAATGTATAATTATTTCACTCTCTATCACAATGTAATAACAATAGAAATAAACTGCACAATAAATGTAATGCACTTGAATCATCTCTAAACCATCCCCCACCCCTGGTCCATGGAAAAATTGTCTTCTACAAAAACCTGTCCCTGGTGCCAAGAAGGGTTGGGGACCGCTGCTGGAGAAAACAAAGAGTAAAGGGAGTAAATCCACCAACTGCAGGATTCCCATCAAAGAGAACCAAGAGGAAGCCAAGGGAGTGTGTGTTTTAGGGCTGCATTTTAAAACACAAATGAAAATTTCGAGAAGTAAATATTTCTTGTCAAGTCAGTTCAGTCCAGTTGCTCAGTCGTGTCCGACTCTTTGCAACCCCATGGACTGCAGCACGCCAGGCTTCCTTTATGTCCCTGGCTTCCTTGTCAAAGATGCATTTAACTCATAAGTTAGCTAATGTTTATTACCTATTAGCTGCCCGACTTCAGAGAAACTACTTAACATCTCAGGAGAGATAGGTTTTGCAATTTGACTGCAGCCACATGAACTACTTAAAAAAAAATCAGTCAACATTCTTCAGAGGAACATAACAGAATTCTGATGATCTGCAATTATCATTCATGGTATCCAGGATACAATATCATTCACCACATCCAGGATATAATCCAAAATTGTTTTATATAGATAGAATCTGCAAAACGTGACCCATCTTAGAGTTAAGCAACAGAGATCAATCCCATTCCAGACATTGAAATTAGCAGAAAAAGATGTTATAGCAGTTATCATGATTACACCCAGGGACATAAAGGAAAATATTCCTGGAGCAAAAGATATAAAATCTCAGCAGAGAAAGACATTTTAAAAAATCTACCCAGAATTCTAGTCAGAGTAAAAATATCCTTCAAGAATGAACATGAAATCAAGACATTTTCAGATCAAAGAAAATAGAAAATTCATTGCTAACAGATCAACTACCAAAAAAAAACCCAAAAACTAAAGAAATTTTTTTAGGCCGATGGTATATGACAATAGATAGAAACAAGGTTCTTCAGGAAAGAATGATAAGCATTGGAAATAGTAAAATATGTGGATAAATAGAAAAGACTTTTTATCTTAATTTCTTAAAAATATGATTGTATAAAATAATTATAACACTTTAATTATAGATTTTGTAGAGTATGTAAATGAAATACTTATGATAATTGTAACATAAAAGATAGAGGAGGGTGGGAAATGAAGTTACATGACTGTCAGGCTTAAACATTTCACTTGAAATGGTGTGTGTGTGCTAAGTCGCTTCAGTCGTGTCTAACTCTTTGTAACCCCATGGACTGTAGCCCGCCAGGCTCCTCTGTCCATGGAATTCTCGGGCAAGAATACTGGAGTGGGTAGCCATTTTCCTTCTCCAGGGGATCTTCCCGACCCAGAGATCAAACCCAGGTCTCCTGCCTTGGAGGCAGATGCTTTACTGTCTGAGCCACCGGGCAAGCCCTGGGAAGCATGAAGTGGCACAATATTAATTCTAAATGAACTGTGATGTGTTGAAGATATGTATTTTAATTTCCAGAGCAAACATCAAAGAAGGGGATTCCTAAGGAGCTATGTGTCTTCCAGTGGTCTCCAGTTCCACTTCCATATTTCTTCCGTATTTCTGGGTTTTGACCCTTTTCTGCCCCATTCTGGTCCATGAGGGAAAGCTCATGTGGAAGACAGACTTCGCTGAAATTTGGGGTCAAGATTTGGTTGCCTCATCACAAAATATCGCAGCCAACAATTCACAAGTAACTAGTAGATGTCTTTGTTCTGAAAATTCTAACGTCACCTGGCCAGCAGAAATTTCTCTCTGAGCTACTTTCTCTGGGTTGTCCCACCCCCTGTGCTGGCCCCCCTCTGCTTAGAGCTCCCCACAATCTTCTAACTTTGTGCTGTGGAACAACATGGCTCTCCATTGCATGCAAAGCCCATCCTTGCCGTGTCTGGGGGTCATCACTTTACTATAGCCATTACCCTCCAAGTTGGTCTACTGCAAGAAGATGGTATTCTCTCTGAAAAATTCTATTACTAACTTTTAGACCCATGTTTTCTTGTGGCAGAAAGTGAAGAAGAACTAAAGAGCCTCTTGATGAATGTGAAAGAAGGAGAGCTTAAAACTCAACATTCAGAAAGCTAAGATCATGGCATCTGGTCCCATCAGTTCAGGGCAAATAGTTGGGGAAACAATGGAAATAGTGACAGACTTTATTTTGGGGGCTCCAAAATCACTGCAGATGGTGACTGCAGCCATGAAATAAAAAGATGCTTGCTCCTTGGAAGAAAAGCTATGACCAACCTAGACAGCATTTTAAAAAGCAGAGAAATTACTTTGCCAACAAAGGTCCATCTAGTCAAAGCTATGGTTTTTCCAGTTGTCACGTATGGATGTGAGAGTTGGACTACAAAGAAACCTTAGCGCCGAAGAACTGATGCTTTTGAACTGTGGTGTTGGAGAAGACTCTTGAGAGTTCCTTGGACTGAAAGGATATCAAACCAGTCCATCCTAAAGGAGATGAATATTCAGAACCAGTCCTGAATATTCATTGGCAGGACTGAGGTTGAAGCTGAAACTCCAATACTTTGGCCACCTGATTTGAAGAACTGACTCATTGGAAAAGACCCTGATGCTGAGAAAGATTAAAGGAGAGAGGAGAAGGGGTCGACAGAGGACGAGATGGTTGGATGGCCTCACTGACTTGATGGACATGAGTTTGAGCAAACTCTGAGAGTTGGTAACGGACAGGGAGGCCTGGCGTGCTGCAGTCCATGGGTCGCAGAGTCGGACATGACTAACGTCATGAACTGAACTGAATTTTCCCTTCTTTTTACATATAGATGCATCACTGAGCTGTCTCCTGGCTCCCTTCTCTCTTATTTTTTAATATTTTTAGAAATTTACTTATTCTGCTATGCTGGGTCTCAGTGGTGTGCAAGATCTTTAGTTGCAGCAGGTGAACTCTTAGTTTTATCACGAGATCTTACTTGCAGCTCGTGGGACCTAGTTTCCTGACTGGGGATTAAACCTGAACCCCCTGCATCGGGAGTGCAGGGTTTTAGCCACAGGACCTCCCTTTTCTATTAACTAGAACGAATGAGCTCCAATCCAAACTGTGTCATCCACTTAGCCAGATTCTGAGTCAAAGAAACCCACCCTCAGTAGCTATTGTACTGAAGTAACCTTCCAACCTTCCCACTCCCCACCCCACATGACTTATTTGCTCATCTAATATGTAAATATATTAAGTACCTCCCACATACTAGACATACAGAGTTTGTTTTAATATTAGCTATTTAACTCTTCTCTAAGAAGCATTTTTCAGGAGGCTGGTAAGAGTATAAAAAACCTTCTTTCCTTAACATCTCCTTGTTTTTGACAAACACTAGTCCACCTTTAGGCCAATTGAAGAAACCCAAGTCTAACCATCCCAGTCATCCATTGTCATATAACTAACCACTCCACTTTTTTTGGTTCATACTTATTTGGTTCACAAATCTGCAATTCAGGCAGAGTTTTTCAGGGACAGCCTGTCCCAGCTCCATTCACTGTCAGACAGTGGTTTTGAAGGCTGGGAGCTGGAACCATACATTCGCCTGATGGCAGGTCTGGCCATCAGCTGGGACCTCAGTTGCAGCTGGAACACTGCTGGCCTAGCTTCTGCCTTCACGCAGAACCAATCTAGTCGAAGTAAATTCATGTTTCAGGGGACGAGAAATAGATTCCACCTTTTCATGGGAGAAATGTCCAAGAACTCTTATGTTTCAAAATCCCCTCAGTCAAATATATAGATACCAAGGGGTAAAGGAGAGGGGTGGGAAGAATTGGGGGATTGGGATTGACATATATACACTATTGATACCATTCCCTGGTGGCTCAGATGGTAAAGAATCCACCTGCCAATGCAGGAGATGCAGGAGAACTTGCGTTCGATCCCTGGGTGGGGAAGACACCCTGGAGAAGGGAATGGCAACCCACTCCAGTACTCTTGCCTGGAGAATCCCATGGACAGAAGAGCCTGGCCTGCTGCAGTCCATGGGGTCACAAAGAGTCAGACCTGACTTAGCGACTAAATGAAACAATAGCGGATTCACTTTGCTATACAGCAGAAACTAACATAGATTGTAAAGCAACTATATTTCAATAAGAATTAATTTTTAAAAAACCACAGCCTTGTAGAGCAATGTACATCATAACTGAGAAGTTTTCTTGCTGGGCATCAGGGAATCCACTGTGTAATCCGCAGAAAGCTGCTTTAAAATCTTCAAACCCATCCTCCCCCGTTCTCTCCACCTCCTGGCAGCCCACTCTCCTCTCGCTTCCCTCCTTCCTTCCCCTTCCACCACCCTCCTCTACACCCATTCTTCTTCAGTCTCCTCTCTCTGTCCTAGTGCATGCAATCCCTTTTTTATCAAGCTCAATTTAGACTCTCACGTCTTTCCATTCCCCACGGTCCATCTCTGCATTTCCTCAAGGAACCAACACTCTTTCCTCCTTAGGAAGGTGGGAGGTTGTAGGCTATCACTCTTTAATATTTTTCACATATATATATTTGAAAATAAACCCAATAATTTTAACTCAATAATTTTATTTGCAAATTAATTCAGGAATTTGGGTAGACTGGACATCTTTGTATGCACATAACCCAAGATGGTAAATAGATGCACCTGAATGTATAAGATATGGCACACCCAAGAGAGACATTAACGAGGAGACTATTTTGGGGATACAGGCATCTGAGGATGGTGCAACAACAGAAAGCCATCACTCCCCAGAGATCTGAAGTGGTGTGATATTACCCCAGGCAGTGAGAGCTGAAGACAGGAAGAGGGCCCCCACCCCCACAAGAAGCTATAGCCATTAAAAAATAATAATAACAGTAGCGAAGTGCATGGGGTTAGGACACTTTGACTTCCCTCTTCTCCTGCCTTTTTATTTCCTGCTGGTCCTTCCCATTGGCCAAACTCAACCAGAGACCAGAGGGCAAGGGAGCTTTCACAGTGATGTTGTCCGCTGGGGTCAGCCTCCAGACAAGAAACAAACTGAAAAGGTCAGAGAGTGCGTGAAGTGGGGGGCGGGTGAAGGGACGGGGGCAAAACCCAGCACAACTTGTTACAAAAATGAGTAAGATCATCTTTGGGTTTTTTTTTTTTTAAGATTATCTTTTGATGGCAACTCTTTCAAACTAGGCATACACTGGAAATAGAAGTTGGGGGAGGAGGGGGCACATGTCCAGGCAATTAAGAAAAATAGACATTGACAGCAATTGGCAAGAGAGTCATTCTTAATTACATGAGCTAACAAAGTGGGATTCCTGGCATGACTTACTCCAAAGTCATTTATATTTGGCTTGGAAAGCAGAATGGTTTTTATAACAGATTTTTCTAATTATGTTTTGCTTATGTTAATATGAGGATTTGATTCCTCAAGTAAATACCACCTGATCACAAAGCAAGATGACTCAAAAGCACACACTGAGCGCCAGGTGGAAACCAGGCTGGGATTTTGCAGTTTGCTGCAGACGATGCAAAAGTAAGTGGAAGTTTTTGCTTTGGTTTCATGGCGGCTGCTGTCTCCCACTGGCCTGTCTGGATGCCTCAAAAATAATGGTACTCAAAGCTCACTATGCCTGAGAGTCACCGGAGGAACTTGTGAGGGTGCAAATTCCCGGACCCACCAGAAGGAAGGATTCCCCTGGTCTCCATGGTGCCCAGGAATCTGAATTTCAGCACCCATTCCAGAGCATTCTGATGCTGGTGCCAGGTCAGGGCATCACATTTTGAGAAACACTGTTCCAAAGGCTGAACATGTGATTCATATGCCAAGGAGACAAAGAGGTGTAATAGAAGAGGGGGAAGAACTTGAACCCAGAGCTGGGTTCAGATCCCTACTTCACCCTTGACTAGTTGAGGCTAGTTACCTTCTCTGTCATTTGCAAGAAGACTAAAAAACTGAGTATGCACATAAGAGACGCAGGTTCGATCCCTGCGTCGGGAAAATCTCCTGGAGGAGGGCATGGCAACCCACTCCAGTATTCTTGCCTGGAGAATGCCATGGACAGAGGAGCCTGGCGGGCTATACTCTATAGGGTCACAAAGAATTGGATACAAATGAAGCGACTTGGCACATGTGCACACTTGAAGGTAGTAAATGAAAAGTGAGAATCATAATGAATACCCAGGGGCACTCACTGTACCCAGAAGATCCTCAAGTAAGGCTTCCTCAAGATGATTAGGCTCTGGGGGGTGGGGGGGGTCCTACCTCCAGAAGACCTATGAGGACGGCACCTCTGACACCCAGAACTGTGTCCTTGAGCCCACTGAGCAGCATCCTGAGACATGGTAATTGATACAGTGCATAGAATTTTGAGGCTCACTCTTTCTTTGTTTCCACTCACGCAATTATTCTTCGTGCTGCAACATATGGACAACAGGGTTTTTTTTACCCATTCTCTCTCGTCGTTGGCATGTAACACCATTCAACAATGTGGTGTTAACAAAAAATATTAAAACTAGCATCTTAAATTTTTGGTTCTGGTTCATAGTGTAGCAAAATGAAAATGAAAATCTTTTGCACAATCCCAGTGGTGCAGCAACATTTAGAAATGTTTCTAAATATAGACTTCCAGATGACAGAGGGGTTGTTTCATGTCATTCTGTTCATTTCTTTTTCACAGCGTGTTCTATACTCGAGGATAAAGATTTTTAATGAAGTCAGAATGCTAAATTTAAGTGAACCTTTGCTCTCCGTTCATTGCAAATGCATTTTGTTGCCATTTAATTGGCTGTGCATCTTGGCATCAGACCCTCAAGCAGCAAAACAAAGCTCAGATCTCATGATGCAATGGTCTTGATGATGCCCAGGTTCTAGGACCACTGCATGTGCCTGGCATGCCGTGTCTCTGTGCAGTCCTATGGGCTGTAGCCTGCCAGGCTCCTCTTCCCATGGGATTGTCCAGGCAAGAATACTGGAGTGGGTAGCCATGCCCTCCTCCGGGGGATCTTCCCCACCCAGGAATCAAGCCTGGGTTTCTTACATCTCCTGCATTGGCAGAGGGGTTCTTTACCACAGCGCCACCTGGGAAGCCCCAAGGACCACTGTGCGTCTTTCCTCATCTTTGACTTAACTGACTTTCAGTGAATACATGTAAAAGGGTTTGTTCCTATTAAATCATTATAATTGCCTGGAGAATCCCATGGACAGAGGAGCTTGGTGGGCTACAGTCCACAGGGTTGCAAAGAGTTGGACATGGCTGAAGTGACTTAGCGTGCACATGTGATAATACATAGCTTGAGGAATATTTTACATAATATCATTACTAATCCTAGATGACATATAATCAGCTCCAAATTTTATGGTCAATAAATTGCCTATAAATACTGCTTGTTTTGGGGAATAAATTTAAGCTGCAAACAGCTCTAAGCAAGCCATTCAAAACATTTATTTGTAACTTAGGTGCAGAACCTACAGCAACCTGATAACGACTGTAAAATCTGATGTAGTTCTACTGGACCTTCAAACTCAGGTTTGCATAAGAATCATCTGAGGTGCAGAAAAACACAGATTCTGTTATGGTTGCAGGGGTTGGGGGGATGGATACAAAGGATAGTTAGGGAGTTTGGGATGGACATGTGCACACTGCTGTATTTAAAATGGATAACCAACAAGGACCTACTGTACAGCACAGGGAATTCTGCTCCATGTTATGTGCAGCCTGGATAGGAGGGGGCTTTGGGAGAGAATGGATTCATGTATATGTATGACTGAGTCCCTTTGCTGTCCACCTGTAACTATCACAACATTATTAATTGACTACACCCCAACACAAAATAAAGTCTTTAAAAAATAAAACTACAGGTTCTGGGGCCACCCACAAAGAAATTGACTCAGTAGCTCTGAGGACATGGGAGAGGTAAACCCAGGAATGTGCATTTAAAACATCTCTTCCCCAGGTAAGGCGGTATAGTTAGTTGGGAACTAACTAGTCCATTTTTCCTAAAGACCCTCCTCTGTTCCTTCCCAGGGCCACTCCTAACCCAAGTATCCTTTTCAGCACTGGCGTGGAGGCAGGTGTGTATCTAGGATCATGGAATGTTCTTCAAGATCTCCAACTCTTGGCTTGCCCACATGACAATCTAATCACTAACAAGGTAAATTCACAAAGATCCAGCAGGTTACCCACAGAGAATGCTCAGAGAAGTTCTAATACTGGACGCCTTCTGGCCAAAGAAAAAAATGCAGTGTCACATGCGTTCATTTTTTGATCCTCATTACTCTGCAGGGTGGGTCTTATTTGTACTTTACAGAGGGAGAAACTGAGGTTCAGAGAGGTTCAGGGTACTTGGCAAAGCTCATACAAGAAAAGTGGAGAATTATGAGCCATGCGTCAGGCTCCAAATTGGTGCTTACCTTGTCAAGAGCTTGGTTATGTTGCCAGGATATGTGGAGGTGGGTTAAGCACTTTACATCAAAAAATAAACCAATTACCTCTCAGAATTAATTTTCTGTACAAGAGGAGATTACCGTGTATTCACAGAACAGCAGCTACACAGGAAATGATTAAAATTCTAAGAAATGTCTCCCTCAGTCTCTAGCTTCAGACCTTTTACAATGCTTCCATCTTATGGTTAGGTGTGAAAATAGAAAATTAAGTCCTGATTTGCCTCCGGTTTGTAAACCCTCTGTCAGTGACTCAAGGACTTCCTGGCTTGGGTGAGAGGCATTGCAGGAGTTGTCTCCCAACAGGATCACAAAAGTGATCTTCACAAACCTCAGGCTGGAATTTTCAAAGCTGATGTTTGCTCTGCTGATGGTTTTGCAGTTTTGATGGTCTGCTCTATAACAAAATACCATATCATTTAGTTGCTGGTGAGAGACTCCTTCCTGATTCACAGATAGCTATTTTCTCAGAGTCTTCACAGCAGAGAGAGTTCTCCGTTCCTTCTTCTTATAAAGCCATTGATCTTATTAGATTAGGGCCCCACCCTTATGACCTCATCAAGCCTTATCTCCTGAAAGCTCTATGTCCACCTTGAGTTAGGGATTCAAAATACGAATTTTGCAGGGGATACAGTTCGGTTCATAGCAGATGGATTCTGTAATTGTCTAGGAAAGCAACTTTGGAAAGATGTAAACAGGCAGCTTGTCCTAACTGAAGACAGAAAGTTCTGTCTGAGAAGGTACTCTTCCAACCCTTAGGTGAAGGTATGGATGGTATACAGGGGCTTCCCCCATGGCTCAGCAGGTGAAGAAGCTTCCTGCAATGCAGGAGACACAGGTTCGATCCCTGGGTTGGAAAAATCCCCTGGAGGAGGAAATGGCTACCCACTCCAGTGTTCTTACCTGGGAAATCACATGGACAGAGGAGCCTGGAGGGCTACAGTCTGAAGGGTCAAAAAGGGTCGAAAACGACTGAGTGACTAAGCATGCATGCATGGATGGTGTATCAGGAAGTCAACTTGTGGGGCTCCCAGCCCTTAGGCAGGAACCCTGAAACACGCCTTGGCTGCTGAATCCAGTTCCATAGTGTCCCAGGCAGAATTGTATGCAAATGTGTTTGAATGTGTACATTCCTCTGTGAGGTGTGCTCTAGCCACAATGGCTTCCCTGCTGGTTTTTGGGCATTTGAGACAAGCTCTGGCCTTAGGGTTGTCTTAGGCTGGACTCCCTAGAAGCAGAGCCTGAGACTGCGCTTCTTGTGCCTGGCAATTTATTGAAATACTCTCACTTCAGGCAGCAGGACAGCCATTGAGGGAAGCAGGATAGACCAGGGGAAGAAGTTAGGCAGAACCTCGGTATGTAGAGAAGTCTATCTATTCAGTCTGTTCTTGGGGTGCTCCAGAACACACACTGCATCTCAGAGGCAAGGACACCAGGCACCTGTGCCCCCTCCCATCGGCCAGTCACTGACCACCTCCCAGGCATCTCACGGAGGGGAGATAGCCCTGGTCAGCCAAGGGCAGTCCTCCAGGGAAGGGACAGCCTTCAGCTTAACACTCACTTCAACACAGGGTGGAGTGCTCTGGCTGCCGCGGAGGACCAGGTGGGCTCCTGACGCACCTGCTACGAGCCTGCTCTCGCTGAGCCCTCTGCCTGGCTGCTCTTCCCCCAGATAACCTCTTAACTGATTCCCTCCCCTCCTTCAGGTCTTTACTAAAACCTCACCTTCTCAATGAAGTCCACCACGCTGGCCATCCTGGCCACGCTACTGATAGACAAACTGCGCCCCCACCCTCACCATCGCCCGCACTCAGCTCCACCCTCTCTTTTTGTCCACAGCTCTCATCACCTTCAGATATACATAACTTACTCCATTAGTACGTTCAGTTTTCACATCTCCCATTAGAATGGAAGCTCTTTAATGGCAGAAATTACTGCTCTAGCCTTAGCCCCTAGAGTACACGAGGAACTTAATAAATGTTTGTTGAGTTCATTATTTAAGTCACAAAGGGACCCAGACCCAAAAAAGAAAAGAGGTCAAGACTCTAAAGAAAAGATAGCACTCTAAAGAAAAGCACGCCGGCCAATCCAGTAGGTCCTACAGGAGAGGTACCACCACCTCCATCTTCAGGTCCAAATGAATGAAAAGCAGCCATCACCTTGTCCTCTGTGGATCGCTCAGAGCTGTCTGCCCAACACGGCTGCCACGGTGGAGTACTTACTAGACTACTGCATGCCCTTCTTAAATAGACTTGTCTAATTCTCCCTCAGAAGACCACCCTGATAATAATAACTTAGCAGAAATTTTCATCTAAAGATCCAGAGATGCTGTGCTGTGCTTCGTCACTCAGTCTCGTTTGACTCTTTGCAGCCTCCTCTGTCCGTGGGGATTCTCCAGGCAAGAGTACTGGCGTGGGTTGCCATGCTCCCCTCCAGGGGATCTTCCCAACCCATGGATCGAACCCAGGTCTTTCGCATTGCGGGAGGATGCTTTACCATCCGAGCCACCGGGGAAGCTCAAGAACACTGGTGTGGGTGCCTTATCCCTTCTCCAAGGAATCTTCCCAACCCAGGAATAGAACTGGGGTCTCCTACATTGTAGGCGGATTCTTTACCGGCTGAGCTGCCAGGGAAGCCCATAGAAATGCCAAGCTATGGAAGCACTCGGATATGGCAACACCTCAAAAAAGTAAAATTCCAAGTGAGGAACTTTGACAACTTCCTTAGAAGATGTTTGCTAATGTGCACACTCTCATTAGTTCAGCAACCAGTTTGAGCACATCCTATCTGCCTTATAAAGAAAGGATCTTGGACAAATTGTGAAAAAAAAAAATCTTTTTAATCATCTCTTCCTGGTCTTCCCCCCAAGCAAGTCACAGGAAATTGTCTATTTCTTGACTAGACAAAATGAGCAAAAGATTTAGATAGAGATTACCCTAAAGAGAATGAATCATGAATAAACAAATAGATGGGAAAATGTTCAATTTTACCAAATTAAAACAATAGTCAGGCACAATTGTCGTCTATCAAATAGCAAAGATTTTCTTTGTTAATTGTACTACCAAAACTGACAAAGAAGTGATTCTACACATGGATGGAAGTGTAAAGTGGTAAAAAAAAAAAAATATGGAAAGTTACATGGCCAGATGTATTTAGACTTCTCTGTTTTTATAACCTACTAGAGTCAGAACCTTAGTAGAACCCAATCCTACCAAAATGATCAGATATTCAAGGAGAGAAGAGCCTTTTGAAACCAGCCTTAGAGGGACTTCCCTCGTGGTCCAACGGTTAAGACTTTGCCTTCCAATGCAGGGGGTTTGACCCCTGGTCGGTGAGTTAAAATCCCACATACATCGAGGCCAAAAAAAACCAAACATAAAGCGGAAGCATATTGCAACAAATTCAATAAAGACTTTATAAAAATGGTTCACATCAAAAATACATAAATAAATAAGCGAAACCCACCATAAGTGTTTTCATCAGGACTAAAATACCAGCAAGAGAGAAGGAGAGAAGTAGACTACTTGGGTAAAGTGCCGATAGATTCCTTCAAATTTTCTCTTGGTTTAACTTTCCGTTGCTAGGACACATTTTTTAAAAAACAAATCTGTCAATAAAAAGTACTTCTGATTGCAAGTGTGTTTTCAGGTCCCTAAGACATTTTATAAATCCCCAGATAATTGTGTGATGAAAGGTCATTTGCTCTTTCAAAAATAAATTCTATTAACTCAGGCTGAAATGTCACTTGCTTTCATTTTCTACATTTAACTTGACTCTGCCCTTGAGTTGGATAATGAATGGATCTGAACCCAGCATCAGAATATGCAAATCACTCCACCTGGGAGACAGATGTCAAATACACAGAGACAGACTCCAGAAAACATCTTGTGTCTGTGTGTGTGTGTGTGTGTGTGTGTGCGCTCAAGGACAGCTTTTGTCACGTTTACCCTGTGGCCCAGCAAATACACCACTGATACTTAGTTTCATAGTTGGATTTGCTGCTTTCCTGTGGTCTTGACAGTTGCATCACATTTCCAACAGTCCCCAAAACTTCCCCTGCGTGTGACTCTTATTAACCTGGCACCATGTTGATAACTTTTCCCAAAATTCAAAAATTCAGAATTCAAAACAGCCACTTAAAAAATTCTGAATTTTCTTGATATTTTCTCTTTGAACCTCACTCACTAAATATCAGCCGAAATTATAGAGGGTTTTTTTTTGTTATCTCAGCCAGAATAGACTCAGCAACAATGGATATTTTATCTTTCAGTAAAGGCATTCATTTTTTGTTTGTTTTTAAGGAGTATCAGCCCATAAAACAAGTGCTTACCCACAATGGGATTTAAGTTTTTGTTTCTTAAATTTTAGCAGAAAAGCTGCTTGAAAGGTTGCTAACAGGTCCCGGTTTCTGGAGGTGGCACCTCTGTAGCAGAGGCGTTCCCTGATTTTTTTTTCCTTTAAAAGATCTGCCCAGACTGCGTTTACTTTGGAAGAACTCAGATAAATGGGCTATTTTGTTACCCAAAGGTAAAGCAAATTCACATCCATGGATCTTAGAGATGCTGTGGCTTATGACAGACCGGAAGTGCAGGATTGCTGGGGAGGAGTCAAGAAGATCCCATTCGACCCCTCCTTGCCCTGCACAAGATCTGCCTTCTTTGCCCTCATGTGAGAAGTCACCCTGGGGCCTGGCAGACAGCGTGGCAGCATGAGGAGCTGTCACCTCCCCAGTTATGAGCCCTGACCTGAGAACGGACACCGTGAGGCCATCCTCTGCCTACTAGGAGCCCCTACTTCAGACCCAGGAGCTAAAGCCACACTTGGTTCACTTCCCTAGATCCTGGTAAAGGCAGGACAGGAGGGAACTCCCCGCTTTGGGTCTCTGCCATAAAGCTACGTTTAAGGGGCTTTCCAGTTGTGAGGCTCTAGATTTCCATCTTAGTCAAGGCTCTCTGCTTACAAGGAAGAGGAACGAGCTACAGGTGGAGACGGGACAGCGAGAGGCCAGGAAGTGCTGGTGACTCACAGGATCCAGCAAGTGGCAGGGAGAGCAGGGCTCCTCCTTGACCCCAGTCTTCCCTGGACTTTTCCTCTGCCCGTGTTCCTTGCTCCTGTTCACAGTCAGCTCCCCTCTTATTCCTGGTCCCTCTAGCTTTGCCCTGGCTCTGCCTAGTTGCTCCAACCCTAAAGTCCAGCTCCCCGTGCCTGGACCCCTGGAGAAGGAACCTGGCCCATCTTGCATCAAGTGTCCATGGTTGCTCCAAAGAGCAATGGGTCAGAAAGGTCCAGTCCTGTGATGGAAACTTAGGCCCCTAGACCCATGATGTTGTTAGAGGGAAAGAGAGTGGACTTGTGGGGACAGGACCCCCAAAATGTCTATAGCAGGGCTGGCAGCTCCTTTCTTCTCCATCCCCCTGGTACCTGGGTTTCATCACCACCTCCTCTGCTTCCCTGAGAAGCACATGCCAAGGCAGGATTAGATGCACCAGATCTACACAGGGAGATGCCTGGGAGGAAAGCAGGGAGACGAGGGTCACCGGATGAGGCTGGGGGAGCTGTCAGACCACATGCAGGCCAGACCCCGGAGGAACAAAAGTTACAAAGGAAGGCTCTCGCCTGCAATGAGTTCTAGTGATGTTTCAGAAACACGGCCAGGGCATCTGTCTTCATCAGTTCTGGCTGCTTTAAGAAGACACCACAGTCCAAAGGGTTAAATACAGATATTTATTTTTCACAGGGTGGAGGCCACGGATTCCAAGATCTAGGTGCCAGAAGTTTCTGTAGCCAACGAAAGCCCTCTTTCTTGATCTGTCAGATGTCTCTTCCTATGGGGGCACTAATCCCATTCAGCGGGGCTCCACCCACCTGACCTAATCACCTCCCAAAGGCCCCACCTCCTTGGTTTCCCGGCCATGCTCCATCATGTTTGAGCTTCCATCAGAAGCATATGTATTTATGTTAGTTGCTCAGTCATGTCCGATTCTTTGCAACCCCATGGACGATAGTCTGCCAGGCTTCTCTGTCCATGGAATTCTCTAGGCAAGAATACTGGAGTGGGTTGCCATTTCCTTCTCCAGGGTATCTTCCTGACCTAGGGATTGAACCCAGGTCTCCTGCTTTGCAGGCAGATTCTTTACTGTCTGAACCACCAGGGAAGCCCAAGGGAGGGAAGCCCAAGGGAGGGATGGCCAACACTCAGGCCCTTCTTTACTTTAAAAATGCAAAAACTCTACTTAGTCTGAAGGCCACACAAAAGCAAGCAGACTGGATTTGAGCTACTGGCTGTATTTTGCTAACCCCTGGTTTAAATTACAAGTTAAAGATTTCTGTTTGCAGCTGAAATCCTCCTAACTTCCACAAAGCGTGAGTACTGCTGACATTAGGAATGCTGACTTCAGTCTGCTTGTCATGCTAATTCCCCTAGTAAATTAGTCCACCCACACTCAGACTTACCAAGTCTTACTTAAGTTCTTGCTTGAGTGAGACAATGAGTGGTTTTTCTTTTCCTCCTGTCCACTCCTCACACCTCCTGAAGCAGGAAACATTTAAGGTTTCGGTAACGGGTGTGGGGTAGGTGCAGGGTTTCCGTAACAGAATTCAAGACTTGAGAAGAGAGAAAGATGATCTTAAGCTTTTTTTTTTTTTTTTTTTTCCATTTTGGCCATGATGCCTGACACACCGGATCTTAGTTCTCTGACCAGGGATCAAACCTGTGCCCCCTGCAGGGGTCCTAACCACCAGATTCCTAACCACTGGACCACCAGGGAAGTCCCAATAAGCTTACAGTTTAATAAGGCACCAGAGAGCCACTAGCAGGAATCCTAGATCTGATTGTCTTCTAGATACATCCCTACCACCCCCCTTCCCAACCAGAACAGAAAGGTCATTCATCCTTGCCTCCCTGGCTGGCCAGCTCCACTTTGCTTTCTCCTCATCTTCTCTGCCGGTTTTTAAAAATAGCTACACACTGACATTCTGGGAATGAGAGGAACATATTTTTTTTTTAACATTTGGTAACTAAAATAGGCTATTGGTTCTATGTTGTTAGGCATATATTCAATTTTCTTAAACTCCCCTTAAACTTAATTTTATGTTTTGATTTCAGGTTGCAAACATTAATATCTGCAGCAGCAAGTTCTCAGTTTTGCCAGTTCTTTTAATGTCGTGTAATCAACTAACTTTGTCTATGAGTTTCAATGTGAAGTATGCATTTTACTTTATGTGTATTTAATCATGAAATTTAATTTTGCACACTTATTTGTAATTTTTTTTAAACAAAGGGACTAATTTTGTTGGAAACACACACACATACAAATATATACACACATCCCTAACTGGGATGCATCAGAGAATAGTTGACAAACATAGGACTTCCCAGGTGGCACTCGTGGTAAAGAACATGCCTCCCAATGCAGGAGATGCAAAAGACGAAGTTTCCATCCCTGGGTTAGGAAGAGATTACATTCCCAGAGACACACACCCTCTCTAGCCGTTGTCCCAGCTGGTTAGATGTGCCATCTTGAACCCTCCAGCCACCATTTCAAACACTTGACCGTTAATTCATAGAAGGGATAACAAGGACTTTCTCTTAAAAAGTTAAACTTTCCTATAATGCTTGTATCGGGGTATAGGGATAACACCCATGTCAGACAGTCATTTTTAAAATATGAAATCTACGTGTCAATATATAATGGAGTGGATGAGGAGAATGGCATGGGGTTTAGTCCATGGGCACAGAGAGTCTTTATAATGAAAATGTCCTGTGGTATTTACTTGTGTGTATGCAAACACAGTAACACTAAGAAAAGGGAGAACAGAAAAAGTCAAGGGGTAAAAATGTTGAGCGACACATGCCTGAAAGGGACATCATTACCATCCAAAAAACAACATTTGGAGGAATCATCAGCATGTCTGAAAACCCATGTCAGCTGTATTCTTGGCTATCCTTGGTTCACTCTAGCAATCACTAGGTTTACTAGGCTACGATAAACAGGTTACACAGGAACATGGTTAACTTATCTTGTGTGTGAGCGTGCTAAGTTGCTTCAGCCATGTCCAACTCCTTGCGACCCCATGGATAGTAGCCTGCCAGGCTCCTCTGTCCATGGGATTCTCCAGGCAGGAATCCTGGAGTGGGATGCCATTTCCTTCTCCATTAGTTGGCTTACTTTCACTTTAAGTGATCTACTTTTGAGAAGAGCTAAAAAGGAGTGTAAATAGAGAATAAAGATCAAGAGCCATATTTTTTTTAAATCAGGAAATTATATCTTTAAAAAAGAAGAAAAGAGAAAAGAAGAACAGAAGAAAATCAAAACCCCCGGGCACTGCCTTCAGGCTGGCTCTTTTTTACTTTGTAAGTCCTTACATTCATAAATAATCACATTCAGATCCTCCTTCTTGCACAGCGAGCTCCTTAAGGTCAGGATCCAAGCCTGAACCATCTTTGTTTCCAGGCAGAGCTAACCCTGTGCCTGACCCACACTAGGACTTGATTGTTTGACCATTTGCTGATTGAAAATTAAAGGAAAGCAAGAGGACCAAACGGGAAAGGACTGGAGTCAATAGGACCATCCTTGGAAGGTTGGACTTGAGATCCTCAGAACCAGAGCACCATTTCACATTTATCTTACATCCATTCCACACCGTCAGAATCCATTTCATAGATGCTGCTCTCCAGAAAAGCATGCTGAATCCTTTAGACACTCAGTATTTACCATAACAACAAAACACTCTGAAGATCCATAATTTGTCTCTGGAATATTCAGACAAGCCACTTCCTCCTCCTTCCTATTACTCATTCCCCTCCAGCCATTCCCTGGGAGCCCTGGGAACACACCTGCTCCTTGCCAGGTTACCCTCCCTTTTGGGCACTGATTTCATCATTTCAAATTATTCTTGGTTTTAAGTATTCTGGAGCCAAAATTGCAATGTCAGCAGACTCAGAGACTGCACAATGGAGTGCAGTAGTTCAGGCACAGAGGCTAGAGTCAAACTGCCTGCATTTGAACCCAGGCATTCCCAGGCCGGTGATTTAACTCCTGCATGCCTCAGATTCTTCATATGTAAATGAGGCTAAAGATGCTAACAGTAGCCAATAACAATCTTACTGAGCATGATTGTTGAGAGGGTTAAAAGAATTACAATACATGAAATTTTCACAAGAGTGCAAGGCCCATAATATTGTAGAAGGGTTCCTGTTTATTAGTTATCTCCCACAGAGCTGAAGAAATGATTTTATCAATAAATCTGATTCTAGGAAAGACTCTGATGCTGGGAAAGATTGAGGGCAACAGGAGAAGGGGATGACAGAGGATGAGATGGTTGGATGGCATCACTGACTCCATGAACATGAGCTTGAGCAAACTCCGGGAGATAGTGAAGGACAGGGAAGCCTGGCATGCTGCAGCCCATGGGGTCGCAAAGAGTTGGACATGACTTGGCAACTGAACAACCACAGTTTGTTTCTATAACTTTTCTTGTGTATTTAGTACATGTATGTTGTTCAGTCAAGAAGTCATGTCCAACTCTTTGCAACCCCATGCAAAGGACAGGCTTCCCTGTCCTTCACTATCTCCTGGAGTTTGCTCAAGCTCATGTCCATTGAGTCAGTGATGCCATCCAACCATCTCATTCTCTACCACCCTTCTGTACACTAATGCACAGCAATTAGGAAATGCATATAAAATATAGAAAATACATACAACAGAACAACACCAGCAATGCTAGTGCCCCAATTTTTTTTTATATTCCACTCATTGTTTAAACAACAGTTACTGAGTACTTAATCTATGAAAGGCTTCAGGGGAATTTCTTGGCAGTCCAATGGTTAGGATTCTGTGTTTTCACTGCCAAGGGTCCCAGTTTGATCCTTGGTGGGGGAATTAAGATGCCACTAGCCACACCACAAGGCCAAGGTGGGGAAAAAAAAAAAAAAGAAAGGCTTTGCACTCTTACTGGAGATAAAGTGATGAACAAAGACAGACGCGGCTCTTGCCATGGAGGTTAGTCTGGTGGGCGGGGGGTGGGGGGAGACATGCCTTAATCAAGTAATGAATGATAAAATACATGTGAAGCCACAGTTGTGTTAAGTGCTAGATTGGAGAGGCACACGTGTCATGGGAAGATCTGACCTAGATGTAAAGGTCTGTTATTTGAAGGTTGTGAGGAAGAGACTACTGAGCTGAGAATGAACTCATAGGAATCAACTCAGAGAAGTCAGAAGGGAAGAGTTTGTCCAACAGAGGCACAGTAAATCCAAAGGTGATGCAGCAAGAGGGAGCAGGAGAGAGGAGGCACCACCACTGAGGCTGCAGTGCGCACTAGACTCGGCTGGTTAGGGAGATGGCGGACCTGCAGAGCTTTATAACCTTAACTTAATCATTATATTCTCTATTCATTCAACAAACATTGCCTATGAGGATCCAGGGACATTTACATCAATTAGATTTATATCATACACCATAAGTCCCCTATGTACAAACGAGTTCCATTCCAAGAGTGGGTTCGTGAGTCCAATTTGGTTGTCCAACAAAGCTAAAATAACACTACCGGCTACATAGTATTATACTGTAATAGGCTTATAATACATTTCACACAAATAGTACTTAAAAAACAAACACAAAAATAAAGAAAATAGTTTTAATCTTACAGTAACATAAAAAGCACGGTAGTACAGCACAACAGCTGGCATACAGGGGCTGGCACCGAGTGATCAGGCAAGAAGAGTTACTGACTGGAGGAGGGAAGATGGTAGAACTGAAGGACCACCAGCAACAGGAGACGGAGGGCAAGCTGCATTGTCACGACTGACGATGATAGAACACTCATTCTCATCTTTGAAAGTTTGAAACGTGAAGGTTTGTATGTAGGGAACTTATTAATGCTTTTATTATAAACTTTTTTGAATAATAAATATACAGTAATTTAACTCTCATTGGTGGAAATTAGGACTTCCCTGGTGACTCAGGTGGTAAAACATCTGCCTACAATTCGGGAGACCTGGGTTCGAACCCTGAGTCAGGAAGATTCCCTGGAGAAGGAAATGGCAAACCACTCCAGCTCCTGCCTGGAAAATCCCATGGATGGAGGAGCGTGGTAGGCTACAGTCCATCGGGTCCCAAAGAGTTGGACACAACTGAGCGACTTCACTTTCTTTCTTTCTTTCTGGTGGAAATACAGGTTTCCCGCCCCCCCCCCCCCCAACTTTCCATTCTTATTAACAATGCTGATGGCTTCCTCTTTGTGGTCATTTGTCCAAGTATCTGTTGGATACATTCCTGTAAGCGGAATTGCTGTTCCTGCAAATTCGTTAATGTGTTTTAATCACAATCTTGTGTGTTGAGGGGATTGGTGGAAATCAGCATACCCAGCTGTCTAAAGAGCTGAGGCTAGGCTCTTCTGAGATTGGTACCACTGTTACATGTAGAGGCATTTTTGGTGACTTTCAGAACCTGCTTCTTCACTTGCTTCAGTGTTAGGAAGTCCCTGCTTTTTCTGATCCCCATGGATTTTTCCCACACATCCATATCACTCAGTACTGGCTGCCAATGAAATATCTTTGTGGCTCTAGAAGCTTAACTGCCCTACTCCTGAGCGCCACAGGAGATCAAAGGCTTTCTTATTTGCTTGTGAAGGATCTTCCTCTGAACTTTAGACAGAGAAAGAAAAGGCAGTTTCTGACATTCCTTTCTTCTCCTCTGCCTCCTACTTCGTCCAGTTCCAGTTCCAGGTAATAAATTCACTGACTTGTTAAAGGCAGATGGAGCTCAGGTGATTCTACTACAGACTAGGTTTTCCATTCTACTTAGTTGACACGTGCCATTTTCTCCCAAGACTTCCATCTCCCATTTTTGTCTACCGGCAAACTGTCCTTTTTTTTTTTTCTTTCTTTCTTTCAAAATCCTGTTTTTATCCCCACCCTTAAAATACCTTCTAAGGACCCATTTACTTTTAGGTAGTAGACTATTTCTAGCTTTCTAACGATTCACGTAGCTAATATATTCACATTTTCTTTACCTGTTCTTTGTAATCCATTTCTTCATTGCAAAATAAAAAGTCTTTTCTAAGACTAATGGGATGCTCTTGCTAAAGCAACCAAACTTTGATTAAGACTCAGAAGGAAACGGAGCATCTAGGTAAAGTTAAGCTTACCATGCACAAGCACAGTGTGAATTGCATTACATAGGTATTATTTTAACCCTCACGGCAATCCTGTGAGGTAGGTATCATTCCTTCCCCATTTAGGGGCCCTCCCCATTTCACCTGGGCTTCCCACGTGGCGCTAGTGGTAAAGAACCCGCCTGCCAATGCAGCAGATGTGAGAGATGCAGGTTTGATCCCTGGGTTTGGAAGATGCCCTGGAGGAGGAAATGGCAACCCACTCCAGTATTCTTGCTTGGAGAATCCCATGGACAGAGGAGCCTGGTGGGCCATAGTCCATGGGGTCGCAGAGACTGGAACACAACTGAAGCGATTTAGAGCGCGCGCAATTTTACAGATTAGGAAGTTGAGGCTTAGGAAGGTTGTCACATATCCTTGATCACTCAGTTACCATATGGGGAGTTTACTTTTGCTCAGTAAACTGACCTGAAGAAAACAGAGGTAGGCTAGAAAAGGAAGTATAAAACGCGGAAAAGCAAGCAAAGGGGACAGCAAGTGGGCGGAAGCCGCCCTTTCACCGTTTCCTTCCCCAACCCCCGGACCAAGCCTCCAACGTAGCCCGCACGCCTCCCAGCGGCCACATCTCTACCACCGGCACTTCCGGTATCGGGATGATGTCATCACCCAGCGCCGCAAGTCGGCGCCGGACGCCGGCGTGCGCGTGGCGCGAGACGTAGGATGAGAAGGCGGGCTTTCCGGCTCGGTTCAAAGCCATTTCCGCCAGGAGCCGGAAGTCCGTCCTGGATGGCTTCGGGGGCGGCCTCTGCGTGGAGCTGATCGCTGGGGCCACTGGCCTTCCCGCGCCCGCTGGTTCCCTCATGGTGCGGGCCGCGGCCGCCAATCTGCGCTCGAATCGGCGGCGCTGAGGCGCCGGGGCAGCACACGACATGTCGTCGGGCCTCCGCACCGCCGTCTTCCCGCGTTGGAAGCGCCACATCTCAGAGGAGCTGAGACGCCGGGACCGGCTGCAGAGGCAGGCGTTCGAGGAAATCATCCTGCAGTGTGAGCGGCGGGCGGGCCCAGGGGGCGGGCGGGCGGACCCCGCCGAGGCATGCGGGGCCTCCAGCAGGAACCCCAGGCCGGGCCCCGGCGCCTCTCGCGCGGCTCGCTGCTGCCCCGGGTTCCCAATGCCTGGCGCAGCCCCATGCCTTTTTGTAATTAAATAGGTAGCTTCCAGAAACGGGCTGTTTCGGGCATCGTGTTACTGAAATGGGCACTGACTTGAAGCATTAACTCGCGGCATTAGCGTTTGCTCCGAGTATCACGAAATGTTTGCCTTTCATTTCTCAAGACCTGTCCTTACACTCGCCTTCGTGTTATTTCTGACACATCTTGAGTCTTAACTCACTTTTTAGTCGGGACATCGTAGGCTTTACTGTTACTGAAAACTTGGATGTGAAAGAGGTGGGCCACACCCACCGCCGCTGCAGCAATTTGAGTACAAAAATGTTTGTGCCCTTCAATTCAGTTCAGTCGCTCAGTCATATCCGACTCTTTGTAACCCCATGGATTGCAGCAGGCCAGGCTCCCCTGTCTATCCCCATCTCCTGGAGCTTGCTCAAACTCATGTCCATCGAGTCGGTGATGCCATCCAACCATCTCATCCTCTGTTGTCCCCTTTTCCTCCCGCCTTCAATCTTTCCCAGCATCAGGGTCTTTTCCAGTGAATCAGTTCTTCACATCAGGTGGCCAGAGTATTGGAGTTTCAGCTTCAGCATCAGTCCTTCCAATGACTATTCAGGACTGATTTCCTTTAGGATGGACTGGTTGGATTTGTGCCCTTAGATGCCTTCTAATGAGCATTTCCTTACCTCGCCCCCCATTTTACCCTAACTGATGACACATTTGGGGGAAGAAACCGGCACTGTTGGAACCTCTGGTTCCAGGTCTGCCCCTTGATTGAAGTATGCCTTTAGGTCTCAAATTCTGTTGATGATTAGATTCAATGTAATAGTAGTCAATACCCTTCATTGATTTCTGATCATGCTAAATTTGTGGTTCCTACAGGTACCTGCAGGTTAGAATTAGATGGGGATCTTTTCAAAAATTACAAAGTTCAGGCCATACCCCAGACCAACTAAACCACAGGAATGCGGTGGGACATGGGGGTCAGTATTTCTTGGTGCTCCCCAAGTAAATCTGATGTATAGACAAGCTTTTGTGCTGCAGTGTTTGGCATGTATTGTTTCACTTTCTTTCTGAAAATTCCCTGAGACAGGTCATGTTGCCCTTTATACAAATGAGGAATCTGAGACCAAGAGAGGTTAGGTAATTTCTCCGGGAAGCACAGCAGAGTAGATAGGGTCTAGATTTGGACCCAGACTTGATGGCTCCTAACTTTTTTGCATTTTTGCTTTTCTCACTGGGTTCCCCAAGAAATGGTCCTAGCTGAGCTCATCCTCTTAACTAAAATGGAAGAAAAGGGAGATGATGGGTGTGCCACTGTTGCACTAATTCTTTACACTCTTAAGAGACTGGCAGCCTGGTGCTATTTCAGAAAGCCAGAAGCACAGGAAACTCCTTATTCAAACATGACTCCTCATGGGTTACATAAATTCACGTCATTAGGTATTTCATCACATGCTTATTCTTTAAAAGCTGTCACATCGAGTTGGCCGTCTGACCACAGTCCCCTTACCAGCCTCACTTACCTACATCTATAAAATCGGGGTGAAGCTTGCCTTGCCTGCTTCATAAATACAGTGCTGGGCAAGTGCTTTGAATGCCATCTACGTAATTGTCTATAAATGGAAGGTGCTTGCTTGTCATTGCATTGACACAGTTGAATGTTTTTCTGCACTTTGAAAATGGACATCTTGAAGGGAGTGGAGGATGTTGAAGGCTAGTCAGAAAGACAGGTCAGTCCTGTCTTAAGAGGGAACATGTCTTCAAACAGCCTAGTGAGGAGTACAAGCCCGGGGCAGGGGAGCAGTTGGAGAGGAGACGGGGTGAGGAGCAATAGGACGTGGCTACCCTGGCCTGTGCAGATCTCCAGTTTAGGCAGGGGTTGATGTTTGGGAGATCACCTCTGGTTTGACTATGAAACGGTTCCACTCTTCATTGCCCCGCTTCTCAAAGAGGGGGACAGAGTTTGCTGTCAGTCCTGCCTCTGGGCCTGAAGAGGAAGATGAGAAGAGGCCTTGGGGACTGCAGGCGGCTCCCCTCCCTCTCCATCCTTCTCTTGAGTGAGAGGAGCTTTTAGGAAGGATCCCTCTTGAATACCTCCTGTCCTTTGAAAGACCCACTATCACCAGGCATCCATCTGTAACATTTTTGAAGATCTTTATCAAGACCCCTTGACACAGGTGAACATTCAAGGTTGGAATCCCTTCCCTCTTCTGAGCTAGTTTATTAAATTAATATAGATGAAGACAGTGTTTCTGTTTCTGCCCAGGCTTTCCATCTTCAGAGATGAAAAAAATGGGGCTCCACTCTAAGAGGAAAGACTAGCCCTTCTAACAGGAATGGTCACTGGCGTAAACCCTGTCGCGTTTTTGTCGTGAAGCAGCTGTCATCTCAGATGTGTGGGGTTAGTGAAAGCCCACATCAGATGTGGGTTTTCTGTAAGTTTCCCAGGGGCACTTTTTTCTGCTCCGTGCACCCGTTCCACTTCTGATCTCACTAGCTCCCTGGGTGCCTGTCATTTCTAGCCCTGACTTGACCTTTGACTTCCTTATTGTGGTCCCGTCACATTTATTATGGTTCTAGAACTCTCTTTTTTGAACTCTCTGCGCCTGTATTCTTCAGCATGGTAGAATCTTGCACCTAGTTGGTCAAGCAGGGAACCTCAGGATAACCTTTGGCTTCTTACTCATTACTATCTGTTAATGTAACTTGTTGCGTCGCTAAGTCATGTCCGACTCTGCAACCCACAGACTACAGCACACCAGACTTCCCTGTCCTTCACTATCTCCTGGAGTTTGCTCAAGTTCATATCCATTGAGTCGGTGATGCTATCCAACCATCTCATCCTCTGCCGCTCCCTTCTCCTTTTGCCCTCAATCTTTCCCAGCATCAGGGTCTTTTCCAGTGAGTTGGCTCTTCGCATCAGGTGGCCAAAGGATTGGAGCATCAGCATCAGTCCTTCCAGTGACTCCTTGCTTTTAAAATCTGTTGTTTCACCATTGCCAGTAAGAAGAGGTCTGAATTTTCCCATCCTGCACTCTCATGTGTTGGAGTGACTTTTATTTCTAGCCACTTACTAGGCAGCTCTAAACCTTTTGCCTGGACTGTCTGTCTTCTTCACATGTGAAACCATCTGAGAAAATGAGTAAAAGCTCACTTTTTCTCTTCCTTTTTATACTTGACCTCCACCCCTCCCCACCCATGTATGTTTTACTCTTTGTGGTCAGGGACTCTGGTTTGTATTTGTATCCCTAGTGCTCTGATCTGAATTTAAGGTAGTTTTCCTCTTTTACTTAGTGGTGCATAGCACTTCATTTTTCCATTGTGTTTTGGTATGTTGTTTGTTTCTTCTTCCCCAGGTAGGAAGCTGTGGGAGTAGAAAGAATGGAGAGGGGATGTTTTTTGGGGGAGTTTTCAGATTCCTTTGTCTGGCTGCCTATGCTTAGGCCAGGAAGCATCTAAGGAGTGTATGTTCTTGGAGTTTGGACGACTGCTACAGTTGGTGACAAAGTGCAGTATACCTAGTACTTATCAAAGTACTCATAAAAAAAGTACCTCATAAAAGTGAAACCAGCCCCATCATCTTCTGATTATTTTTTTTGGTCCAGATCTTTATAAAACATTAAGTAGTAATTAAGTGTACATAGGTTATATTAACCTTTTTTTTCTTTGATAGATAACAAGTTGCTGGAAAAGTCAGATCTTCATTCAGTGCTGGCCCATAAGCTACAAGCCGAAAAGCATGACGTACCAAACAGACATGAGATAAGGTATTTGAAAACTATCCTCTGTTATTTATGTCCCCTTTTAATTGAAATTTGTCTTAGTTCAATTGTCACTTCTTCAAAGTCACTAACTTTGAAACAAACCAAGTACTGTGTTTGTGCTCCAGTTTTGTTTGGGCCTCCCTTGTCACTCAGTTGGTAAAGAATCTGCCTGCAATGCAGGAGACCAGGGTTCGATCCCTGGGTTGGAAAGATTCCCTGGAGAAGGGAAAGGCTACCCACTCCAGTATTCTGGCCTGGAGAATTCCATGAACTGTATAGTCCATGGGGTCACAAAGAGTCAGAGAAACTTTCAGTTTACAGTTTTTAGGTTTTGTCAGTTCCTTTCAAATCAAAGCTTCTGAAGCCACATAGCTAAAATCTTTTTTTTTTGAAGGCATGTAGGTACTTCCCCACCAGAAGGCTCATCATCAGTATGATGTGAGCTTGAGAAACTGCTTCAGACTAGTGGCCAGGCCAGCTTCTCTAGCCTACAAAGCCTCACTTTTTCTAAATAATAAGGTATAAGCACTCTTGAACAGATTTACATAGATCTTGCTGGTACAGGATTCAAAGGCCTGTAAACATAAGCAGTACAGGTCTGTTTAATCTTTTTTAGTTCAGTGTGTTGCAGCATATTTTAGTATGTGATCACACCAGTGAGTTTCAAAAAGCTTTCTTTTTTTTCTTTAAAGAAAGACTAGGGGAAAACCTGCATTTTAGTAGGAAGGATAGGTATTGCTTCATTAAACCTGTGAGTGTATGTTCATGTTGGGACTTCACTGTCTCTTTCTGAGGGTCCTAAGCAGCTTAAATGGAATCATTCTAGAGTCTTACTGAAAGGTTGTTGCTAAACTATAAGACGCCAGGATTCTTGGCCTCCGGAGGAGACGAATTCAATCCGGGGCCAGAGATGAGGCTGGATCGCTCAGAGCTTTTGTGTAATAAAGTTTTATTAAAGTATAAAGGGGATAGAGAAAGCTTCTGACATAAGCATCAGAAGGGGGCAGAAAGAGTACCCCCCACCTAGTCTTTAGCTGTAAGTTATATAGTCACTCGCAGTCTGTTAATGAAAAGGAAGGAATGTCTTAAAATTTAGAATGGCACCAGATAATTCATCCCAGGCCATAAAACAATTGACTTTGAATCTTGTAGAAGGGCAGATTACCACGCAAATAGTTTCGTTTACATAGACTAGGGGAACAATATCTGAGTATAACATACTGGTTTGTCAAGTAGTTTGAGCCATTTGGCGGAACCAACTTGAAGACAGAGTCTGGGGTAGATTAACATAGCTTAAGACAAACATTTCCATAAGAAAAAATGTGTTGGTTAACTCAAGGTTTGAGAATAGTTAGCTTCAGGTGAAACCAGGTGTCATGGCAACACAGCATTTTAAGAGAAACCTTTTAAATTTGTATAGAGAAGAAAAAAAATATCTGTAGTTTGTTTCTTCCTGCCACTTAAGAGAGATAAAAATGTCTGGCACTTGCAGCCTATTTCTTCCGTTTGGAGACCCCTGGCCTTCCTGCCTGTTACCCTCTCGTTACTGTCTTCCTTTTCCATTTGTTCACCATGTTTGCTCAGTAGCTCAGTGGGTGAAGAATCCAGCTGCAGTGTAGGAGACACAGGTTCAATCCCTGGGTTGGGAAGATCCCCTGGAGGAAGAAATGGCACCCACTTCTTGCCTAAAAAATCCCATGCACAGAGTAGCTTGGCGGGCTACAGTCCAAAGGGTTGCAAAGGGTCAGACATGACCATATATGCATACAATTTACATGGTAATCATACCCATTCTTGCTCTAAAATCGACATGTTTTTTGGTATGTCAGTTACATTTTCCCCATTGTAAAAGCAAAGTTGATGGTAATTTGGGGTTTTAGAAGAAAAACAGAAATGCCTGATGTAGCTTATTTCATTTATTCCTGTCGCCATATCTGCTCAATACCTGCCGTTCATGTTTCCTCATTGGCGAGATGGTCTGCAGACAGACTGGAGTGGACAGAGGGACAGATGGCCCATCCTCGGCTGCATTTCTGCCTAAGCACAATTCAGGAGAGCGTGCCTAAGCTGTGGCCCTGGGAGCCTCCTCAGTATTTAAAATAGTAGTCGCTGTGCTCTGTTCAGCTTAGGTGTAGAGAAGCCACGTGACCGTTTTTCGTCTAAATTCAGTCAGCTGAAATCCTGGAACATTTTATTTCTATTTGGTTAGACTCTTCATTTCCAAGGTAGTGGAGCTTCAGTGTCAGTCCTTCAAATGAATATTCAGGCTCCAGTACTTGATGCAAAGAGCCGACTCGTTGGAAAGACCCTGATGCTGGGGAAAATTGAAGTCAGGAGGAGAAGAAGGTGGCAGAGGATGAGATGGTTGGGTGGCATCATTGACTCAATGAACATGAGTTTGAACAAGGTCCCAGAGATAGTGAACAATAGGGAAGCCTGTTGTGCTTCAGTCCATGGGATCGAAAAGAGTCGGACACGACTGAGCGACTAAACAACAATAAGACTCTTGGTGACTAAAGTCCTCCATCCTTTATCTATCAGCCAAACTCATTTGCTTGGAAAGGTACTATAAATAAATATACAACATTCTTTTAACTGAGTATCACTGGGGTAGTTGGGCTTCCCGGATAGCTCAGCTGGTAAAGAACCTGCCTGCAATGCAGAAGACTCCGGTTCGATTCCTGGGTCGGGATGTTCCCCTGGAGAAGAGATAGGCTACCCACTCCAGTATTCTTGTCTGGGAAATCTCTTGGACAGGGGAGCCTGGCGGGCTACAGTCCCTGGGGTCACACAGAGTCGGACACGACCGAGCGATTAAGCGCAGCACTGGGGTGGTAATGTAAATGGAGGTCCTTGCTTTCCTGTAAACTTGTGTTCCTTTCCAGGCCTCCTCCTGACTGCCTCATTCCTATCCTTATTTTCCACAAGTCAGCTGCGGTTCCCTTTCTCCCTCAGTGTCCCGACCCTCCCCCTCTGCAGTCACCTGGCCAGTTGATTCTTTGCCCACAGCATCCTCTGCGTCTGTCCCTTGGTTTGCACTTGTGTGCCTTCCCCTTCAGTGCCTACCTGTGCTTCCGTTCCCGGACTGGGGCAGGGGTCTCGTTCACTGAGACACCATTGTGGGCCAGGCGCTGGGATACGAAGATGAACAAGCCAGAGTCCTTGTTCTCAAGGACCTGAGCTGCGTGGGGAAACCAACTCAAAGAGGTGTGTGCTGGCGGGATGCGCGTGTTCCCAGGAGATGGGGTCTGATTGGTTGCTTTCTCTGTTTTCCCAACTGTCCTTAAGTCCTGCCCTGCCCATCCCATTCTAGTTAATTCTAAAACACGCTGTGCTTAAACAGCTTTCTCTCATCGATTTTCTGGCTCCCCTCTTCAGTGTTTTAATCCCTTTGCTAACAGAAGAGATTAAAGTTAAACTCTTTCCTGGGAAATAGTTGACTCCAACTGTTTTCTAAGTATGCTCCCTGGACTGCAGCCTTAGAAATCTGTTAGAAATGTGGAATGTTGGGCCTCACCCCAGACCTCCTGTCTCAGAAGCTCTCAGGGTAGGGCCCAGTCATCTTGTATGAAGAAACCTTTTAGGTGATTCTGACGACCTCTGACCTTTAGGACCCACTGCCTTGGTGGCTGCTCAGCCCTTGTGAGCCATCCGAAGGTCCCGAGAGCGTTAGAGATGTAGACTATCAATGCAGATTATCGGCCCTTTTGTTGGACCTGATGAGGCCCAAGAATCTCTTCTGGATGATCTTTTTCTCTGTCTAGTGGAGCAGTGGGCTTTTATAAGAAGTTTGGTTTCTTTGGTGAGTAAAATGGAAGCAGTGAAAAGGCTCTGAGCAGAGAAATGAGCGCCCTGGGTCCTTGCCTTTGTCTCAGGGATCTTTTCTCTACAATGCCAGCTTCTTGGAAGAAGGGACTAGTTTGATGTTTTGCATATTTCACTTTGCTTCGCATTAAAATGAGAATCTGGTAGCAGTTATTTCTTATCTTCCTAATTCTCATACAGAGTCAGTTACTCAAGCCTGTTGCTTTTTTTTTTTAAGTAAGCCTGTTGCTTTTATTGCCTCACTTAGGGTGGTTTCTTATAAGGCATGGGTCACTTTCTAGTCTCCAGACTTCGACCTCTTGGGCCAAGATTGAGGAAGCACTGTGTTGCCTCAGAGAACGCAGCATTAGGTGTCTTAGCACCTGTGATAAAAATGCTTTTAGAGACGGAGGGAGCACACTCTGCTCCCCTTTCCCTCTTTATCTCTTACTAGTCACTGGGAGGAGATGGTCCGCCCATCCTCCCTTCGGGTGGTGGTACCCTAGTTTGCCAGCCGTCTTTCCCCCGGATGCTGGTTTTAGCTGCTCACTATGGTCTGATGGTTTACATCTGGAGCTCCAGCTGAGACCGTCTCCTGAGTCACCCATCCACAGTCTGGTCACCTACTGCGGGTTCTGAGGTAGTGTGCACACATCTGCAGACTTTCCCAAACCCCATTGGCTCCCAAGGTGGCCTGAACTTAGTCCACGGCTTCAGGTGCGTTTGTCTGCTGACAGTGTCTCTGTCAGCCTCCAGCTTAGACTTCTTTACTTGAAGTCAGGCTCTAATAAATGTGCCTTCTCCCACTCGGCGTACCCCCATGGATATCCGAGGTGACCTTGTTCTTCAGCCGCCCCCTGCCTCCACCTTCTCCCACATCCCTTTCTCTTGTGGTGGTAATGTCTGCCTTTGATCAGCCACTCAGGCCAAAAGCCTTGAAGTCATCCCCGACTCCTGTCTTTCTCTCGTTCCCCACGGCCAGTTCAGAGGCAAGTCCTGCAGTCTCTCTCCGCAGTGGACCTAGCTCGGATCTGACCACGTCTTACCACATCCCCTGCCGCTGCCCTGTCCTGATCTGCACTTTCTCGAGTCCAGACTGTAAAATAACTGCTAACCAATCTCCCTGTTCTGCCCTTGCCCCCCTGCAGCCCGCTCTGCACCCAGCAGCTATAGCGATCCTTTGACACGTAAGTCATTCCTCTGCTCAACGCCCTCAGTGGCTTCCAATCATGCAGAGGAAAAGCCACAGTCCTCAGGGCTCTGGGAGGCTCTGCATGACCTCCCTGCTCCTCCCTGACCCCCTGCACCCCTGGCTCGAGTTGCCCGCCTCCAGCCTCTGCGACACTTGTTGTTCCCTCCGCTCACACAGCCCTGTCCCCAGGCCCACACGGCTAGTTCTTCACTTCTGTCGTGTCTCCAGCCTCGCATCACCTCTCGGGCTGCCTTTGGTTACTCTGCATGGGACAGGAGCCCTATCGTTCCGTTCCCTTCTTTATTTACACCGCTAAGTTTTTCTTCACAGCACATCTGACCCCAGCCTCCGTCCATCCTCTCACTTGTGGTCTGTGCTCTCGGCCGATTGCGGCGTCACACGGGCAGAGCAGTGTCCCTGCCTTCTGCCCACTCCCAGAGCAGCCCCGGCTCAGAGCTGGCTCTCAGATACCTGTCAGCTGAGGGGACTGCCTTGTCTCCTCCCCGTTCACCTGAACTTCATTCCGGAAGCCATCCTTCATTCCTGGCACGGCTGGTGGTTTGGGTTGTGACTGGTTGGTTTTATCCATGTCTCACGGCTCCTCCTTTCTGCTTCAGGTTTGTAGTGACTCATGACCACTGGCCTGGAGAACTGAACTGCTTTATTGGCTGTGCTGTCATCTACAGGCTTCAGATTCCAAAGTTACTGTTCCAGTGTCTGATTGAAGGGGTCTAGGGTCTGATTTTTTTCTTTTTCCCTCTTTTTTGCATGTTCTCTTCATCTGCCTGGTTGGGGCATTTAGTCCCGGACATGATGGTTCATGGAATGATAGTCAGCTGCAAGAAATGGCCCAGCTGAGAATTAAACACCAAGAAGAACTGACTGAATTGCACAAGAAACGTGGGGAGGTAAAGAAAGATAGCCTTTCTCATCTCTCCCTGAGTGTGGGGGCGGCGGGGGGCAGGTACTTCCACTGGCATTTGCAGCCATTCGGGCTACATACAGCATCGCCAGCTCTCTCTGTGGGAATAAAGCAACAGGAAAGGTGAGACCCCCCCACCACCATCAGCAACCCTCGAGATAACTCCCAGGAGGCATGAAAGGTGCAAGTGGAGAAAACATAGAAAGAACCCTACTCCTCAGTCGACTGAAAGTTTACTGATAACCATCATGAAGTGTGAACCCTGCAGTTTCAGAAAAATTAATTGGGACGAAGCACCTTCTGGGCTCTGTTTACCCTGGGTAGTGGTCTAATGGCAGGTTATAAAGGTCTTCAGCTGAGTTGATGGTTCCATCAGCTAAAGCATCTGGAAAGGTCGCCGGGGTGGAGGGTAGACAGACCCTCTCAGCAGGAGCCCAGTAGTCAACCCAGAACATCACAGGTCTGTCCCAGGCTGCCTGCAGCAGGGGAGGCACGCGCTGAGCTTGGAGCCTCCCTGTCGGCCCTTCTCTCTTCCACACAGCTCATTTCTTCTTCCTGCCGTGGCCCAACCCCACAGGCACCTATTTTTTTTTCTTTAAAATAAGTTACTCTTACTAATTTCCAACTGAGGTCCAAAACTCTCTTGTTAATGATGAATATGTTCTTTACCCCCCAAGTTAGCCCAGTTGGTGATTGACCTGAATAACCAAATGCAGCAGAAGGACAAGGAAATGCAGATGAATGAAGCCAAGTGAGTAGAGACCAGGCCTCCTTCAGGACCGGGCGTGCGGTCACACTTCCTGTTGTACTGTTCTCTTGTGCGTGGGGCCAGTAGCCCCCACGCTGGACTCAGCACCAGTTTCATTTCTGTGCAAGCATCGCATGGGGCCCTTTTCTACCCTCTGAGAATGTGAAAGGCAAGGACAGTACCCTCAGGCCTCTGGGATCCCAGCACACACATACCCCCCTGAGACACACCCCCTGAGAAGTAAGCTTGGCTCTGGGAAGCGAACACGAGGCAACCCGAGTTCTCCCCACAGCCACTGCCACCTCTGGGAGCGGCATCTCCTGTGGTGGGCACGGGAACAGGGGTGCGCTTATGAGCAGGTTATTCTTCATCTGGGAGAAGCCTGCCAGACGAGATAAACAGAGCCTCCAGATCTGGGACCTTTGAGCTGGAGGGGAGCCTGGGTTTCCTCTGGGCCTGTTCTCCGAGTCTGCCGAGAGGGCTCTCCGGAGGCTTAGAATGAAAGGTGGCGAGCTTGCTTAGTCTCAGCGAGGGAGGGGATGGAATGCACGGATCCCTGGCCTCCTGCTGAGCTGCCATCACCACTCTCAGTTCAGCATCAAATTTCCCTCTTCCTTCCCACCCTGCTTCTCTGAACCTGAACTCTTCGTTCACAGTCTGGTGAACTTTGCCCGAGGTATTTCCTCTGCTAACGGGATTGTCCCTAAACCCCCGGGGCTGGGCTTGGCCAGGTGAGGTGCCCACGCTGGTGGCTACGGTCACTGCAGGGCCCAGGCTCACACAGCTCTCCTCGTTCTTTCAGAATTGCAGAGTACCTGCAGACCATCTCTGACCTGGAGGCCGAGTGCCAGGAGCTGCGCACTAAGCTTCAGGACCTTGAAAGAGCCAACCAGACCCTGAAGGATGAGTACGACGCCCTGCAGATCACCTTCACCGCCCTAGAGGAGAAGCTGCGGAAGACTTCCGAGGAGAACCAGGAGCTGGTCACCCGGTGGATGGCCGAGAAAGCCCAGGAGGCCAACCGCCTAAACGCGGAGAATGAAAAGGACTCAAGGTGGGAGATGACCCCGCAGTCTGAGTCTCATCGTTGGTGCAGTAGAAGCTAGAAAAGCAGGACACACCTGGCAGCTCTAACCACGGGGAGGGGGCATCAGGAAACACTGCCAGAAGGAGAAGGGGCAGTAGTGGGTAAAAAAGAGACGTGGATTTATGAGAACACTTTTACAGCTGAGCAGAGCATTACCTCCCTGAAGGGCTTTGGCCCATTACTGTATTTGCCAGTGAATTCTTTCCATGTTTCAAGAAGAAAAGCTAATTCTTGAACCTTATAAATTAAACCGGAATTAGAAAAAGATTAAAATCCTTCCCCTCATTTTATAAAATTGTCCCAACTAAAAATTCTGATCTTGCCAGTGTACAGAATGACTGTGGGCCAACGTCACTAGTAATAAGAGTCTAAAAGATTTAGAACATTTGATTTTAAATCCCCACGTCAGTAGTTTAGAATTTGAAAAGATTATCGTAGTTAAAATCGAAAAGAACGAATACATGGAATAGGAAAGAGCCCTAATAACGATGAGCCCTAGTCCTACCAAATACTGTATGCAGAAAGATTTTGAAATCTGTGTGAAAACAGAAAGCAAAAGGTAGAAGGAAAAAATGTTACCCTGTTGTTTTGTGATAAGTTCCTAAATAGGAGTATGGGAAGACTTTATAAACATGAAAAGTAATGGTAATAAAAAATGGACTGTATAAAAATCATAGGTTTCTTAACATTGAAGAACACTGTAAAACAACCATTGAGGGTATGCAGCTATAAAATGCATGTCTTTAGTATAGAGTCTATTAAGAAACAGGTGAGCATTCAGACAGATGGTTGTAAAGCATAGATCGTAAAAGAAGTGGACAGGCTCTGAATTTGGTTAAAAGGGTTGTTGGTAGGAAGGAAGGTGGGACATTTCTGATGGGGGGAGCTGTTTCTTCAACCCCCTGGAGGGCTCTGGAGATGGCGGGCACCTGAGAAGTGTTCCTCTTGTTGGAATTCATCGTAAGTGAGTCATGAGACTGGCTCACAAATACAATTCCATGATTGTCCGTTATTCACAGAAGTGGAAAGTCAGAAGCAGTACCTACCTTGGGAGGCAAAGAAACTGATATTTTCATACAGTGGGATTTTATGAAGTCATTTAAAAACAGACATACTGAAGTTAATATTAAGAAAAAGTGAACTATCATTTTCATTTCCTTTCTGTCTCACATTTAAGTTAAATTGTGTGGCTTATAAGGGCTTCCCTGGTAGCTCAGCTGGTGAAGAATCCACCTGCAGTGCAGGAGACCCCGTGTGATTCCTGGGTCGGGAAGATCCGCTGGAGAAGGGAGAGACTGCCCACTCCAGCGTTCTTGGGCTTCCCTGGGTGGCTTGTATGTGGAGCTCTTAGGCAGCTGGGGAGTGGTGAGGATCCGCTGAGGGTGAGAAGCTGCCTGACGGAGAAGCCAGCGTGCCATTACGCGGAGGGAGAGTGCTCGAATGTCACGTGGACGAGAACAACCCAGACTCTGTGGTGACAGCGGGGCGTGAGGCACGTGGCACAGCTGCCCCGGTTGCGTCCCATGGGATGTTTTCCTGGGAATGTGCCCTTGCACGAATTACCCTCTGAGTGCACGTGTGGGGCCGGCGTCCTTTTCATCACGTGACTCAGCTAGTTCCTCCTTGTCAGAAGCCTCCCCCCCCGCCCCCCCCCAGTTTCCCAGATTAGGTATCCTTCCTCTTCTGGCAGCTTCTGTTTACCTGGGTCGCAGGGGAGCGCTGTTTTGAAATAGCTGCTCCTGTGCTGCCTCCCTTGCTCGTCTGGGTGTGTCCCCGCTGGCCGGCACAGTGGCCGATGTGTGGGACGCTCTGGGGAAGCCGTCAGCTGTCAGAGAAAGTTTCCTGTCGGCCTTTCTGATGAAAGCCGGGCTGCGGCCGTGTTCTCCCTGTGCCTCAAGCTGTGTGCCTTACCGCCCCTACCAGGCGCCTGCCTCTCCCATAGGGGAGCGTTAGACACCCCACCCCGAGACTCTGCTCTTCCCTCAGAGATGGTTTAGAGGTCACCTCTTAATTCCACCTACGAAAAATCTGTTAATTTGTGTTGTTTGTCACTTATTCTGTAAACTAAAACCGACTTTTCATCTTCCAGGTCAGGTATGGGATTAAGAGTGTGAAGCATTTTTTTTAAGCTACAGCCTTGTCCTGTTGCACATTCTGCTGTGTCACCTGCAGGACCTGCCCTTTTTGAAAGTTCCCGCTATGGTAGAAACATTTTAGAAAAAAAAGTTTCCAGAATTCTTGGCCTGAGCTCAGGAGCAGGGCTGGAGTTGTAGGTTGGGGGGGTCCCTCCACCTCAAAGGCAAAACCACAGATACAAGTGAAATCGCCATGGAAAAGAGAGGGAGGCCAAGGCTTAAAGGTTAAGAAGCCCCTGAATTTAGGACTTGGGAAGGAAAGCCAAAAATGGTTCTGAGAGCAGGGAGAGAGTGGAAGCAACTGCAGACCAAGTGAAACTTCCGCCACAGCCGAAACTTGGATGTTCAGCCCTAGTAAATTGAAGCTGCATGCACTTTGACAGCTGAAGAATCTCACTGTACCTCGGTTTCCACGTTTGTAAAATGGGACTCGTAGTATTCACCCTCAAAGCTTGTTATAAGTGTTTAATGAGTTAAAACCTGTAACATAATAAAACCATGCCAGAACACATACATTTTTATGATTATCTGTGCTCTTGGTCTGTTGGTGTGAGGCTGTTTGCTGTAGAAAACTAAGTCTCCGTCATGACTAACCCCGGATAAAGCTGGGGAACGCTTCTGTCCTGAGAGGCCCTGGGCTCCGCGGGCAGGCTTCTCTGCTGGTCCATTGCTTTCTCTAATGACATAATACCTCTTGGGGCTTTGCTCTGAAATCCATCATAATGGGGTCCTTTCTGATGGTACAGATGTGGGTTTGGGCCTCTGGGTATGTTTGCCCAGGGCAAAAGTTACTTGAATATTCAGTGCACTTAAAATATGCACTTAAAATATATTATTAGAGCTAGTAGTTTTTTAAGAGCCAAGACCCCTTGTTTGCTTTAAGTAGGCATCAATAGTGGGCTTTTTTTTTTTTAATAGGAGGCGGCAAGCCCGGCTGCAGAAGGAGCTCGCAGAAGCAGCGAAGGAGCCTCTGCCAGTTGAGCAGTGAGTAGAGAGCTGCACATTAAAACTATGCTCTTAGTCATTTGGTTTGCTCTTCTGAAATAGCTTTATAATGTTTTGTTTCTGTAAAACCATTTTATAGATTGTAGGAAGAAAAGTAAAAGACTTAGGAGAGAAAATAAAAAAAAACACTCATTTCTTTCCAGGAAGTTGTTGGCTTCCAGGAAGGGTGAGTTCTGACTTCCTTCACCCTTAATCAGCGACAGCCTTGCTGTCTTCCTGTTGACACCCTGACCCATTTTCTGCCTCTAGTTGGAGCTGTTGCACTGTGATGCTGGGCTCGGGTTGTATCTCCTGCTCTCTTCTTGGTTTGTGACTTCATGTGGAGTTTGGGCAAACCTTTGAAGCCTGAGTAAAAACTGGGATCTCCTGGAACACAAGGAAATGAATCAAGATGGAGTTTTTCCTAATCTGAAGTCAGGTGGAGGGTCGTCCTGAGATTTGAGGCTTTGTTTTGAGAGTGGTGGGTATTTTAGTGACTAAATTCCCTTTGCTCTGGTTCAGAATTTGTTCCCTCCCCATTGAAATAAATTGTGAAATATTATAGTTACGATCCTCTCTTTTAAAATGTTGGTTGCTTCCTTATAAATGAAGGGGAGTGGTTTCATTTCATCTAGGGGTCATTGGCCAAAGGTCTTGATTTATAAGATAACAAATCTCATACCAAGCCTTTGCTTTAGATGTAGCATGTGTGTGTATCTTCTATCTTCCCACATGGGGAAAGTGAATGTCAGGTATTTTTGCCCAGAGCTGCAAAGTAGATAAATAGTTGATCTAGAAATGAGATTTGGTTCTCCTTAAAAGTAATATCTGATGAAAGCATCATTTGTCTGCCTGCTATTGGCCAATGTGAACAGGTGAGTAGGTGTAGACAGGTAAAGCGTCCTGCCCCAAACACACAGCAGGTGGCAGGGGCAGGCTGGAAACCCAGGGTGTCTAACTGTAAAGTCCTGTTCTTACTCTCCTGTGCTTCCCTAAAAGTAGAGTTTCCGGGTCAAAGAATGCTTTCATCTTTGAAGGGTTTTGATAAGTTACCAGATGCTGCTATTTTCTCATGGTTCTAGGTCTTTGTGCAATTTCAAGTACCTGTAACTGTACAGTTCTGTCTTGAACAAACCATTTACGCAGGCTCAGCTCATGTTTATCACTCTTGCCATCTCTGCTGTTCTGTGTTACCCTTGTGTGAACAGAGATGACTCTTCCCAAACCACCAGCGAGAGGAGAAGAAAGCCCAGCCTGTTCTCTGTCTTCAGGCCCCACCTTTGTTCTTCTCTCAGCCCTGGCCAGGATGGGGGTCAGTTACACGGGATCCTGGAATCAGTAGCCAAGGAAAATAGATTTGCTTGAACTTAGTTTGACTTGCTTGGTAACAGGTTCTGGAGTATAGACTATATTTACATAATCCAGATAATTAACATGGGAGAATCTCTTCCAAGTTCCTGTGAATCCAAACATTTGGTAATAAAGTTTCGGGTTATTAGTTTTTATCAGTTTACCTCTCCATGAAGATTGCAACTTGGTAGGAGGTCGTTAAGACCAAACTAATTACTTGCTTTTCCTCCAACCAGGAAAATGGGGAGGAAGGGGAATTCCAGAGGGGCTTTGCATCTGGTGGGATAAACAGCAGAGAAGCACATTTTTTTTCTTTTTTAATATTTATTTGTCCGTGTCAAGTTGCAGCATGCAAGATCTTTGTCCTTTCTTGTGACCTGTGGGATCTTTAGTTGAGGCATGTAAACTCTTAATTGCGGCACGTGGGATAAAGTTCCCTGACCAGGCATCAAACCCAGGCCCCCTATGTTGGGAGCACAGAGTTTTAGCCACTGGCCCAACAGGGAAGCCCCAGGAACACATTCTTGTGACTTATTTCACATGTAATGTGATGAACTCACCAAATGTCAGAAACACCAAGTACTTAAACATAAGCATCGAACAGCCAGAGTCAAAGATGAAATGTGTTTAGGTTCTGCTTTCCTGTCTTTTATTCTTAAAGTAATACTTAGACCCGGGTTGTTTATGTGCCCATTGATCTCATTGCCCTTTTAGCAGTCCATCTTCTTATTGCCTTGGACCGTCCCCTTGTCCTGGCGTATTCTTGTACACTGCAGCTGCCCCTAGCTGTCCTCCATGTCCTCCATTGCTCAGCCCGCCTCCTGGGAACTGTTTCTTGCTGGGTACTGCAGTCTGGTGGTTGGCGTGCAGGAGACTTCTGATGAGGAAAATCTTCCATGCTCCTGGTTATGTGGTTATGGACTTAATAAGCCACTATTTCGGTGCTTTTCAAGTGGGAGCTGTGTTTAGACCTGAAGAGATCCAGAGCTCCCTTCTCAGGTTATTTGCAGCTGGAGTCTGGATCCGACTTAGACTGTTCCTTTTCACGTTGCTCTGATGGAAGCTCCTTTTTCTCGAGAGAAGCTGAAACTGGCTATGTCCCAGTCGAGTCTCCCGGGCCGTGTGTGATTAGGGAGTGGCGTTGCCTGTCGGCCTTAGCAGAGCAGGCTCGTCACAGAGCTTCTGTTCAGCAGAAGCAAAGACTCGGCCTCTCGCCCTTCTTTTCAGGGATGATGACATTGAAGTCCTCATGGATGAAACCTCTGAGCACCCTGAGGAGACCTCTCCCGTGCGAGCCATCAGCAGAGCGGCCACGTAGGTAGACGGGCTGTGCCAGGAATGGAGCACTCGGGGGGCACCCTGGCAGCCACCGTGGGCAGGACCAGGGAGCAGTTTGGGGGCCCCGGCTGGAGCGTGTAGCCCCCCTCACTCAACCGTGGAGGGTGTGGGCTTCAGAGCGTCCCCATCTTTCTCCGTTCGCCCCTCCTTAACTAGGAGGGAGCCGTCCCTCAGTGGTGCCTCCAGCCGTGAAGAGAAGCAGAAAGAAGTATAGCGGCTTCCTGAAGGAGGGACCTTGTTAGGCTGGGTGATTGCTTAGACTAGCATACTGTTTACTACTTACCAGGGCTCCAGGATTTTTTTTTTTAATTTGCCAAAGCAGGACCAAAAGAATGGGGTTTGTCCTTAACTCTACTAGAAGTTGTTAGGTCAGTTAGACAGTTTATTGGCCAAAGCATCATTTCCAGGGAAGTTAATTTAAGGCTCGGGAATCTTACTCCTTTTGAGGTTTCGAGGCTGGGTGTTCCCTCCTGCCCTCCCTCTGTTTTCTGGTAGTTCAGTCCTGGGAGGGGTTCTCTGCTGGGGTTTGGGAACTCGGTGGGAAACATTACTCCCAGGAACTTATTTTTGTGGACTGTTTTTGATTGATTGTTTGGGCAGAATGTTTCTAAGGTTTAAACCTATCCTCCCCTCCTCTTTAGTAAGCGACTCTCGCAGCCTGCTGGAGGCCTTCTGGATTCTATCACTAATATCTTTGGGTAGGTTAGAAAACCTTCACCTTTCCTTGTGTGTATATATATGTGTATAAATATACCTAAGTACATGTACATGATTTGTTAGTGTTTTTTAAACGTGCACCAGAATCTCAGTGCAGAGTATATGCAGATGCCTTAATTTCAGCTTTCATTTAGCTTCTTCCTTTTTTCCCTCAACTTCCTCTCTCTCAATCCCGCTGCGTGCTGACCTCTGGCCTTACCCTTTAGTCTGTCCGAGTCTCCCCTTTTGGGACATCACTCTTCCGATGCTGCCAGGTGAAAACGTTATCCTCTCCTAGCCCAGCATGCGAGTGTGGGTCATTGATAACCACGTTCATCACTGCTTCACTGCCCCAGTCATCACATGTCCATGTGCCAATAACCAGGACGCTTTGCATGTGCCTGGGCATGCCGTCCGCCCTCTGAGTGGGGCAGATAGGTTGAGCTCTTTGTACAGTTAACTCAAGCTCTGGCCGCTCTTCCTTTTGGCATGTGTTCAGCTCCACCCTGACCACAAGTGTACCCCGAGGATGATGGTAACCAGGCTTAGGAATCATCTTGAAATAGTTTTGTGAAAATACCCACGAGCCCCCTTGGAGCTCGTGGTCACGTTAAGTTGAGGACGTGTCTAGCGGTTTATTTGATGGGGGCAGCGGTTGTTCAGGCTTGCTTTTCAGTGTTGTGTTTCGGAGTCTGTGAGTTAGCGAGAAGGAGAGCGAAGGTAAGTGCTGTCTTTCCAGTTGTCACTGTGTCAGGGGGCTTCCAATTCGAGGGGGCTCGTTCTGTGGTTTGGAGGGTTTCGAAGGGAAAAGAAGCTACTGATAAGCGGCGTCTTTGAGTCCCTGCTGAGAGGCGGGCGGACTGTGAGTCCGTGTAGTCCTAACACTGTCCTTTATGTTACTTCTTAGGAGGCGCTCTGTCTCTTCCTTTCCAGTTCCCCAGGATAACGTGGATCCTCATCCCGGTGCTAGTAAAGAAGTGAGGGTGCCGACGACTGCAGTGTCTGTCTTTGTAAGTGTGGTTTATCATCCCCAAGCCTCACCAAGCTTCTCGCGGAAACAGAGCCTGACCATTGAGGGATCCTTTCTCCTGCTGCAGCTAAGCTTTCCATTCCGGTTTCATTTACGTGGAGCTTTTAACCTGTTGGCTCTCTGATAGAAAGGGTTGATTGTATTTTGATAAGCAAAGCAAGATTGCTTGGGTAAAATAAAGCAAAATCCATTAGTTTTGCTTGTCTTCAGAGAAGAGTTGGTTTCCAGCCGCCCTCTGAGATTTAGGCCTGGGTGGGAGGGCTGAGACAGGAGGACACTGACTCGGGATAGTGAAACGCAAGAGAATAACTCTCGCATTTGGCATCACTGCTTGGCTCCAGTTAAGAGTTTTTAGTCAGCGATCTGTTCTGGAAGGTCGGTTGGGCAGCTCTTGGCTTTGTTAATTATGCCCACGTCCCTATGACTTCTAACCATCAGGAACACCCGGTTGGAAGCAGGAGACAGGCCTGGGCAGAAGCTGCTGTGATGTCACGGCCAACACTGGTGTGAGAAGCTGGGTCCTAGAATTAAAGGTTGATCCAGGTCCCTGCTGGTGTGATTGAGCAGGCATGAGACCCGCCCAGGGAAACAGAGTCCCTGGCTCAGGGCTACCAGAGGGGGCCGGGGGTCGGGGGGGAGAGCAGAGCCCAGTTAGTTGGGCTGATGCTTTGATTGCACAGGGAGAGCCAGCTTTGGGGAGAGAAAGACTTGCTGCTAAAATGGGGTGGAGTTTACATGGCAGGAGCTTTCAGTTTCAGGCATAAAGGGGAACTTTTAATAGTTACTTCTGTACAATGAACTGGCTGACTGGGTGACCACCTTGGTCATTGTAAGGAGAGTTCTGCTCTGGAGGAGGAGGTGGATGGGGAACCGTTCCAGCCCCTTCCCACTGTGCTCCTAACTGTGATTCTCTAACGGGCCGGGCCCCTCGGAGGTCAGTGATGATTGGTAAAAGGTCTGATTGCACGTAAGGTCACAGTCCCCGCCCTGCCCTCAGCTCCCAGCAGCCCATTTTTCCCTCCCATCACATTTGAGTCATGTGTGTGGGCCAATGGAGCAGCTGATAGCATGGGATTCTGTCAGTGCGTGCTTCTGAAGAGTCGACAGTGCACAGCTGACCAGTATCCAACAAAACCAGCCACGCTGGAGCTTGATGAGCGGCAGCCATGGGTGTGATGGTGCATGATCTCAAGTTTTCAATCTGAGACCTCCAAGGTGGAAAGGGAGCACTGGAAAGAAAACGAATCGTATGGAGGTGGAAAGTTGGACCGCCTGTCAGATGGCTTTTCGGCAATGGGACTCGAGAGGATGGCGAGAAGGCAAAGCAATCATAAGTGCTATTTATAGTCCAGTCAGCTTTATAAGTCACTTTCTCAGCAGTTGAGGTACCTTTTTCAGTCCCAAGCAAAGGCGAAGATGAGATTTTGTATTCCTAAAATGACCTTTTTAGGCAAGTGAGTGACCTTTTTAGTGATTTAATATTTATAATCCATGTGTTGCAGCCTTCACCTTCCCCAGCCTTTTTATTATGAAAATTTCCAAATATAAGCAGAGATTAAAAACTGCTGTTGGGCAGCTTCAGTTAGTCACATTAGCCAGTCTTACGACCACACACATACACAAACTTTTGCTGGAGCAATTTAAAGCAGATCTCATAGTGATCTTACTCACGGATATTTTGAAATCCATGGTCTTTTCAGAGAGGAGATGATAGTGACGTCCACTATTCTCTCACCCCATTCTAGGCTGGGGAGCTTCCTGTCTGGTTTCCCTTCTCAGCTTGAACACAGATGTTGTCTTTTCAGACGTGTCCAGTGTGGATGCCAGCCTCAAGACATTTCTCTGTGAAGAATTAAGTTCTCCCAAAATAACACCTGTTACTTTTATTGAAGGCTTCGTCATGGTCAGACGCGATCCAAGCCTATAGGGCTTGCAGAAGTCCTTATTTTTATAGATGGGCAAGCTGGAGCTTCAGAAAGTTAAGAAACCTGGCAGAGGTCCGGCTGCTGTAACAGTGAATATTAGTGCCGTGTTGTCTCCAGGACAAACGCCTGGATCCTCTCTAACACTGACTTGTGGTAGGACCGGCAGCTGCTTCTGTTAGGACTCTCCATGTTAGGGTGCACCCTCACTGGGACAATCAAAATGAAAGGCTTTTTAAAAAAAGAAAAGGATTTTTTTTCACTAATTTGATACATAGTTTAATATGTGTTTTAATGCAGTCTGGACCAGAAGAGAGGCAGTTAACCACAGATTTACTTTTAAGCTATGAAGATCATAGTATAGATTGACATTACGTTATTCTTAGAAGAAACAAAATTAACTCAAAGACAAACTTTAGGCAGTTAGTCTCTACAGGTTTTGAATGTTTTTTAAGAATATTGCACAGTATTTTAATAAATAGGAAAAAAAAGTAAGAATTTAATGACGATAGAATCCTTGGAGACTGTGGGCCAGGAACCCACATTTATGACTTTTTTGAGCAGTGTTTAACGTCTGGTTAAGCGTCCAGAGCGTTGATCTGTCTTGGCCCCCTTCTTGGGAGTGGCGGTTACCCCAGGTTGAAGCTGGCGTCTGTTTTGCAGGACGCGCACGACGGGGAGGTCAACGCCGTGCAGTTCGGCCCGGGCTCCCGGCTCCTGGCCACGGGGGGCATGGATCGCAGGGTGAAGCTCTGGGAGGTGTTTGGAGGTAAGGTCTCTCCAGAGTGAGACAGAGAAAGAAGCGTGCTGGTGACGTCTGGTTGGCAGTCTGAATTGTTCATCTTCTTGAAATGTGCGGTATTTTGTGTAAGGAATCATCTGACCAAAGCATTGTTACTCCCAGTTACCCTTTACAGCTGACACAGCCGCATCAGGGTTTGCTCTGGGTTTCCAAGTAGTGGCCAGAGAATGCTACTAAATTCCAGATACTTTAGCGTTCGTGTTTTCTCAAGTGTATGCCAGTCAGAGCATCTTCTAAGATAGGGCAGGTTTTAGATTTGAAATAAAAAAGTCTTAGTCATGGACTAGTAAAATTGCACATAAAAATTAGTAATAAAATTACACATCAAGCTGTGTATTTAATTATGCCAATGGCCATCGCCTAGGGAAAAAAATGACATTGTATCTAAGCTTGAGACTAAAGAGACGAGTATGGGACTTCCCTCGTTGTCCAGTGGTTAAAGATCTGGCCAGTGCAGGTGACAGAGGTTCAATCCTTGGTCCAGGAAGATCCCCCAGGCCGAGGAGCAACTAAGCCTGTGGATTGCAACTACTGGGCCTGCCCACCCTCAAGCCCATGCTCCACAGCTGGAGACAGCCCGAGCACTGCAGCGAAGACCCAGCACAACCATTAATTAGTTTAAAAGGAGGGTATATCATCTTGTTGTTGTTTTTCAGTGGCTAAGTCATGTCCAACTCTTTGTGACCCCATGGATTGCAGCACACCAGGCTCCTCTGTCCTTCACTGTCTCCCAGATTTTGCTCAAATTCACATCTGAGTTGGAGTCGGTGATGCCATCCAACCATCGCATCCTCTGCCGTCCTTTCTCCTTTTGCCTCCCATCAGTGGTGGTGCTTTAGTCACTAAGTTGTGTCCAACTCTTGCGACCCCATGAACTATAGTCTGCCAGGCTCCTCTGTCCATGGATTCTCCAGGAGAGAAAACTGGAGTGGGTTGCCATTTCCTTCTCCAGCCTTCATCAGGGACTTTTCCATATGAGCAGGCTCTTTGCATCAAGTGGCCCAAAGTATTGAAACTTCAGCATCAGTCCTCCCAGTGAGTATTCAGGGTTAATTTCCTTTAGGATGGACTGGTTTGGTCTCCTTGCAGTCCAACGGACTCTGAGGAGTCTTTTCCAACACCACAATTCCAAAGCATCAATTCTTCAGTGCTCAGCCTTCTTTCTGGTCCATCTCTCACATCCTGCATGACTACTGGAAAAACTGTAGTTTAGAGCAGACAGACCTTTGTCAGCAAAGTGATGTCTCTCTTTTTAATGTACTGTCTAAGTTTGTCATAGTTTTCCTTCCAAGGAGCAAGTGTCTTTTAATTTCTTCACTGCAGTCTCCATCCACAGTGATTTTGGAACCCAAAAAAATAAAATCTGTCACTGTTTCCACTTTTTCCCCCTTCTATTTGCCATGAAGTGATGGAACTAGATGCCATGATCTTAGTTTTCTGAATGTTGATTTTTAAGCCAGGTTTTTCACTCTTCTTTTTCACCTCGTCAAGAGGCTCTTGTTCCTCTTCACCTTCTGCCATAAGAGTGGTGTCATCTGCATATCTGTGGTGGTTTATATTTCTCTCGGCAATCTTGATTTCAGCTTATGATTCATCCGGCCTGGCATTTTGCATAATGTACTTACTCTGCATAGAAGTTAAATAAGAAAAGTGACAATATACAGCCTTGTATTACTCCTTTCCCAGTTTTGAACCAGTTAGTTGTTCCATGTCTGGTTCTAACTATTGCTTCTTAGCCTGCATAAAGATTGCTCAGGAGGCAGGTAAGTATTCCTATCTCTTTAGAGGTCTTTAGTAGTCTGGTATTCCCATCTCTAGAATTTTCCACAGTTTTTTGTGATCCTCACAAAAACTTTCACATAGTCAATGAAGCAGTAGATGTTTTTCTGGAATTCCTTTGCTTTCTCTAGGATCCAATGAATGTTGTCAATTTGATCTCTGGTTCCTCTGCCTTTTCTAAATCCAGCTTTCACATCTGGAAATTCTTGGTTCACATACTGCTAAAACCTAGTTTGAAGAATTTTGAGCATTACCTTGCTAACATGTCTGGTAGTTTGAACAGTCTTTGGCATTGTCCCTCTTTGGGATTGGAATGAAAACTGGCCTTTTCCAATCCTGTGGCCACTGCTGAGTTTTCCACATTTCCTGACATAGTAAGTGCAGCATTTTAGTAGCATCATCTTTTACGATTTGAAATAGCTCAGCTGGAATTCCATCACCTCCACTAGCTTTGTTTGTAGTGATGCTTGCTAAGGTCCACTTGACTTCACACTCCAGGATGTCTGGCTCTAGGTGAGTGATCACACCATCATGGTTTGGTCATTAAGACCTTTTTTGTATTCTTGGCACCTCTTCTTAATCTCTTCAGCTTCTGTTAGGTCCTTACTGTTTCTGTCCTTTATTGTGCCCATCCTCACACGAAATGTTCTCTTGATGTCTCCAGTTTTCTTGAAGAGATCTCTAGTCTTTCTCATTCTGTGGTTTTCCTTTATTTCTTTGCAGTGTTCACTTAAGAAGGCCTTATGTCTCCTTGCTATTCTCTGGAACTTTGCATTCATTTGGGTATATCTTTCCTTTTCTCCTTTGCCTTTTGCTTCTCTTTTCTCAGCTATTTGTAAAGCCCCCTCAGACAACCACTGTGCCTTCTTGCGTTTCTTTTTCTTTGACATGATTTTGGTCACTGCCTCCTATAGAGTCTTAGAAACCTCTGTCCATAGTTCTTCAGGCACTCTGTCTACCAGACCTAATGCCTTGAATCTATTCATCACCTCCACTGTAAATTCATGAGGAATTTGATTTAGGTCATATCCAAACGGCCTAGTGGTTTTCCCTACTTTCTTCAATTTAAGCCTGAGTTTTGCAATGAGGAGTTCATGATCTGAGCGACAGTCAGTTCCAGGTCTTGCTTTGTTGACTTTATAGAGATTCTCTATCTTTGGCTGCAAAGAATATAATCAGTCTGATTTCAGTGTTGACCATCTGGTGATGTCCATGTGTAGAGTCTTCTCTTGTGTTGTTGGAAGAGGGTGTTTGCTATGACCAGTACGTTCTCTTGGCAAAACTCTATTAGCCTTTGACCTGCTTCATTTTTTACTCCAAGGCCATCTTGCCTGTTACTCCAGGTATCCTCTTGACTTCCTTCTTTTGCATTCTAGTTCCCTGTAATGAAAAGAACATCTCTTTTTGGTGTTAGTTGTAGAAGATCTTGGAGGTCTTTGTAGAACTGTTCAACTTCAGGTTCTTTGGCATTACGGTGGGAGATAGACTTGGATTACTGTGATACTGAATGGTTTGTCTTGGAAATGAGCTGAGTTCATTCTGTCAATTTTGAGATTGCACTCAAGTACTGCATTTCGGACTCTTGTTGAATGTCAGGCTATTGCATTTCTTCTAAGAGATTCTTGCCCACAGTAGTAGATATAATGGTCATCTGAATAAATTCACCCATTCCCGTCCTTTTTAGTTCACTGATTCATAAGAATGTTGATGTTTACTCTTGCTATCTCCTGCTTGACCACGTCCAATTCACCTTGACTCATTGACCTGACATTCCAGGTACCTATACAATAATGTTCTTTAGAACATCGGACTTTACTTTCACCACCAGACCCGTCCAAAACTGAGCGTCATTTCCACTTTGGCCCAGCCATTTCATTCTTTCTGGAGCTATTGGTAATTGCTCTCTACTCTTCCGCAGTAGCAAATTGGAGACCTTCCTACCTGGGGGGCTTGTTTTTCCAAGATCAAGACTGAGTCTCTTTGATTACGTTTTGTTTTAGTTAAGGAGTGACCTCGGAGTACTCAAAATGGGATGGCATTGAAACAAGAAAGGGGAGTTAGTGAAACCCTCTCCCAGATGTCTGAGCTTAGGCATGGCCCACTTTCCACATTTTGATACTTGGTTAAATATACATGTACTTTTAACAAGACAAGGTCAAAGGACAGGCTGAAGGATTCTGTAGGAACCACTTTGTCAGGTTTCCTTAGTTGGAGCACATGTTTGCTCACTGTCCAACAAGAGGTAGCACTGTCATGCCTTTGTCTGTTTTATTTCCTCTGAGCCTCACCGTAGCCCTGTGCTGTTAGACAGGTGGGTATCACCCCTGTTTGAGAGACGAAAACTCACAGACGCTTCTTGATCTATGTGGGTGATTTAGTGGACAGAGTGGTGAGCTAGAGCCTGAGCTTGGGTGAATTGCTGAAACTTAATCATAAAATGATAAGAACAGAGATTTGGTGACTTAAAAAAATATCTACACAGATAGTCTATTTTGATTATACCTTGCAAATAAATACAAATAACTCTAGAAATACTTTCGTTTTACTCCTTGGTCAGTAAAAATACTTGTAAGAAAGTTAGAGATCCAACCACTAGTAGAAGTATTAGCTTTTTGCTGTCAAAGAGGAAGTGAACACTAATCAGAATTAATACTGACATAATTTGTGCCAGAGCATAAACTGTGTTAGTAAAATGAAACATTTCTACTAAATCTACAGAAATAACATAGAACATCTGGCAGCATTTTTTTAATAGTTTTCAGGAACAAATATCAGTCATGTTCTAACTAATTATAGGACTTTTCCTCCACAGATGGCTTACTTGGTGTATAATTCGCCCCCCCCCCTTGGCTAATATTTACTGAATCTTGGAAGAGACCAAGTCCAAAAGGCCTTTCATGAAACAGGAGGATCTTTGGTCTTTTGGGCTCCGCCTCTTGTGCAGACTGGTGCTCAGTGATTATTGCTGAGGTTTTGGCACTTTGTCACCTGCCAGACAGAGCAATGTTTTAGGCATGAGCCACAGAGAGAAGGAAATGGCAACCCACTCCAGTGTTCTTGCCTGGAGAATCCCAGGGATAGGGTCGCACAGAGTCAGTCATGACTGAAGTGACTTAGCACAGAGATATTTTTTAGAATTTGCTGTAGTATTTTTGTCTGTATAAAGATCTAATCTAAATAAAGTCCTTAATTAGTAGGTGTTGACCTTTTTTAGACTCTTGAAAATCTTTTGAAAGCTAGGATCCAGGAAAATGCATTAAATGTGCTGTATTTTGCAAATTAATTCAGGGATTTGCTCACCAGCTTAATAGTCCTGGCCATAAATGTATTTGACAGCTCCAAATCCATATTTATGTCATTTTTATTAGCATTCAGAAGTCCTGAAAGAAAAGGCTGTCCATTGAAGTGTATAATGTTCTGTGCTCCTGTCTTATGAATTTGATTTGAATGGTTCCCTAACTATTTCCCTAGCCTGTCTATCTAGGTTATCCTTAAGATACCCTTTAAAGAAGGAATTTAATCACAGCATCATTGAGATTTATCCTTTTATCTGTAAAGTTGCCCTCAGGGTGGCCAGAGTCTGCAAGCAGAGTCCAGGGGTGAGTGGCCGGGCCTGTCGGTGAGAGCCTGGGGGTGAGGTGGGCTTCAGGGGAGCGCTGGCAGGTGACTGGTTCACCAGAACCTTAGGTTCACATAGGTAGAGTGAACAAATAAATCCCAGAAACTCCAGAATAGCTTTACTGGAAATCTAATGATTAGACAGTTTACATAACTATAAGTAAAACTTTCTTTTCGTACTTGGGTTCTGAAATTTTAACGGTCAGTTTCTATGAAAGTGATAGTTAAGTTGACAAAGATGTGTTTGTGTAAATTAAATAACTAAATAAACTGTAGGTCAGTTGACATGTTTTTAAATTCCTGCACTTTTGTAAAGGGAGTTGATGACACTAAATTTCTTAAAAAGAGCAGTGTAGGAGCCAACTGGAAAATGCTGGGCTCTGCACCCTCTTTGCATTCATCGATTTGCGAACTGGTCAGCTGAAAATTTTGGTCTCATTATGCTGTTTGTCCTACTACTTGATTCTGTAAAGATGCGGGGAAGTTGTTTTTGACCATGTAATTAGCTTCCATTGTGTTTCAAGTGCCTCATTTTAATTGGTATGCTGGCATCTTTGTTTTTATGCAGACAAATGTGAGCTCAAGGGCTCCCTGTCCGGCAGTAATGCAGGAATTACAAGCATTGAATTTGATAGTGCTGTAAGTACCTAATATCCATGGAAATGGGTGAGTTGAGAGGTATTTAGAAACCATTTTCGACCTCTGGTTCTTGAAATTTAAAAATAACCTACCTGGTTTCTCTGCTGTTTTCTATCTTAATGTTAGAAAAGGATGCCAATAGGTTAAGAAGTCAGTGCCGATCGTGAGTAGGTTGAAGATGGGTAGGGAAGATAGGTCTGCGGGAACCCAGTTAGTCAGCATCTCGCCAGACTTGATAAAGGCTCTGGCTTGGGCCGAGTCAGTGCAAGTGGAAAGGAGAGGGTCTACAGCTGGGGGACAGCTGGGAGGGGAGGCTGGGGAGTTGGCGTCTCTGGGCTCGTGGACTTGGGCGGGTGCAGAGAATTAGTACTTGCACTTACCAAAGTGGGGTGGAAGTGAGCACAGGGGGATGAGTTCCATTTTGAGTTGGAGGTGTAATATCTATAGCCTTCAGGCAAGGTTGAGCAGGCTCAGGAGAGAGGTCTGAAGTTAACAGGGATTGATAAGTTAACAGAATTCTGGTTATAACGGTATTCAGATCAGGTATATGGTTTTTGTCATCTAAACCTTCTTGGGTTTGATATGAGGAAATTTGTATCATGTGAACTGAAGTTCTCTGTTTTTCCTTCTCCCCTGCTTTCCTGTAGGGATCTTACCTCTTAGCAGCTTCAAATGATTTTGCAAGCCGCATCTGGACCGTGGATGACTACCGGTTACGGGTAAGACCCAGTTAAGAAGGAAAGTTAGTACAGCCTCCAGACTTCCGGTGGTTGGGTATCAGTCACACTGTGTAGGAAATGGCAGGGGATGTGTTAGGAGAATTGTGTGTTGTCCTGCAGATCAGACTTGATTCCCCCTGCCCTTTGCTCCTTAGGAAAATTGATGTTTCCACTTCACGTTCTTTGTCCAACATCCAGCTCTGAAATATTCGCCATAGGAAACCATCACATTTCCATGAAAGACTTCGGATACTTCTGTTCATAAGAGCTAAGGTTTTTAGGTAGGTCAGTCTTAGCTTAACTTCAGCTATTTTAGTACCAGCATGTAAGCTGTGTTTCTTAAAGACCCCAAGACTTAATCACCTCACAAAGTAGAGCTGGAAAGTAGGCTATGGAGAAGTTCTTCTGGGTGCAGTTATGATAGAGATAAAACACCTCACACAAAGCCAGGAGACAGGTATATGGGAAAGTAAGAACCGTGGGTTCAGATGTTGAAGAAATCTACAGTCTAAACCCACACTCGCCAAGAAGTCTCTTGAATTCTATACAAAGACAGAAATTTGATGGTTATATCACTTTTGTTCTAGTTAGAAGACATAGATTAATTTAAGGACACGTTTTTCTCCTTAAGTTTGAAGCAGCCTTCGCATGAGCTTATTAAATGAAGGCTACTGAAAGATGAGGTGGAGGATTTACTTGACACTGATAGGCATTTTACCCCCAGAAAACACTTGATACAAACCTGTGCGTCAACTCACATGACAAGCAGAATGTGTGATATGAAGATGAACTTCCTAGAGATAATCTACAGGGAGTTGGGGGGCTGCAATACAGTGGTCTGGGAGGTCGTTTCCAATGGCCTGAGACTGTGGTGCAGGGACGGAGCCAGAAGAATGGCTAGAAACCCACCGCTCACTCACCACCGGGCTTTCCATTTCCTTCAAGGAACTGTATGGAAAATAGCCAGTGTTAGGTGCTAGCTGGAAAAATCCCCTGGAGGAGGGCACGGCAATCCACTCCAGTATTCTTGCCTGGAGAATCCACATGGACAGAGGGGCCTGGCGGGCTGCAGTCCACGGGGTCCCACGGAATCAGACATGACCGAGCAACTAAAACACGGCACAGCACAGGTGCTAGCTCACACTTAAAGGGTTGTAGTTCCTGATTCTTAGCTGAAAGGCGACCCACGTGGAAAGCATGAGGCGTGAGGATGGCAGAGACGTCTGTCTAATGACAGCTGAAGGGCCTGTTTCGTGTTCTTGGAGGAACAGGGAGGTGGACTGCTGAATGCTTGTGGGCAGGGCTGGACGCCCCTCATGTCCCAGTTCACATCTGTTCACGTGCTCGGATGAGTTTTCAGTTGAGGCCCGATGATCCTGCATCCTCAGCCGGGAAAGGTGGTCTAGCCTGTTCTGGTAGTATCACAGTCCGTCCTGGGGCATGCCTTCTCTAGGTAACCATCAGTTACTCGGTGGAAATTTGTGGTGGGGTTGGATTAGTCTTGCAGACCTTAAAACACACTTAGTAGTCAAGTGTGTTAACGTATATTGTTGTTGTTCAGTCGCCCAGTCGTGTCCAACTCTTTGCAACCCCATGGAGTGTAGCACTCCAGGCCTCCCTCTCCCTCACCACCTCCCAGAGTTTGCCCAAGTTCATGTTCATTTGGTCGGTGATGCTGTCCAGCCATCTCATCCTCTGATGCCCTCTTCTCCTTCTGCCCTCAGTCTTTCCCAGCATCAGAGACTTTTTGAGTGAGTCATCTGTTCGCATCAGATGACCAAAATACTGGATCTTCAGCTTCAGCATCAGTCCTTCCAGTGAATCAGGGTTGATCTCCCTTAAGATTGACTGGTTTGATCTCCTTGCTGTCCACGGGACTCTCAGGAGTCTCCTCCAGCACCACAGTTTGGAGGCATCAATTCTTTGGTGTTCTGCCTTCTTTAGGGTCCAGCTGTCACAACCGTACATGACCACTGGGAAGACCATAGCCTTGACTATACAGACCTTTATCGACAGAGCAGTATCTCTGCTTTTCAGCGCACTGTCTAGGTTTGTTATCGCTTTCCTGCCGAGAGGCAGTCTTCTGATTTCATGGCTTCAGTCACAGTCCTCAGTGACTTTGGAGCCTAAGAAGAGGAGATCTGTCACCACCTTTTCCCCTTCTGTTTGTCATGCAGTAATGGGACTGGATGCGATGATCTTAGCTTTTTTAATATTTAGTCTTAAGCCGGCTCTTTCACTTTCTTCCTTCACCCTGATCAAGAGGCTCTTTAGTTCCTTTGCTTTCTGGCATTAGAGTGCTTTCATCTGCATATCTGAGTTTGATGTTTTTCCCACGTGCCTTGATTCTGACTTGTAACTCATCCAGCCTAGCATTTCTCATGATGTGCTCAGCGGATAGGTTAAACAAACAGGGTGACAGCAGACAGCCCTGTCCTACTCCTTTCTTGATCTTGAACCAATCAGTTGTTCATACAGGATTCTAACAGTTGCTTCTTGACCCACATACGGGTCTCTCAGGAGACAGGTAAGATGGTCTGGTATTCCCATCCCTCTTAAGAGCTGTCTATGGTTTGTCATGATCTCCATGGTCAAAGGCTTTAGTGTAGTCAGTGAAACAGACAGATGTTTTTCTGAAATTTCCTTGCTTTCTGTATAATTTAGCAGATGTTGATGGTTTGATGTGTAGTTCCTGTTCCTTGTCTGAACCTAGCTTGGACGTCTGGCTGAAGCCTAGCATGCAAGATTTTAAGTATGACCTTACTAGCATGGGAGGTGAGTGCAGTTGTCCAGTGGTTAGCACATTCTTTGGTACTACCCTTCTTGGGAATTGGGTTGAGGATTGACCTTCTCCAGGCCTGTGGCCACTGCTGGGTCTTCAAGATTTGTTGACATAATGAGTGCAAAATCTTGATGGCATCATCCTTTAGGGATTTAAATAATTCTGCTAGAATTTCATTGCATCCACTAGCTGTATTATGTTAATACGTTACTGCTTTTAATTCTCAGGAATCCAGGGGAGGTGGGTAGATGGGAAAACCGAGGCTTAGCTAAGCCCGCAGAATTGCCTGGGGTCATGCAGTGAACAGATGGAAAGATGAGACTTGGGACTGAGGCCTGTGCTGTTTCCTGTGTTCCATTGGCCTGAATCATTTTCAACTGAGATATAGCAAAACTGTCAAAAGAGTGCAAAGGGACCTACAGCCTTCCTTACATTTTAGGCCCTTCGATGAGTGAAACAAGGAGTTGGGTGTGGGATGGTATTTGTACCTGGTAGAAGAGTTCTGAACAGGTAGGTGTCAGCTTTTGGGTCTGAAATTAGGAGGAGACCTGGAGGTAGAGTGAGCTGGTTTCAGAGGTGGACGAGTCTCACTGGAAGAGCTGCTGGAGCCCCAAGCTGGGTGCTGACGAGCTGGGGGCTGGTGCCAGGGCTTGTAGCCTCCTGTGCTGGACCAGGGCTCACAGCCGTGCCCTCTCACTTGGTAAATGTGTGAAGGAGGTCAGAAGGCCTTTTTAGCAGGTTCGCCACAGAAACCACATGAAATCCTTACCAGGGCCCAGGAAGTGAGTAGGCACCCTGTCCAGGAGGCTCTGGCTGCTGTATTTTGCAGAGGGTGTTAATAGGCTTGAATGGGCATCTGTGTCCTGAAACACGAGATGCAAGCCCTAGTCAGTGTCTCCTCAGCTCGTATGCTGAGGGGGCAGTGTCGGGTGAGACCAGAAGGCCAGAGCGGCTGGTCGAATGCTTGCTTTAAAGTTCTTTCGGGAAAGGTGTCCTAGAAACAGCCTGGTGCTGAAGGGGGTCCGTTCCAGAAGACGCCTTTCAGGGTGGAGTGTTTTCAACTCTGCCTAAACAATCTTACAGTGGGGTCACTCAGTTGTGTGCAACTCTTTGCAACCCCGTGGACTGTGGCCCACCAGGTTCCTCTGTCCACGGGAGTTCTCCAGGCAAGAACACTGGAGTGGGTTGCCATTTCCTACTCCAGGGGATCTTCCCGACCCAGGGATCGAACTCGGGTCTCCCGCATTACAGGCAAACACTTTACCATCTGAGCCACCAGGAAAGCCAGAAAAAAAAACCTCAAAAGATGAGTGTAAAACTGAGGAACTGGGTTGAAGAGCCTGCCCTGCCGACCTCTCTAACGCTGATGTGGACAAGGGGCTTCAGTGTGGCCTGGCTCTCAGATGATGGTTTTTATTACAGAAACCTCTTCATCAAGGTCTGCGTTTCTCTGAGGTCACCTGTCTTGGTTGCGTTGATGGTTACTGCCTGCATGGTGGGCGGCCCTGCAGCACGGGGCAGGCCCATGCAGAGCCCGAGGGCAGAGAGCACTCCGCTGGGAGACTCAGGCTGCTCTGACTTCAGAGCATGCTCTGACTTCATGTTGGCTCTGAAAGAGGAAGATAAAACCTTGAAGTAGTGTTAGAAGTTAAATGTTACTTTGGGCGGGGGCGGGGGGGCCTGTTCAGGTCTTCATTGCTTTGCTCGAGCTTTCTCCAGTTGCAGGGAGCAAAGGCTCCTCTTCCTTGTGGTGTGTGGGCTTCTCTTTGTGATGGCTTCTCTTGTTGCAGAGCATAGGCTCTAGGGTGTGTGGGCTCAGTAGTTGCCACTCACAGGCTGTAGGGTGTGCGGCTCGGTAGTTGGAGCACACAGACTTGGTTGTTCTGCAGCATGTGGAGTCTTCCCAGACCGAGAATCAAACCCCCTGCAGTGGCAGGTGGATTCTTATTCACTGTGCTACCAGGGAAGTTCCAAAAGTTAAATGTTGGATATTAATAAGTATCAAAAATACTGAATGGGTAAAAGAACTTGAAATAAATCTGATCCACTTAAAGTAACTTAAAAATCAATCTTTAAGTGAATCAGTTCAGTTCAGTCGCTCAGTTGTGTCCGACTCTTTGTGACCCCATGGACTTCAGCAGGCCAGGCTTCCCTGTCCTTCACCACTACCGGAGTTTACTCAGACTCATGTCCATTGAGTCGGTGATGCCATCCAACCATCTCATCCTCTGTCGTCCCCTTCTCCTCCTGTCTTCAGTCTTTCCCAGCATCAAGGTCTTTTCAAATGAGTCAGCTCTTCGCATCAGGAGTTTCAACTTCAACATCAGTCCTTCCAATGAATATTCAGGACTGATTTCCTTTAGGATGGACTGGTTGGATCTCCTTGCAGGAGCTAAATTCCATACCATTGAGAGCATGGAGATGGAACTAGCTAGCTTCATTCAGGTTTTGTCCAACTGGACAAGAAGAAGATAAGCAGAAATCCAGAGTTTTTAGAAGTAACACATGTGAAGAGCTGGGAAATAAGTCACAAGGAAGCCTTATACTCATAGATATTCATTGCAGTATCATTTCTGATTGTGAAACTTTTAAAGGGATCTAGGTGTCTGCTGGCCAAGGAAGTTTCAATTAGATTATAATCTCATTACTTGAAGCCTGTTTAACTATTATAGACTATTTGCCTATATTAATTACATTACAGAAACTCTAGAGGGTCAACTGTGTGCCATGTGCATGGGTCACCCTTCTAAGCAGCATGAGGAAAAGATTAGTCTTTTACAGACTTAGAGACCCAGGGTATTCTGGCCAAACAACAAGACCCCCAAACTGTATATTTTCAGCTGTCACATGGAAAATTGTTTGTGCCGTGAAATTAAAAGTGGATGCCCAGGCGATGCAGTTTTGAATGCAGTGGGTTACAAAACTAACACAACATTTTAAAACAGTTATACTCCAACTGGGGGAAAAAATGTACAGAAAGAAACAAAAATGTAATGGATAAATATGTAGGGATATTTCCATATTAACATGCAGCTAGGGTCAGCACAATGAGTGCATTGGCGTTGCCCACTTAATGAGCAGTGTTTTTTCCTCCTGGTGTGTGTGATACGCGATTTTAATTTTTTGGTGAAAATAGTTTTCTACTAATAGCTTACATAGCATGAGAAGTACCTGCACGAGCTTTTGGTCTCTCCCCAGGGTTTGTGCAGATTAGATGACTTCTACTGAGCATTTTTCAGTAGAACAGGTTAAATATACTGTATTTAACATGAGCTTTGTTGCTAGAGCTTTCTTGATCTCTTCAGAAGGATCAGTAGGGGGTTGTTACACAGCCTCGGCACGGCTGCCACCTGGCTGGCCATGATTGTAGGACGCTGTTCCAGCTTCAGAGAGGTTTAAACGTGAGAGGAAGGTGTCTTGGAGTCTGGGCAGACTTCCCTTTCTAAGGGGGGAAGCACATGCGGCCCTGAGCTTTCTGTTCCTGTGATAGTGTGGAGTTGTTCTACTGGGCAAAGAGGGAAGCTTGGTTTCTAAAATGTTAACTCGACTCTGAGATCTCAGCTCAGGGGTTTGGAGTGAAGCCCAGGAAGGTAGCAGTTATAGTAAATATATTAGGGTCTTTAGAAGCTGCTTTTTGGGGTGGTGAGGATGGTATTCCCTGGCGAACCAGTGGTTGCTATGCCACACTTTTCATTGCCAAAGGCCCAGGTTCAGTTCCTGGTTGGGGAACTAAAATCCATCATCCCACAAGCCTCGAAACAACAACCACCCAAAAAAAAAGCCCCTTTAAAAAAAAATTATAAAAAACACTGGTGAATACCTGAATGCCCTCTGAGCCTCTGAGATTTCCACACATAAATATGTTGATTCATGTTGAGAAATAGGAAAGACTTGGCTGATTCCCCAAATCCTTTCCTGGCATCCCTGCCACCCCCAGCCGGCTCTCCCCTTGGGCTCCAGTAGTGCAGTGATGGGCAGAGGGCAGCGACCCTCTGTTACAACCCAGTGCCGCGTTCCTTGGCCACCCGGGCAGACGTCATGGCTGGCATCCGACAGCTGGTCGGTCACAAAAAGATGTGATTGTTGGGAATGCTGGACTCTGGCTGTGGTCTGACGTTTCAAGCTGAGACCTCTGATTGAAAAATGCCTGGAAGTCTTAATTGTTTATTTAAAGAGTCCTGATGTTTCCTTTTATAAATTATGCCTCCAGTGACCCTGCCTGGTCTGACTTTAAATAGGAAACTGACTTTTTATAATTCCGACTTCCAGAAAATGGCAAGAACCGTACAGACAGGTATCTGTAATAGCGCTTATTTCAAGAAGGTGCTCATCCCCCTCCCCTTTTTTAAGTTGTGTAATTAGCCTCAGTAGAGGATGCAGATTCAGGAAGTTTCTACATGTGTTTTTTTTTACGCTTGGGAGAAGACAAATGTTATTTTTCTGTAACACACAAGATTAAAGAGGCAGCATAAATCTAATAATATTAAATAGATGCCATTAGTGTATGCATTGTTCTTTTCCATTTCGTTGGCTAATAAGACTAAATGCAGATACCCTATTTTTGTTTGCGTTCTGTATGCTGTCTTTGGTAGAGCCTTTACTGAGTACTTCATTATACTGTTCTTATGCGCCCTTTTTTTTTTTCAGATTGACCTACCACACTGTTAGTCCCAGATGCACAAAATAGTGGTTCATTATTCCTATACATTGCCAAATGATCATCACCATACATCCAGCTATCATCTGTCAGCGAAGTCATTGCAGTATTATTAACTGTACTCCGAGGCTGCAAATCCCATCCCTGTGAATCCTTTTGTAACTGGGAGTTTGTGCTTCTTAATCTCGCTCATCTTTTCTCTCATACCCCCCACTCCCCCCACAGCCATCAGTATGTTCTCTATATCTGAAGTCTGTTTCTGTTTTGTATGGTGTTAAATTTGGTTTTTAGATCCCACATATAAGTAAAATTGTGTGATATTCCTCTCTGTCTGACTCATTTCTCTTAGCATACCATCTAGATTCCTCCATGTTGTCACAGATGGCAAAATTTCATTCTTTTTTTATGACTTGATACTCCATTGTATATATTTACCATGTCTTTATCCATTTGTCTACCATCGGGCACTTAGCTTGCTTCCGTATCTTAACTGTTGTGATTAATGCTACAATGAAAATAGGGGTGCATATATCTTTTCAAATTAGTGGTTTTGTTTTCTTTGGAAAAAGTACCCAGAAATAGAATTGGTGGATCATACGGGGTTTCAGTTTTTTTTTTAATTTTTGGAGGGCTTTTTCATACAGTTTTCTTAATGGCTACACCAGTTTACATTTCTCATGTATCTGTTGGCCATCTGTATGTGTTTTTTTGGAAAAATGTCTGTTTGGATCCTCTGCCTACTCTTCCTTTATTCTGGGGATGTGGTCATGTGAACTTTGTTCTAGTGGTGTTGGATTTTTTATTTTTCTATAGCCTTTTTTTTTTTTAATTTATGATGGGAGATTATTCTCTTCATCTTGATACCTCACTGGTGGGAAGTACCCAGAGACAGGCTTTCTGGGTGTTTCCCTGAGCCGCTCATCCTTTTGTCTCTGGGTTCCCCTGACTGGACCTCAGGGTGTTTGGAGTCGCTGGCTCCCAGGCATTTGGCCCCTGACTCCCAGCGTTGCGCCCAGAGGCTCACCCTGGCTTTGTTCTATCTCCTAGCACACGCTCACGGGACACAGTGGCAAAGTGCTGTCTGCCAAGTTCCTGCTGGACAACGCACGTATCGTTTCTGGAAGTCACGACCGGACCCTCAAACTCTGGGATCTACGCAGCAAAGTCTGTGAGGAAATTCAGTCTCTGTGTGTGAAAGATTTGATAACTAACCGTGGAGCTGTTTGTTTCTGCGTTAAAGCCTGCATTTAGTGTGATAACACTTTTTCAAGTGTGGTCTCATGTCGGGTGGCCATCATGTAGGGGCTGTTTTTCATGTTTGAAGCTTCATTTAAATAAACAGTTCCGACGCCTTGAGCAAGGGTGCACAGCACGGAGGGGCCTCTGCCTGACTGCTTGTGTTCGGTGTTCTTCTAGGCATAAAGACGGTATTTGCGGGATCCAGCTGCAATGACATTGTCTGCACAGAGCAGTGTGTGATGAGTGGGCATTTTGACAAGAAAATTCGTTTCTGGGACATCCGGTAAAACACCCACGAGCCTGGAGGGGAGGCGGATGAGAGGGTGCTAGAACTGTGATGGTGTCTTGTGTGTGGGTTGTGTTGCTGCCCTGGAAATGGCAGAAATGGGCTCCAGCCGACATTATCTTCCCTGTTGGATATTCTTCACCCTGAAGTAGAATGTCAGAGTCGTCACCTCTGAGCATGCCCTGTGTCCTCACTGGTCACTGTACTAGCTGCCAGGTAAACAGTGGAACAACCATGTTGTCAGGTAGATTCAAGCGTAACTGGGGAGACCGACATACCAGTCTGCAGGGTGTGCTGAAGCAGGGCTAGGCACCGCTGTCCAAGGATGTTAAAGACTGTCTCTCAAGATGAGCCTAGAGAAGAGCCCCAGAGGGCAGCTGGCAGGGCGAGTCAGGCGAGAGCAGATAACAGGGTGGGTGGGATCGGATTGCCGCAGGCTCTGCGCGCCATTGATGAGTGACTTGATCTTATAAGCAGTCAGGTGTTTAGCAAGAGATTCCTTCACAGAGAGTCGGGTAGATTACATCGGTCGTTTTAGAGGGTGTCTGAGGAGCAGGGAAGTCACTGAAGCCTTGAGGAGCTGAACTCAGGGCAGTAGAGGGCGATGTGGAGCTGGAGTCAGTTCCTGGGAGAGTTTGGACGGCGCTCACTACAGTTTAGATGTGGAGGGTGAGGAAGGGGAGAAAGAAGTAAAGCAAGATGGAGAATAAATGACAGATTTAGGGAGAGGATGCTGTGAACATATTCAGAAAAGAGCATTAATTGGCAGCTTCTAATAGAGTATTTGGGAAAACAGAATTTTTGAGAAGTTGGATGGGAGAGAAATTCAGACATCCTCACAGGAGGACTTTGAAGACATGAAAGTGGATTCATCAGAGCTGGTGTGTGAAGCGACAGGAGGACAGCCCTCAGGGAGTTGTCAGGAGGGCTGAGTGGCTGGAAATGGAAAGAGAGCTAGGGTCTCGGTGATGGGCTAGGTGTGGGGAGTAAAAGGGGAGGCATCTAGTCAGGGTGAGGTTGGGTTGGTTAGAAGTGGGTAACTGTGATTAGTTTCAGGTGTACTGGTTGGCTGACAGTTGAACTGAAGTACGGAATTATAGAGCTAAGATGGATGTTAGAAGGCTCCTGGTCCATCCCCTAATTTAACAGATGAAGGCCCTGAGTCCCAGGAGGTGGAGTGGCAGCAATAAAGTAAACTCTCTGCCTTCATTATGGTTCGGGATAGGAAATCTTTTCATCGAAAGTTTACAACAGAATGACCACAGGAGGGTTTGCAGCTCCTTTGGCTATATCACCATCAGGGCCCAGTGGAGGATTGCTACTCACAGACCTGGCGTGGACTGCGGCCCAGAGGAGAACTGGGAGAAAAAAGGAAGAAGAGGTGGCCAGGGTGTCCGGGCTCCACGTCTAGAGTCGCCAGGATGGGTTGGAGGGCCTGGGAGCTGAACTTTGTATGGCAGGGTTCCCAGGAGAGTCCACACTTGTCCGTAGAAGGCAGCCCAGACCCGCTAAAGCAGATGTACATCTCTTTGGATAAGCTGAAATGATAAAATTGAAGTAAAACAAATTAAACAGTAGCCCTGCGTAGTTCATACTGATCAGAAGCTCTGATTAGCAATTACTGTATTTCAGAAATGAGCAAGGAAATTAATTCTTACCAGTTTCAGAGTTCTGATACTCACAGCTACTTAATAGAATCTGTTGATGGCAAAATAATAAAAGCTGAGGCTGAGGTGGTTTGTGTGGGGTTGGGAACACTTCTGCTGTCCTTGAAGACTACTGCGTTCTTGTTGAATTGACTACCCTTCCCGCTCCATGGCATGCCACCCTGCTTGGAATGAGGAAGTTCTCACCTTTCTGTTACATTTTCTCAGATTTTTCCATCTTTTTCGTAGATCAGAGAGTATCGTCCGAGAGATGGAGCTCTTGGGAAAGATCACTGCCCTGGACTTAAACCCAGAAAGAACTGAACTCCTCAGCTGCTCTCGAGATGACCTGCTGAAAATTATTGACCTACGAATAAATGCTGTCAGGCAGACATTCAGGTAACTGAAGACACTCTGGTTGGGTTTCCAGAGGCATGCCTGCGCTCACACCCTGAGTGGCATGGACTCCAGGGTAACGGTGCCTTGTCTGTTTCAGCGCACCAGGCTTCAAGTGTGGCTCCGACTGGACGAGAGCTGTGTTCAGGTTAGTTGGGGGGGAGGCGCCTCCTGCCCCAGCCCGCCCACCCCAATATGGCTCATCTCAGGGTAGAGCAGGGGCCTCCTCCCACTGGGAAATGAGCTGAATGAGAAGGTCCTCCACAGTCCTCATGTCCTTCCTTTTCTGCTTTCGCTGAACCGTGTGACCGGGCAGTTCACCAGCTGAGGGGAGCCCTTCACCACTTGGGGTTGCCTTTGGCCCCCCTGTGTGCTCGAGATGACTGGGGACGTGTGCCCCCAGGAAGTACTGCGCTGGCACCGTTTCTCATCAGCTGGTGAGGCCAGATAACGGTCTAGCAGCTTTCAGTCAAAACAGCTGTGAATAGCGTCCTGAGGTTTCTGGGTACCCAGGAGTGGTCATGAGTTTGACTCATAAGCGAAGACCAAACCTGACTTCCTGGGGAGAGGTCCGTGAGGACGCTGACTTGAGAGTGGGTGACGAGCGTCGTTTCTCTTGTGTGTTCTCCAGCCCTGACGGCAGTTACGTGGCAGCGGGGGCGGCCGAGGGCTCGCTGTACATCTGGAACGTGCTGTCCGGGAAAGTGGAGAAGGTCCTCTCAAAGTATCACAGGTAAGACGGCGGCCCCTCTGAGGTGCTGAGCAGGCCTGTGGCTCCATCCCAGGGCCTGGTGCTCTCCCGGGCGTGGACCCAAGGCCGACCCCGTGAGGGCCATGTCCATTCGGGCTCTCTGCTGCGGGCAAGGTCAGTGGAGAGAAGCTAGGGCCGTTCTCAGCGGACCGCAGCCCGCCGGGTCCTGCTCCTTTATGTTCCAGGATGTTCCAGTTAGGGCGGCCACTGGAGAAAGGCTTGGAGCCCTGCGTTCTGCCTCTTCATCGTGTGCGCACCCCCGCGTCCTGCTGCCCCTTCACTGCCCTCCTCCTCTGCGGCCCCGTCTCCCTCCTAGTCACTTTCCTCAGGAGTGACTGCTTGTGACCACTGGTTTTCACATACTTTGCCTCAGGCGCCCTTTTTTCTCAGCTTCATCCTGTCCCCGCAAGCTCAGCTACTGCTGAGAAGGCAGGCCCGGCCGGGGCTGCAGCTCATGGTGGCGCGTCTCCCGCTCCCCAGCCAGGCGCCCTGAGGCGCTCCTGGCTGCAGTGTCGCTCTTAACTCACTCAGAGCTACTCCCTGAGGGCACACCTGATGAGGCCTGGCTCCCTTCCTTCCTAAACTGCCCCCTAGAATCACGGCAGGCTTCCTCCAAGTTCTTTTGCTCTGCGAGCGCCTGACTGCACATAGGGGGCCACACTGGCGAGTAAACCGGGTGCTGGGACAGGCCTGACTGACTCCCTGCTGGCGAGGGAGCCTGGCACTCAGCTCACTGAGGTCTCACCCGTGTCCCCACCTCTCCCTTTGAAGCTCGTCCATCAACGCGGTGGCCTGGTCCCCTGCCGGCTCCCACGTGGTCACTGTGGACAAAGGAAGTAAGGCCGTGCTGTGGTCGGAGTATTGACAGCCCCTCGTCGGGAGAGAGCGGATCTGGAGCTGGAGGAGCAGGCGGGCCCCACGGCTCTGTCCTGGCAGGGGGCGTGTTGGGTGTGGCTTTGACCTCCCGAGAAGAACGCGAGGCGAGCCGGGGCCTGCCTGCAAGCAGGGTCCCCGAGGGTCGCGGCTGAGGCCCCTGCCAGCCTGGAAGAGCTAACGCTGCAAACACTGACGCTGCGGCCCTCAGCCAGGGGTTCGGGTCCTGCCCTTATTGAGGGGCAAGAACAACACTACTGGCGCCCGCCTCGCATACCTCAGTGGGGGCGCGCGGCGCCCGCGCTCTCCCCTGGGCGGCAGTGCCAAAGGCGCCCCCACGCCAGGGCGTTGGTTCTCCCCCGTGCTTTCTCCCGTCCTCCAGGGTCGGGCCTGGCCTCATGCATGTCCTGTCACCTTGGGTCGTCTTCCCAGGGGACCTGCTTTAATCATTGTATCAACAGAAACCCAAACAGGACCCCCTGCCCTCAGGTAGCCCGTGGGGGCTGCCCTGGTCTCTGAGGAGACGCGGGCCTCGGGTCCTCCTTGCTGCTCTTGTGTCTGTATTAGAGGCTCTTACTCTGGTCTCATCTGATCACTGTTGGAATTTCCCTAGCTCTCCCGAAGTGTTCTTGGAAAGCAACTCTTCTTCAAAACTGCCTCTCCCCACCCCTGCTGCCAACAGTTCTACATATCTATTTCTTGACTAAGAAATAAATCTGTTTCATTTAAAAAAAAAAAAAATGGGGGTGGGGGTAGGAGAGGAAGCCCAAAACACTTTTTCCAGAAAAGCGGGTGTGCTGTCAATCAGCGAAGACTGATTTCCCCAATCACCTGGAACTTCCCAGCCGCCAGCCCGCCACCTTCTTCCCGCCACGCTGGGGTGAGGGTGGCTGGTGGGTGGGATCGGAAGCCTCGGGTGTATTATCCCCGAGCCAGCAGTTCTGGGTCACGCCCCTTTGCCAGGCCTACGTGCAATACCCCCTCGGTGCTTTAGTGCAGGAAGCCCATTCCAGGAAGCATGGGAATGCCATCTTTAGATTTCAGGACATGTGACTAGGCCAGGGGAAAACTGGCCTGTGCAGTTTTTTTCCTTTTTTAAAACAAACACATGTATCTTTACCATCTTACTTGTTTATAAAATTTTAGTTTCTTGAGCGGCTGAAACACCATTAATTTTTATCAGTTACTCATTTGCACTTTATTTTTTCCTTCCATACTCGTTCTCCACACGGGTTGGGGGCGAGTGCTAGGGCAGGGCAAGGAGCGGGGGACTCACGCGCCCCGTTTCCCCGGCCCTCGCCTCCCTCATTTGCTGTCCCGAGGACCTGCCTTGAGAGGAGTTGAAGTTCACAGGCCAGGGCACATCTTTTATTTATTTAATTATGTTGCCCAACAGAACTTGATTGTAAATAAAAGAAGAAATCTGTTATATACTTTTCAAAACTCCATGCCTCTTGGTGGTTATTTTATTCCTCTTCATCCTAAGGGCAAAAAGCTATTTCTTTCATTTATTTTCCTGGTACTCATTCGTTTGTAAATAATGGTTAACACTTTCCCAGTGCCTTTCCTCGTAGTTCATTGTTACTGCTGTCTATAAACGTCAGTGTTCCAGTTTCACATTATTTGCAGATCTTAACTGAATCTAGAGAAGGCTCTCTTGGGGATTTTGGTAGCTGTGTGGTGTGCTCCGCGTTGTGGCCGCAGGAGCCCGGGTCCCCGCACTGGTGACGCTGTCCGTAGGCTAGGTCGTGAACTGTACGAGTCTCTCAGCCTGCAGGCCTCTTCTGTGCTGAAGGAGCATAAATTTCCTCACTGAGGAGTGATTTATTCAGAGCAGCTCAAGATATCTAGAAGCAACCTTGTGCCGTAACAAATTAGGGTCACCCTGGAGTACCCCCCCTGCTCCCGAGGACCTCTGTCCAGCCCATCACCACACAGTCGCCCAGCAGCTCGAGTTGGGGTTTCATCATGATCCGAAGTCTTGGGGGCAGTGGAAGGAGGGAAGCCCATGACAGTCACCTTCAAGGAGGTAAGTCATTCTTCAGAAAGGCTGAACGCAAGCAAGCCAGTAGCCTGATTGTCCTCTTTTCCTTGACTTTGCAGGGGAGCACGTCTGCTCTCTGCTTCTGGCAAGCGCCCTTCAGCTCACCCGGCTGGGCTCCCACCAAGGTGGAACATGCTTCCCTCCCCGTCATGGTCTGTTCTCTGTCTCTCAGGTCCTCTGGGCCCTTCCCCCGGCGCTCCTGGTTCCATTTGTCAGGGTGGGAGTGGGCATGGGAGTTTTTAAAATTTCCCTGACCGAGTCCTGGCTGGTTGGAGCAGGGGTGGGCTTTGATCCCGACATAGGCATGTTACAGGTTGACACTTCAAGACTTAAAATTTATATTCCCAGGAATTCCCTGGCAGTTCGGTGGCTAGGACTCAGCATTTCTCTGCAAGGGGCATGGGTTCAGTCCGCGGTCGGGGAACTCAGATCCTGTATGCCACCTGCCACAGGCAAAATTAAAGTTTATATTCCCTGAGTCACTTCCCAGAATCGTGTGATGTATCAGATTCTGTGTCTGTCTTGTAAGGCATATACTGTTCACACATTCACCTTTTATCTGACAAATCTAGTAAGGCCCCGACGTGTCCTTTCACATCACGGCACACGGGGGGTTTCGTGTGGACCCTGGACAACAGAGGGGCCTGCCCCGCCCGCAAGAGCGTGTGTGCTGGGGAAGTCCATGTTTTGCAGGTGTGCCGAGCTACCTGTGTGTCTTCACACCTGTGGCACAGCCTCAGCTGCCATGACTTTGGGGAACGAGACCATGGACTTGAAGCTCATGGCCTGGGCGGGGCCCTGGGAGAGGCAGGGGCAGTGAGGAGACCTGCAAGTCGTGCCTGTTTTCATAAGGGGTCTCGGATTCTGTCAGAGGTGAAGGGTCTCCTGTCATGATTGGGGGAGAGCTTCCCAGCTAAGCAAGAAGCTGTTCCAGAGTCCTGGCCCCCAGGCAGGCACTGGTGCCCAGGGACATCCACCTCACCCGCCTACAGTGTGAGGCGGCGGGAGGTGCCCCTTCAGGGGGCCAGCTGCCCAGGCTTGTCTGCACTGCGTCGTCGTGTGTCTTACTAAAAGCCCGCTCACTAGAAATGCCCAGTTTTCAAGCCAGTAAACTTTGGAAATCTTGAGTAAAGTGAAGCATACCCGTATTCACATTGATTCTGTGGAAACAGGTTGAATGTGTGGTGCGTGCCTGTGAGAGCGAACTCGCATCCAGAAGACAATTCTTGTCTCCCGGAGCTCTGGTTTCCACCTGTGCCTCAACTTCCCTGCGTCCCCGCCAGACGCTCCTCCGCCCTCTCGATGGTCTGGCCACAGTGGGCCTTCAGCTGCTCCCAGCTCTCCTTCGTGGATCCTGCTGGGCGCCGAGCTGCCCTCTTCCAACCCTGAGCGGAGGGCGATGGGAGTGCCCACGTCTGGAGGATCTAGAACCCACAGGGGTGGAGGAAACAACCAGTGTCAGAGCCCCCTTCCTGCCTCTCAGCAATTTTTCCAGAGTATTTTACAGCAAACCTCAAGTATGCCATTTCTCCCCTAGATCAGCATGCGACATAATGAGGACACCATGCCACAGTTACACCTCCGAATTAACAGAGACCCGGTGTCATCCACCCCTGGGTCGGGAAGATCCCCTGGAGAAGGAAATGGCAACCCACTCCAGTATTAACTGCTTGGAAAGTCCCGTGGACAGAGGAGCCTGGCGGGCCACCGTCCATGAGGTCACAAAAGAGTCGGGCACGACTGAGCGGCTAAATAAGTGTCATCCGTAATCCAGTCCATGTTTGAATTCTCCTGGTGGTGCCAGTGCATTGCCTTGCTTAAGTCAAGACCCAGTTAGTTTTTGCTGCATAGCAAAGTGCCATGACATGTAGTGGTTCCAAACGAGCATTGTTTCTGTGAGCGGGCATAGCCAGGTGGCTTCCCTCATATCTGGCCATTCATTTGCCATCAGCAAGGGAAACAAGGACGATGCACTAAGAAGGCAGGCGTCTGTAGCACCAATTGTAGCTCCACCTGGCCACCTTTGTTACCCACTGGCTGGAGCAGATGGCACGGGCAGCCCTGCCCGCCTCTGCAGGGCACTGCCCAGCAGCAAGGGGACATGGAGGAGAATCTCCACAGCGGTTCTGGCACCTGAGGTCCCAGCTGGATTTGGTTGACTTTCCTCCCATAAGTGATGTGTGTCTCCCACGTGGGAACATCGTCGGCTTCCCTGGTGGCTCGGTTGGTGAAGAATCTGCCTGCAATGCAGGGGACTGGGATTCGATCCCTGGGGCAGGAAGATCCCCTGGAGAAGGAAATGGCAACCCACTCCAGTATTCTTAGCTGGAAAATCTCATGGACAGAGGAGAGCCTCATGGGCTACACAGTCCATGAAGTCACAAAGAGTCGGACATGACTGAGCCCCTAAACCACCACCACCACTAGGAACTTTCGCCCTGGAGGTTGCTGTGTGCCAGGCCCTGTGGATTTGCTCCAACCCTAGGGCCTGGGGAGGAGAGCAGGGGAAGTCAGGCTTTGGGCTTCATTTCTCCAGAGAAATGGACTTAAACAGTAGATAGGTATGCTTGTGAGCCAGGCCCGTAAGAAGATAGGCTGTACGCCTTCCAGTTTCTAAATAACCATATGAAGGACTTCCCTAGTGTTCCAGTGGCCAAGAGTCTGAGCTCCCATTGTAAGGAGCCCAAGTTTGATCCGTGGTAGGGAACTAGATCCTGCAACTCGGTTCTCATGCCAAAACTTAAAGATCCTGCAGACTGCAACTAAGACCCAGCACAGCCAAATTGAAAGAAAGCCATATGTTCTGCTGCTCCCTGAAGGGGCAGCAGAGGTTCTAAGGGGTCGTAAGCCAGAAGTCTCAGAATCAACCGTATCTTTGACTTTCAGGTAATGCTAAGCACAGAGTGGGTACTCTTAAAAGTTTTTATTTAATAGAATTGAATCAGCAGAAAGAAAAGACAGGCTTCCCTGGAGGTCCAGTGGTTAAGAGTCTGCCTTGAAATGCAGGAGACATGGGTTCAATCCCCGGTCTGTGAAGATCCCACATGCCATGGAGCAGCTAAGCATCCTTGCCTAGAGCCTGTGCTCCGTAACAAGAGAGGCCACTGCAATGAGAAGCCCATACACCGCAACTAGAGAAAGCCCAAGTGTGGCAATGAAGACCCAGCACAGCCGAAATAATTTCCTTGGAGAAGGAAATGGCGACCCACTCGAGTATTATTGCCTGGAAGATCCCATAGATGGGAGCCTGGCGGGCTACAGTCCTTAGGCTCGCAAAGAGTTGGACACCCCTGAAGTGACTTAGCATGCAGACACGCACTGGGTCACGAGGTAAAAATAAATGAGTTTCTTTTTCTACTATTTTTAAATGTATTGAGTTGAAATTAACATAAAATTAGTCATTTTAAACTGAACAATGGCATTTAGTGCATTCACAGTGTTGTATGAGCACCACGTCGAGTTTCAACAAGAAAGGCTAGATGAGTGTCCTTTTTCTTTTTTTCTAAACTTCTGATCTCTCCGTACAGAAGCGTGTGCCCTCATCTTGCTCAACTTGGGCTGCAAGGGTGAAGTTCTGCAGCCTGTGAGGCTTACACAACAGAAGCGTCTTACACCCGGAGACTGGAGTCCTGGCTGAAGGCGCCAGCGGGTGTCCATCCTGAGGCCTTGCTGCCGCTGAGCTGTGAGCTCACGGGACTGTTTGTGCAAGGAGAGTGGCGATCCTGTCAGATCAGGACCGCGCTGATGACCTCGCTCAGCGGCCCTACCTCTGAATACCGTCACACGGAGGGGTAAATGGGCTACAACACGGGAGTCTGGGGAGACACGCTGTAACAGACTCCTCCAGAAGGCTCTGCCTGGTTTTGCTCAGCTACAGGAGTAAGCATCTCAGTGTGGTGGTGGTGTTCAGTCACTCAGTTGTGTCCAATTCTTTGCGACCCCATGGACTGCAGCACACCAGGCTTCCCTGTCCTTTGCCATCTCCCAGAGTTTGCTCAAATTCACGTCCCCTGAGTCAGAGATGTCACCCAACCATCTCATCCTCTGCCGCCCCCTCCTCCTCTTGCCCTCAATCTTTTCCAATGAGTCAGCTCTTTGCATACCAGGTGGCCAAAATATTGAAGCTTCAGCTTCAGCTCAACTTCAGGAGGAAGCACCCCAATGGTGTCAACTCCAAACTCATTACCATTGAAGCCCCCTCCAGCGTTGGGACCCATGTGGTAGGACCAGAAAGGAAGAAGCGCTCACATCAGGGCGAAAGAAAGTGGATCAGGACCTTGTCAAGGTCTTCTCTGTACATTTGATGGCTTTCCTTGACTCCTTCTGCAGATGGAGAAAAGAATACAGTGAGGCGGATATAGTTTCTCAGGATTGAAGTGGACTCATCAGTGAGCCATGACAATCCAGGGCTCTAGCCTGGGGCTGTTTGCACAGCTTGCTTCCCACACACAGAAACCTGGAGTGTTAGGCACCATTGTCAGCGTGATGCCTCGGGATGGATGTTTGACATCTGTCTTGGGGAGGACCCCAGTGGTGAGTGTTTCAGTGCCTATGAGGACTGAGCACCTATATTCTAACAACAAACAACATTCTCATCAGGAAAAACTGACATGTGGAAGAGATTGGATTATCTTAGACCCATGCAGAGAGGTAGAAGGGAGGCTGATTTCCATCCTCACAAAAAATGTCCTCACACCCCCGGTTACTTCAAAGAGAAGTGGTAGTGATTCCCCCATCCCTGGAAGCATTCAACAACTTCCTATGGATATTGTAGAGGAACTCACAAGGGATGGCATGTAGACTAGATGTTTTTCAAGGATCCCTGCCCACGGGGTTCCACTTAGGATTTCAGATATTAGCCAGCCCAACCCATAACAACAGCCCTCTATTCTTACGGCCAGTTGACTAAGAGGTACATGTTGGAATTAGGGTAGTTCTGGTTCCCTGGCACTCTTCATAAATAACAGTAACCTCAAACTTGTCCAGTGCTCTCTTCTTCAGGAGAACTAAGGCAGTGAGGACACAAGTTTTCATTTTGTAGTTGATGGGTTAGCAGACTGAAGCAGTTTCCCTCATGCATGTGCCCTAATAAACCCTTAAGACGATCACCTAGCCCCAAAGCCTCTAAGCTTCTTAGCTGTACATCCCACCCTCCACCCCCTCGAGCTGGGACTGCGTTTCGTGTTGGGAAATGAAACACGGGGTTTGTAGCTGCTTCTCACTGGATCTGACGCAAGATACAAGTAATGCATAGCCAGGGAGTGGTTCCTAGACTCTGAGAATTATTAGACCAGTAAATTTCCAGAAGAACTGTAGCAAGAGTTGGAAAACTTTTCATTTTGGCCAAGTAAGGATTTTTTTTTTTCTAAACTACCATCTACGATCCTCTCTGTTTTATAAAAGGAAGAACACTTTGTCCCTATGCTTAGCAGCTGCATTCTGAAATATTTATGGGTAAAGTGTGTGTCTGCAGTTTACTCTCAAATGGTTCAAAAGGAAAAAGGCGATAGATGAACACGTGCAGTGAAATGTTGACTCCGTGTGGACTATGGGGGTGTTTATTACGCTATTCTGGCTTTTTTCTGTTTGTTTAAATTCATAATCAATTCTAGAAAATGCAAAACAAATGACTGAAAGCAAATCAGTGGTTACCTGGGACAGGGAGTTGACTGAAATGTATGCTGGGGAACATTTAGGGGCAACGGAAATGTGTCTTCATCAAACTCTGCACTTAAGATGGGTAGATTTGGTTGCATGCAGAGTATGTATCTATAAAGATTGGGAAGAAGAAGGACATTTATATTTAAAAATTTAAAACTTCAAATAAGGAAGAAAAAAGAAAAATTTAGAACTTCATAACCTTAGAATAAAGAACCACCCTTTATACTGAAAACATTTAAGTCTGTGAAAAAACTGACAACAGTGTCCTATTTTCCTTGATTCTTCACCAAGCGGAGAAAAACGCATCACAGACCAGGGGCTGGGAATGACTACCAGAGACTACGATCTCCAAAAAGAGTGAGGTCTGCGTGCAGTGCACCCCAGATTCTCCTACCTGTCCCAGTGCTGACAGGTCAGCGACTGAGACCCCCACCCTGGGGGCCTGGGCTAACACAGCTACAGGAGAATGGGGGTCCCGGGGCACCCACAGCTCAGGGGCAGCCAACTGATGGAGACACTAGAAGGGCCCTGGTCATTTTTCTTCCTCTTATTATTGTTATTTTTTAATCTTTTTTTTTTTTTTAACTGCACCTCACAGCTTGTGGGATCTTAGTTTCCCAACAGGGATTGATCCCAGGCCCCCGGCAGTGAGAGCTCGGAGTCTTAACTACTGGACCACCAGGAAATTCTCTTCTTTCTTTTTTTTTCTTTTTTTAAGGGAAAAGAGAAGATTTCTTAAAAACAAAACCTAACATTCCCTTCACACAGACCAGCAATGTCAGCTCCTCGGTTCCTATCCCTGAAGACTGTGCATATAATGTGTATGAAAACACACATGTGTCCACATATATCCACACATAGACTTGTGCATTTGCAAAGTGCGATCATACTACACATCCCATCCTGTGACCTTTGTTTGGTCACAATCTCAACCTTCCTCATCCAGTAATTTCCATGCCACCTGTCTGAGGTCAAATAACAAACATATTCCAGGGGTTCTTCCCAACCCAGGGATTGAACCCGGGTCTCTTGTATTACAGGCAGATTCTTTACCGTCTGAGCCACTAGAGAGGCCCCAACAAACATAGTACTGACACGTTACTAGATTATATTCAGATTTTCCAAATGGGCCCAAAATGTCTATACATCCTGTTTATTCAATGGGAACCACACAGTACATCTGAATGTTGAGTCCCTTAACTGTCTTTTAATCTAGTGCATCTCTTTTCTATGACATTGACTTATGAAATATACCAGCCACTTTCTACATTCATCTGGTAGCTTTCTTGTGGTCTCATCTAGCTATTCTTTGTATGTCCTACAAATGAGAAGTGATGTCTAAAGGCTTGATGGATTCCAGCTGTCTCAAGATGATACATCACAGTGGTTGACTCTTTGGAGATGCTAAGATTGACTTCGGACCACGCCTGCTCTCTCTGTCATGTGGTTGCAAAAGGCTTGCACCTTGTGAAGTCTTGATCCATATGGCATCACTCTGGTGTCGTAGGAACAGACATTTCCCCTTCAACTCTTCACATAATGGTTTTGACACCAGTAAAGAATCCTCATCTGAGTCAGTAATGTCATCACTGTTTTACAATGTTAAGTTTTACTGTTATTCAGCTCTGGTGAGATCAATGGCTCAGAAGACATTGTCATTGAAAAGATAGTTTATTACTTACAGTTCCCCAAAGTGGGGCAGGCCACCCATGGAAGCACCAGGGGCCAGTCAGATGGTAGAAGGATCAAGGAGAAAACATGGGCAAGAGGTTTTTTGTGGTTCCTTGAGAAAGAACTGGTGAGACAAGATAAGCAGACTTAAGATGGGTTCTTTACTTCAGCAGGCTCTGGGGTGCAGGGGCTGTCTCCAGTTTTCTGACACCTGGCCCCAGGATGACTGACAGGAGCAGGGCAATGGTTCGGAGTGTGAGACCCCCAGCAAAGCAGGAAAGGAGGCCTATGGTGTGTTCACATCCTGGGTTGGCTGATACGGACATGAAAAACAGTCACTCTGGGAAAAAACTAGCCCTGGGATGGCAGTCTCTCCAGGGTCAGCAAAGCCCCAGATGTCAAAGCATCAAAATTACAGAAAATAAAAAGGCACAATTAATACAGTCAGAGTTTGTCGAGTGATGTTTTTCTAATTCTATCACTCTTTACATTTGTGAGCAGACATTCCTCCGTTAAAATTTTTAAGTTAGGACTTCCCTGGTGGTCCAAGGGTTAAGACTCCCTGCTCCCAGGGAATCCTGGTTCGATCCCTGGTTAAGGAACTAGATCCACTTATAGATCTAGATATATTTTTAAATTTTTATTCTCATAGAAATGAAATTTTTTCCCCAACTTCAGCTGTTGCCAGCCAGCATACTGTTGCAATCCAATGACTCGTCGATTTTCTCCAAGCTTATTGAGGCCCCGATTCTAGATACTGGAGATGGGAGAGGAACTAAACAGTCAAGAATCTCTTCAGTCCTGGAACCTACAATCTAACAGTGGTGGCGGGGGGACAGACAATAAAGAAGAAATTAATCAGTTCTCCTCTATGTTAGGTGGTTGTAGGTGCTACAGAGGAAGGTAATGCAGAGGAAGAGGACAGAAGTGTTGGATGGGGTGGTACACCAGGATACAGATGGATAGGGTGACGGTGACGTCAAGACTCAGAGGAATAAAGGGAATGAGCCGGGTGACCATCTGTGGGAAAAGTCTTCCAGAAGAAGAAGCAGTAGGTACAAAGGCCTTGAGGCAGGTTTGAAGAAAAGCAAAGAGGCCAGTTGACTGGAGCAAAGTGAACAAAGTTATGAAAAGGGGACCCAGATCATGCAGGGTTTAGGTGGGAAGCCACTGGGGTGTTTCAATAGATACCAACACCCCAAACATCAGAACTGGCTTTCTGCTTAGACTGGCTTCACTTCCAGACACCAGCTCAAGTCCAAAACACACACGTGTCAGTGGCCTCACCATCCCCTGCATTCATTTCCTGAATATTCTATTCCAGACACTGGAATATAAACATAAGGGAAACAAAACAGCATGGGGTCCCTGACCTCATGGAGCCTAGAGTCAAGCATAGACGAAAGGACATAAAATTACCTTGCAGACAAGCATCAGATGCAGAAGAGCCTCCAAACTAGTCTGGAGATTAGGGAAGGCTCCCCTGAGGAAGTGATTTTTTCTTTTTCTTTTATTTTTTGGAGGAAAAAAAAAAATGAGATTTACCAACAGCTTGGGGGAGGTAAAAGGTCAGGAAGTGACTCTTGAGCCGGAGTCTGAAGGGTGGAAAGAATCAAGGAGCGTGGGAGAAGAGGGTGGTTCCAGGCAGAAGCAATGATGGGTGTGCAGTGCAGGGAGATGGGGAAGGGAGGGCAGAGGCTGGAGTGTGTGACTTTACGTTCTGTGCCTAGGACTCCCATGGGGGTCCAGTGGCTAAGACTCCACCTCCCAATGCAAGGGGCCCAGGTTCAATCCCTGGGCAGGGAACTAGATCCCACATGCCGCAACTAAGACTGAAGACCTCACAACTAAGACCCAGTGCAGCCAATAACAAATATGTTTTTCAGAAATAAAGTTCTGTGCCTATAACTGAGAACAAGGGGAGATGCTGAGAGGGAGGATGGCTACTCAGGGCTTGGAAGGATGTAGTCAGACAGCAGTAGACATTATTGTCCAGGAAAGCCAAGGGGCTGGTGTGGACCCTGCGGGGGTGGGAGGACTAGACCGATTTGGAGGATACCAGGGGCAAAATTGACAGGACTCATGACCTACTGGATAGGACCATGGGGTAGAGGAGAAGGACAGCACCCATTTGGCTTGCGCAACACCAGGATTCATCTTGAGGTTGACATTTCTCCTTGACCTTTTTGTCTCTATCCCCACCCCCAAGGTTGCTTTAGCTGCCTGCTGAGTTTAATCAAGCTGGTTGAGCTCTGGAAAATCCCTTCTCCTGGTGATAGCGGGAGGAAGGGATAATCAGTCTATTTCCAGAACCCAAAGTGGGTTAAGATAGAAAGTAGCTTTGGTCTAGCTGTCATCCCTCCCCTCCTCCACCCTTCCCCGCTCAAGCGGGTTGGCTCCTGCAAGCCCACCGTGAGCCCCTCTGGAGGGAGACCGAGAGGCCCTTGCCTAATGCTGAGAACTGCTGAAGCTGCCATTTCGTCCGCCTCAGCACTAATCCAGTGACTGCTCTGCTCCTTCAGTGGGATTTGGCTTCTAGACACTGAGATGTGGGTGCGGGGCACCCTCTCCCAGCTCCCTACAAATCCCCCTGAGCGGTCAGCCGGGGCCCGTGTGGAGTTGTCTGGGTAGACGGGGCAGGGGCTGGCTGTCTCCTCATCCCGAAGGGCACACACACCCTCTCCCCACCTCCTGGGCCCTCTGGGCTGGTCGCACGAGGTACGTGACCACCCTCCAGCAAAGCCTTCTCAGAACCTCGGGGCAGGCCAGGAAAGATCCAGGACCGGGGAGACTGGCATCTTCGTGCAGTCAGTCTGACCCAGTTACTTTCCACGGACAATTGCTTGTAAAGGAAACTCGGAAGGCATTGAATTTCAGACAGCTCGGACGGCCTGTTTGTTGTGGGTAGAGCTGGGGATTGTGAGAGAGAACTCTGCTTAGTGTGAATTGCTAAGCAGAACTTTTAGGGGATTTAACGGATTTTTAAAATGATATTCATGAAATGGTTAGGTTGTGGTTTGCAAGAACTTTTTCTACCTTAATTGCCATGATACGTAGTCAAGATAGAATTTTAAAATCAATCTGGCTTACTGTGACGATACCAAGGCTTAGTATCAAAGTAAAACCTTCTCGTGGGAATCTTTCTGAAGTGAGGTTTACTAAGAAGTGAGGTTTGCTGGTGAGGCTTACTAAGAAGTGTTTGAGGCTTATCAAGAAAAAATAAATACCTTAAAAAAAAAAAAAAGGCAGTTCACTGTAGTGAAATACAAACCAGACAAAGGCCTTATTGAGTCAAACGTGGATCTTGAGGTAGAAGGAAATGTCTAATGGAGGCACAGTATCTCATGAGTAGGTTTTATTCTGAGAATGTTCTCGACGTTATATTTAGGATGGCTTTACCTTTCCACAGCCCTCGAACACCTGACGTACACCCTAAAGTGGAAGAAGCTACCAGGGACAGTTAACGCGACAGCCAACATGCAGGCCCATAAGCCCGCCCCAAACCACGTTATCTTCAAAAAGATCTCCCGTGACAAATCGGTAAGTGGGGCAGACGTGAGGGGCTCGAGTGATGATTTTTTTAACAGGCTTTTTCGAATAGATGGGATCAGTATCAAAGCCCTGTGAGGTCAGTGGAAGTGATGTGTGTGTCATCCATCTCTGTCTGCTGGATGGTACATGAGATGTAAAGGAATGACTTGCAGAAATAGTACTTCTCTTCAATCTCAACAAGACTTCAGCCCCAGGACCCTTCATCTTCAGATCTCTCAGTCCCCAATCCCTCTCCTGCAATTTTACTTCATTTTCTAGCCTTGAACCCTTAACTTACATTCCAGATGTTGTTTTGGTAACGCCTATAATTTACTTGGGCCTTTTTCTTTCGTCTTGCCTACCTGCCTGGGGAGAGCGCTGATGCTGGGTCTTGCAATTCTCTACCTTCTGGCACCCACCCCAGGCGCCAAGCTCTCAAGCCCTAATGGGCCTCCAGGACCACTGGATAAGGGCGCGTCTCCCGAAGCTCCACAGTGCCCACTGTGGCTGCACGGCCACCAATACCCTGGCACCCTGCATACCCGGCAGAGGTGATGCCACTATTGGCTCCATCAGGGGGATGGTAGGTGGTCTAGATGTGCCTGTGAACTTCCTGGCCTGGGAGACCCAATCGAGGGCCCACCCCACAGCCTCTGTGAATGGTATCTCCTTGCATGGCTCGAGGGGCTGACAGTCTAGTTCTGTGCCATCCAATGCAAGCTGCAGTTCTAATTTTAAAATTTTCTATTAGCCATGTTAAAATGGTAAGAAGAAACAGGGAATTCATTTTTTTTTCCAGGGAATTCATTTTAATGCTACATTTTATTTAACCAAAAAGCTCAACATGTAAATGGTATAAAAAGTATTGAAAACACTTGTTTGCTGTTTGTTCGGTCACCAAGTCATAGCTGACTCTTTGCAACCCCATGGACTGCAGCACGCCAGGCTTCCCTGTCCCCCACTATCTCCCGGAGTTTGCTCAAACTCATATCCACTGAGTCAATGATACCATCCAGTCATCTCATCCTCTGTCAACCCCTCTTCAATTTGCCTTCGATCTTTCCCAGCATCAGGGTCTTTTCCAGTGAGTCGGCTCTTTGCATCAGGTGGCCGAAGTTTCGGAGCTTCAGCTTCAGCATCAGTCCTTCCGATGAAGACTGATGACATGTTAAATTTACTTTCTGAGTTGCTGAGATGTGATGTGTGTTACACATTACAGCACATGTCAGTTTGGACTGGCCGTATTTCAAGTGTTGGCCACCAGTAGATAAGTAACGGAGGATGTGGACCTGGGTCATCCTTCTAGATGACTCCTGAAGCCTACACTGGGCCTGAAGGAAACTCTCTGAATCTTTTTGGGCCTCACGGGCTCTGCACAGACACTCTCCCCTTCGCCTCTCCTCCCCTCCCTGAGGATCTCCATCACTTCCATCCAATCCTGATTCTTCAGGGTGACAAGTCAGGTACCCCGCAAACTTTCATCCTCCCAGCTCTCTTCCAACGTGGTTCTTTCCAGTGAACTTTATCTTGACTTCCAGCAAAAGAAGAGAGAAATCACTGCTGCTGGGTATTATCACTTTCTCACTTTTTCCTTACTCCCACCTAGCTAGACCTCCTTTGACCTGGGAAACTTAGAATTTTTTGTATGTAGGAGGAGAACATAATTCATCCATGACTCTCCATATTAGGCTCATTCCCACTGCAAGTGTTGTCTGGCCTTGGGCATGGTGTGCCAGGGCCCTGGGTCAGTTTCTCTCCGAATCTCTCCACTCCCCCGTCTTCTGTGATCTTCATCCTCTGGCTGGTGGCAAGACGGCTGCCCCAGCTTCAGGGGACTCACCTTCACTTCCTTCCAGAAGAAGGAAAAGGCTATTGATTCCTGGGGTCTCTTAAGGGTGAGGAGGTATTTCTCCAGCAGACTTCTCTTTATTTCATTGATCAAAGCTGACTACATGCCCACCTTCAACCCATCCTGAGCCAAAAGAATGGGAGCAGGCCATTCAAGAATCATCCTTCATGATGGATATTTGCTAAATTTATTGTGGCTATTCAGTTCAGTTCAGTTCAGTCACTCAGTCGTGTCCGACTCTTTGTGACCCCATGGACTGCAGGACACCAGGCCTCCCTGTCCATCACCAACTCCCGGAGCCTACCCAAACTCATGTCCAATGAGTCAGTGATGCCATCCAACCATCTCATCCTCTGTCATCCCCTTCTCCTCCTGCCTTCAGTCTTTCTCAGCATCAGGGTCTTTTCAAATGAGTCAGCTGTTCGCATCAGGTGGCCAAAGTATTGGAGTTTCAGTTTCAGCTTATAGCTTTGTGCCTGTAGCTTTGTGATTTACACAAACATCGTTATATTGTACACCTTAAACTTAAACAATATGTCAATTATATCTCAGTAAAACTTGGGGGAAAAAAGAACAATCCTCTGGGGTGCCCTCCTTAACACAACCACTTGGGGATGGTGGGCCCTGGACGCGATTGGTGACTTATCCATGAAGATGGAGCGCGTGGCTGTCAGATGGGTAAGCAGCAGATTGGCTGGAGCCTTGCCTCGTCCACCCTACTTTCTCCACCTGCTCCCGTCTCTTCCCCCGCTTACAATTGCAGCAGAGGACATGCTGTTGCTTCCACTGAGGTTCACGCTACTTACAGCCTGGATCGTGGCCCACCACCTCCTTTGGGTCCTATCCCAAAGCCTCCTCCCTCCGAGGTTCTCCTTCTCTACCAGTACCAGCCTGAGCATGACAACAAGGACCCACCTCATGCATCTTAAACACAAGAACAAGAACAACAATAGCCCCTTGACCCCGTCCCTTTTCCAGTTTTCTTTCCTTCACAGCCATAGCTTGAAAAAGGAGAAGACATTCTGTCCCCCTACCTTCTCCGCTCCCATTCACTCCTCAGTCCTTCCTCCTCCCGACCGCTTTCAGCTGCCTACCTGGCTTTCCTCTCGCCAACCACTTCTCCACTTTGCTGCCAATGCAGCCAGAGCCTCGGTGTTCTCCTCCATAAAATGGGCTTAACCCCTAGCTCATAGAGTAGTTGTGAGGATTAAATGAAATAACGTACTTCATGTGCTTAGCTTGGTACCTGGTACAGGGGAAGCACCACATACCCCTTAATTGCAGACCTTTCATCCTGTTTCAAATGCTTCCGCATCCTCCTGGAATCTTCAGGGTCCGGTCCTGTAAGATCCTTTCTGGCCACTTGCATCTCCATTTGGTGGCTACGTACCTGCAGGTGAAACCATAGGCAGCTCTAGAAGCATTCTCTTGGCTTTGGGCTTTTTACGCGCTGAGTTTTTTTTTTTTACCCAGAAAGCATCCTTTCACCATAACCCACCCCGCCCCCAGCACCTGGTTATGATCAGGTGCTTCAACATCAATCACACAAATAACCTGGAAGCCACAGAGGTCCACTCCTCCTGGATAACCACTACAAGGGAGCAGATATAGGAGATGATTTAATGCCAACAGAAACTATTTTGAGTGTCCATGGAGAGAGATATATGAATTCCAGAGGTTTAGGGAAGAGGGGGCTAGCCAGGGTCCATGCATTCACTCATTGATGCACTTAGCAAATGTCGATTAAACTCCTGCCTGTACCAGACACTGCACTAGACACGGTGATGGTTGACAGATGCATGAGAGAATTCTCACCACCATGGGCACAGTGCCATGGCCTAAGGTGGTGGCGGTGGTGAATCCAGCCCACGCTCTCCCACAGTGGGGGTTGCAAAGGGACCTTTGCTGCCAGGGGCGTTGAAAAAGACAGGACGAGGGCTGGGACCTGATTCTCCCTTCCCAGCCAGGACTCCTTCCCCGCTCCTTAAGCTGTATCTGTATAGATGCTCACCCGATAGGATTTCAGGGACACCAAAACATCTGCCTCTTGCTGAGTCCAGAAATTCTTCTAACAAGGAGGTGAAACCTTTCGATCGCAGCTAGAAATGAAAGGTTCAACATGCAAACAGCTCACAGGAGCCTCATGCACATAAGCGTCACTTTCCACTAAAGTATCAGCAACGAATCCACCAAGTTTGCCTGGTTGACAGCAGACCTGGGCTCGGTGGGAAAAGGCGGGGAGAACAGGGTCTTCCCGACGAGCTGGAAAGAGCTCCTTGGAGCAGTTTCGGAGCCTGAGGAAAGACCACAGCTTGCCCACAGTCCATTGTCTCTGCCCACGGCCTCGCCTACGGCCAAGCAGGGCGCGAGGAGGACAGGGAGGCCGAGCAGAACGAGTGCAAACGTCCCCATTGTTGCCGATTTTACACATGATCACCTCCGGGTACTCTGACCATTGAGCACCCATCTCTGTTCTCACAGGTCACCATCTACCTGGGGAAGAGAGACTACATAGACCACGTTGAACGAGTCGAGCCTGTGGGTAAGTCGATTTTGGGGTGAGATCTTTCTAAACCTACATATGTGTATTTTTTTTTGCTTGCACTGGGTCTTTGTTGCTTTGCACAGGCTTTCTCTCATTTCTGCAAGCAGGACTCCTCTCCAGTTGCGGTTCGCGGGCTTCTCATCTCGGTCCTTCTCTGGTTGTGGAGCGCGGGCTCTAGGCACGTGGGCTTCGGTAGCTGCAGTTTTCAGGCTCAGTAGTTGTGGCACACGGGCTTTAGTTGCTCCCCGGCATGTGGGAATCTTCCCGGACCAGGGATTGAACCAGGGTCCCCTGCATTGGCAGGCAGATTCTTACCCACTGTACCACCAGGGAAGGTGAGATTTTAATGCTGGTTTAATGCTGGTTTTCCTTTAAGTCATCAGACACCTACTAGTTTTGTGTTTTTTTTAAAAAAATCTGGCTTTGTTAATAATCTAATCAAAGAAAGGCAAATTAAAACATCATCCAGGCGCCACTGGCTGATTGGAGACAATTTTAAAGAGTGTGAGAGAGACAAAGGACTCATCTCTGGAGTATATAAAGAAAGCTCAAAACTCACCAGTTTAAAGAGAAAACAAGATCCAATTAGGAAATACACAAACAAAATGAAAAGACATTTCATTGAAGAAAATATATGAGTGGCACATGAGCACACAGAAAAATGTTCAACAGCAACAACAAAAGAAGCATGTTCAACAACATTAGTCATTAGGGAAATGCAAATTAAAACCACAATGAAATATCATTATACGCCTGTCAGAACGGCTAAAATTGAAAACAGTGACAATACCAAATGCTGGCGAGAATGTGGAGACCCTGGATCACTCAGGCATTGCTGTTGGGAATTGTAAAATTCCAGCCACTCTGGAAAACAGGTTGGCAGTTACTTTAAAAGCTAAATATATACTTACTATATGACCCAGCAATTTCATTCCTGGCCATTTATCACAGAGAAATGAAAGATTATGTTCACACAAAAACTTTTATGTGATTGTTCACAGCGGCTTTGTCTGTGATGGCTCCAAACTAGGAAGAGCCAAAATGTCTCTCAATAGGTGAATAAGGTTAAACACGCTGGGACATGTCCATGCCTTGGGATACTACTGGACAGTGGAAAAGAATGAACTGCCAGGGACTTCCTTGGTGGTCCAGTGGTTAAAACTCCAGGCTTCCACTGCAGGGAGAATGGTTTCCATCCCTGGTCAAGGAATTAAGATCCTACATGCCACAATGCACCACAATTTTTTTTTTTTTTAATTTTTAACTTAATTTTAAGTTAAAAAAAAAAAAGAATGAACTACCAACCCATGCTACAGCTGGTAAGTGTCAAGGGCACTATGGTGAGAGGAAAAAGCCAATCTCAAGAGGCCATATGCTTTGAGATTCCATTTGTATAACATCTTAGGGACGACAACATTATAGAAAAGGAAAACTGAATAGTGGTTTCAGGGGGCTAAGGTTGGTGGGGGAGGTAGTCGGGTGTGACTACGAAGGCACAGCCCTGGAGGGAGATCATTATGGTGAGGGAACAGTTCTGTGTCCGGATTGCCACGAAATCTCCATTTGATAAAACAAGTTAGAACTATACACACACTGTACCCATGTCGACTTCCTGGTTTTGAGATTGTATGCAATTATCTAAGATGTAACCACTGGATAAAGGACACATGGGGACTCCTCTGTGCTATCTTTATAGCTTCCTGTGAATCTATAATTACTTCAACTCAAATTGTTGTTTAAAAAAAAAGAGTGTAAAAGACTGGCAATTCAGGCAGTAAGATGAGCATGTCTTTCAGCAATATCCTTTCTAGAACTGTCATTTGGCAGTTATGTTATCAAAAGCCACATTCAAGTCTACCATGGATAGAGATTTATCTACAAGGATGTTCATTGCAATTTAATTGTAATGGGGAAAATAAAAAATATCCTGAATGCCCTAACAAGAGAAGGTTGATTAAATAATTTATAACAAATCTCTTCATTGGAGCAAATGGCCACACATTTGCTCCGATTTAAATGATAAATACATACTATGTGAGTGTGAGTGTGTGTGTCTGTGTGTATGTGTGTGTGAGTAGATGTTTGCAATATACAGTTGAGTGAGGAAAGCAGTGAACCGAACAGCATGGTATGTTCTCATTTTTTTTTAGTAAAAACTTTTCCATAAATGCAGCTAATCTGGAGAAATCGTGCAATGGGTGTCTCTGGGTAGTGGAAATGGGGTGAATTTTTTCCCTTTGTTTACTTCCGTTTCTAAGATTCCCCTAATGAACATGGATTCCATGTGATATGCGCACACACATACACACACACACAAACACACACACACACTCTTCAGGAAGCCTCCAGCTTCTCCCACGTCCTCCACCCTCACTGTTCTCTCTCTCTTGGTTTAGATGGCGTCGTACTGGTGGATCCTGAGCTCGTGAAGGGCAAGAGAGGTGAGGGGTGCTCCTCCGCCCTCCAGGGAGCGGCGATCTGGTCTTGGCTCTCTGCAGGAAGGGGATGTGTGTGTGTGTGTGTGCAAGGAGAGGTGGGGAAGCCCTTGCACACCCATTCTTGCTGCCAGAGCCTCTGACCTGCACTCCCTCGTACGATACTCGGGACATGGACTCTGCACCAGGGCCCGCTGTCCGCATCTGCCAGAAGGAGGTGGAGACTCAGGGTAGCCGCTTGCTCAAGCCGACAGGATCAGGGACGGCAGACGGAGCCTGGAGCCCAGGGCTGCCCCTCCACAGACTGCGTGCTCACGCCCCTCTCCACAATGTCCTATGGTTCCATGTCCAGGCAGACTCAGGAGGGCTCCTTTCTGACTTTATCTGAAAAGCGAGGAATGGAGGCTGCTGGAAGGCAGAGTTTTTTTTATGCTGACTTGGGTGGTTCTTGGCTTCCCAGGTGGCACTCATGGTGAAGAACCCGCCTGCCAATGCAGGAGACGTCGGAGACCTGGGTTCCATCCCTGGGTCGGGAAGATCCCCTGGAGGAGGGCATGGCAACCCACTCCAATACCCTTGCCTGGAGAATCCCCACGGACAGAGGGGCCTGGCGGGCTACAGTCCGTGGGGTCGCAGAGTCGAACCCAAGTGACTTAGCACACGCGGGTGGTTCTGGACCACGGCTGCACAGCACGCTTGGTGATCTCTGGCTGCTGTGAAGCGTGTGGCAAGCAATGTGATGCTAATACCAGTCGTGTCAATTAAATGGGAGTCCATCTGATTTATCACTCAGTTCCATTTGAAACGTGCCTCTTAGAGTCGTTGCTATCAGCAACCTACAAGGAGTTGTTCCTCACCCTGGATGTGCTCTGGAGTATGTCAGTTGTAGGGCCCTCAGCATCCTGGGGACAGAGCAGAAACAGGCTGACAGCTGCCCCCCTCTGCTGTCTCCGGCAGCGCCTTGCTCCTCTCTTACACCAGGAGGAGCCCAGTCCCAGCCCTGAAAGCCCACCCCCTTGGCCAGGAAAGCATTTTCCGGAAAGGCAGGCATAAATCCAGGTCATCTCTGGGCATCTTGTTCCTACAAATGTCGGCTGAGGGATAAGCAAGTGATCAGTGACTCTTCTGAGCTTAGCACCAAGGGGCACTTATCTTTGAGCTAGACACAAACAAAATCCTCCACCCACAGCTCCCAAGGACATGGGGGGACGTGCTTTCCATTCAAGCGCAGGGCACCTCGTGTGGTTTTATTTACCACATTAACAACAGCTGTAAACAGTCCATCCTCAAAACACGTGTCATTGTTGAGTAACCAAGTTGTGTCCGACTCTTTGCAACCCCATGGACTGCAGCATGCCAGGCCTCCTGTTCCTCCCTATCTCCTGGGGTTTGCTCAAGTTCATGTTCATTGAATCACTGATGCCATCCAGCTATCTCGTCCTCTGTCGCCCTCTTCTCCCTCTCCTACTCAAGACGTGTGTAGCCTCATATAATTCCTCTGGTCCGCCAGGGGCACCATTTACATCCGTCTAACCCCACTGAATTTTCATAAGTGCTGAAGATTTAGAGAAAGCTCAATTAAGTTTCCGAGCCATGTGAAAAGACGGATTTCCTCTGGGACTTGGTTTCACCTCTCCATCTGGTTCCTGAGCCCCCGGCTCACTCTCCTCCCGACCACGTCCAGATCAGGCATTCCTGAGTTTTGAGTTTTACTCCCTAGCGCTGTTCCCGCTCTGCTTCTTACCTTCACTCTCAACTCTAGACAGACCTCCTGCCCTCAGACCCCTAGTGACCTCACCCTGTTTAAAGGTCTCCTGAGGTCCCTGAGCTGGTGAATCAAGAGGGAAAGGGGGGAGGGTGCGGGAAACAGTAGAGTCAGGAGACAAAACGTGGCCCCTCCCAGGGGCCTCACTGCCCTCCTACCCAGCCCTGTAGAATAATTAACATAAGCCAGAGGGAGGGAAGGGCCAGCTGGGTGGTGAGTTCCCCAGGTCCCAGCCCCTCGGGATGCTGAAGGCTGAATGCCAAGACCCGCAGGCAGGCGGTGTCAGCCCAGGCAGGGGTGCCAGGCTGACCGATCGACTGGCCGGCCAAGCCCACCCTTCTTGTCTCTCTCCCAGTGTACGTGTCTCTGACGTGTGCCTTCCGCTACGGCCAGGAAGACATCGACGTGATCGGACTGAGCTTCCGCAGGGACCTCTACTTCTCCCAGGTCCAGGTGTTCCCTCCCGTGGGGGCCTCAGGCGCCACCACGAAGCTGCAGGAGAGCCTGATTAAGAAGCTGGGGGCCAACACCTACCCCTTCCTGCTCACGGTAGGTGACGTCGCAACACCCCCCTCCACCACTGCACTGGTTGCTTCCACCCCCAGCACCTTGTGATGTGACCGGCGGCCAAGGAACGGGTCCAGAGCAATGGCTTCACATGCGCAGGCCTTCAAATTGCACCCTTCTAGAACTGAGGAAATTCTAGATTGCCTGGGCTGTCATTGTCTTTTTTTTTTAAGTCCTTGAAAATAGCCTCCTAGCCTTTGAAGGCACCGTTTCAACCTACAGTTTAAATATTTAAACTGCATCTGACCACCTAATTATACGTGCGTGTCATGCCTTCACTTGCACTTGTCTATAAAAAGAAAGACGTGCCCCTCAGTTGGCCCTGAGGAGTTTCTAAGCAGGCAAGAGATCCCCGTGAGCCAGGAGATCTTAGTGAAATGAGATCCTGTCTGTAACCTTGAGCACAGCCTGGGGGTCATGGGAGAGAAATCCCTGGTGGAACCAGGGACCCTGGGGCCAGAGTTCCCGCCTCTGATGACTCCATCCTGGACTCACTGTGTGGGTAGCTACCCTCTTCACTAGCATGTTTGTGGATCTTAAGATTACATACTCCTCCAGAGTTATACGGTTCAGGCTTAAAACGGCAGGAGATTCTGACACAGGCTAGGACAAGAATGAGCCTTGAAAACGTGGTGCTAGGTGAAAGAAACCAGTTGCCTAAGGACAAATGCTGTGTGATTCCACTTACATGGAGGATCTGGAGGAGTTAAATTGGTGGAGACGGAAAGTAGGGAGGGTGGTCTCCAGGTCAAGGGGGAGTAGGGAATTGGGGAATTGATGTTTAATGGGTACAGAGCTTCTGCTTGGGATGGCGGGAAAGTTCTGGAAATGGATGGTGGGGACCATTGCAGGACAATGTGAATGTCCTTAATGCTGCTGAACTGTATGCTTGAAATAGTAAGGTTTATGTTTTGTGTGTGTATATATATATATGATATATATGTATATACACATTACATATATAATACATACATATATATGTATATATGGGCTTCCTAAGTGGCACCAGTGGTAAAGAATCTGCCTGCCAATGCAGGAGACACAAGAGACTCAAGTTCAAGCCCAGGGTCAGGAAGGTCCCCTGGACGAGGAAATGGCAACCCACTTCAGTATTCTTGCCTGGGGAATCCCTTGTTCAGAAGAGCCTGGTGCACTGCAGTCCATGGGGTCACAGAGAGTCAGACACGACTGACCATGCATGCATGGTGAAATACACGTGGAATAACATTCTCTGAAAGAAATGATCTGTCGTTTCTTTCCACAGTTTCCTGACTACTTGCCCTGTTCAGTGATGCTGCAGCCAGCTCCGCAAGATGTGGGCAAGGTTGGTTCCAGAATGAATCCCAGGGATTCATTGATTCCTTCAAAGGAATTTTTAAAATAGCTTCTTTTTTTTAAAGTCTGTTTTATTCTTTAATTTTAAATGTTTTATTTTGTTTGAGGTATGGCCAATTAACAATCAAGGGTGTAATACTTTAGCCTTTTACTGTGGAAGAGTTCAGACTTACCCAAAAGTAGAGAGAAAGTATAATGAGCCTATCACTTGCCTTGAGCATTTCCTAACCATGAGCAGCCCTGTGAATGAAACAGACGGTCTCTTTCCTCCCTGAGAAAGCTTGTTAACTGGTCTAGGAGCACACATAGGAGCTGGTCAATATCAATAGAGAGAGAGAAGTGCTAAGCGTTTCATAAGGAAGGAACAGCAAGTGCCCCAGGTAGACAGGTGGGAGAGCTTGGCTTGGGCGGGAAGCGCCATGGGGTGGGCGTGGAGCGGCACGGGCTAAGAACTCCAAGTGCTGGTGGGTACGGATGCATATTTATTTTCAAGCCAGGTTTTAGCGTTGTTGAGATTCCACAGTTTCACAGGACCAGTAGGACTGTGACTGACATGCTAATGTCAGCCTTCGGGGAGCTAGCTGGTGGAGGGCCCATCCTCACAATGGTGCCCCCATCCCCACCCCCTCGTGTTAACACAAGAGAGAAGGAGGTTAACGGGGGGGGGGGGGGGGGGGCAGGGGACATGCTGGGGCCAGGTGGGGGGCGGGCAGAGGGGCTGGCAGATGCATTTGTTCCACCGGTGCAAGACTTTTTAATTTTGTTGATTTAAAATTCAGGAGCCTTTGCTCCAACTTCCATTTCCAGCTTCTCTTCAGAAGCTGGGAGAGCTGCCAGCACCAGGTCCCCTGGCAGCCTGGCCACGCTTGGCTGCAGCCGCAGAGCAGTTGCCTGCGGGGGTCGGGCATTGGAGCCCCAGCACGGGCATCCGTGGATCCCCACGGGCCCTGTGAGCGTTGCACCTCTCCCCTGGCTGCAGGCTGTGGACCGTCAGTAACATACACGCACAGCCACTTCCGAGGACAAGTGAACGGGGGGTGGGCTGGACGCCATGAGAGGTGGAGGGAGGCGAGGACCAGTCAGGATGCCTGACTCACCCTCTGCAGCTGCTGGGGGACGCGACCTGCAGGCTGGTGGCCTTTGCTGGGGCTTCACTGGGTGCTCTCCTTGAGCTAATGCCATTATTTCATCATGAGCACACTTCCAGATCTAGTCTTTATTTTTTTAAGATTTTTTTTTGATGTGAACCATTTTTAAAGTCTTTATTGAATCTGTTACAATAGTTTAAAAAATTTTTATTTTATTTTTCGGCTGTACTGGGTCTTTGTTATGGCCTGTGGGCTTAGTTGCCCCGTGGCATGTGGGATCCTAGTCCCCCGACCAGGGATTGAACCTGTACCCCCTGCAATGGAAGGCAAAGTCTTAGCCACTGGACCACCAGGGATGTCCCCAGATCTAGTCTGACTGGTGCAGCTCTGAAAAGCAGATGACTGATGCAGAAAAAGAAAGTGTCATGAAACATTCCCCCGAGTGAGCTGTGACCCCATCCAGCTCCGGAAGGGTGATGCAGACCGCAGCCCTGTCTCATCTCTTGCCCCCTTGCAGAGCTGTGGGGTCGACTTCGAGATCAAAGCATTCGCCACACACAGCACGGATATGGAAGAGGACAAAATTCCCAAGAAGTAAGAGTGTGGCTGAGGGAATAGGTGAGGGGTCTGGAGTTAATGGGTGGGGGTAAGAAACCATCCCTCACTTTATGTTTGTGAGACGGACTCTTCCCACATGACTGGTCTGGTGGGTCACGGAGCCTCCCCAGGTCAGGACCATCAGGAGGGACCATCTACACATTGGGTGGGTGTCCATGGCTTGACCATCTAGGGGGAACCCAGAAGAAAATGACAGGAGCGTTATCAACCTCGTGTAAGCTCCTGAAAGCCTCCATAGTCCCTTAAGTTTCCTTCTTCCTTTGCATTTTGTTGTGGTGGTGGTAAAATATACATAACACGAAGTTGACCATGTTAACCATTTTCAAGGGTACAGCCCAGTGGCATTAAGCATAGTCATTAATATATAACCACTTGTACACTGTCTGCTATCTATATATAGCATTTGGGATATGTATGATAATACATATGGGATATATATATGATGATATATCTATCCTGAGTGATATATAAATGATGATAGCATTTGGGAAATATCCCCAAACTATCTGTATCCCAAATGCCATCATCACCCTGAACAGAAACTCTGCCCACTAAGCAATGACTCCTGTCCTCCCAGGCCCTGGTGTTCATTTTTCTTGTTCCTGAATGAGGTTTCCAACTGTGCCCCAACACTTGCCCCCTCATACTCAGCATTCACACCTGAGGATGCTTGTATCAGATGGCAATGACATGCTGTCACATTTGTAGAGAGTTCTGAAACGTCATGTAGGCACACATTCCCACCGCAGCTGCACCTGAGAGGAGCCCGAGCCGGGGTCCTCACGGAGGGTGAGAGGGACCCTCGGAGGGTGGACGGGTCCACACGACCCACCAGGCCCCGGCCCCCAGACCTGACCTGGCTACTGGTCCTTCTGCATCCATCAGGAGCATCCCCGAGGGACCCCAGCCTGGGGATGAGGCGGGGGGTGGTGGGGCGACCTGGTGGGCCATCCCAAGGAGGCCCAGGTGCTGATCCTGGGACCGTCCATGACGTCTCGTTTGCAGGAGCTCCGTGCGTTTGCTGATCCGCAAGGTACAGCATGCGCCGCGCGAGATGGGTCCCCAGCCCCGAGCCGAGGCCTCCTGGCAGTTCTTCATGTCGGACAAGCCCCTGCGCCTCGCCGTCTCGCTCAGCAAAGAGGTGACTGCGGAGCTGGCCTGCAGGGAGCCCACCCAGGCCCTCATCTGGGGGTGGGCTGCGGGCAGTCTTGGGTGTAGCGGTAAACACCAACCTATGAGGATGACTGGACTTTTTCGTAACTTGATGTCAGTGAAGGTGACCCTTAGAATAGGGCCAAACTGGCCTGCATTCTACTCATTGTGGGTCCCAGCAATGTGGCGGAGGTTTGCCCTCCCATCTCTGCCCCAGGGGGCCTCTTAGTGCGGCGTCAATGGGTGTTACAAATTATTTGCTTCCCTCAAACTGAAGTTGGGCAGTAACGGTAAGGAGGTGGCTGTGTCACGTGTGAATGTCATGGCCAAGAAAGGTGAAGGACTGCTGGCCAGGGCTGTCTCTGGTCCCTCTGGTCAACAAGAGTCACACACACATTGACACAAGCCTGGCAGACCATATGTGTGCATGTGTGTGTGCATGTCTGTGTGCATGCATGTGTCCATGCACGTGCACACGTGTGTGCGTGTACATGTGTTTGTGCATGCACGTGTATTGTGCCTGTGTATGTGTACATGCATGTGTACACACGTGTCTATGCATGTGCATGTATATGTGCATGCACGTGTCTGTGTGTGTGTGTGTGTGTGTGTGTGTGTGCAACGACATGCCCATCTGGTATGGCACGGAGTCGCCACTGGATGAGCTCCACCTCTGCCCCCCACCACATTCTCCTCTCTTTTCACTCATTCTGCCCCAAATAACTTCATGATCCTGCTCAAGAGCCCCGGGGCCTGCTCTGCCTGACTCTCGGGACTCAGGCGTTGTGGCCGGAGCCCACATCATCACCTCAGCCTCCCACACACAGGGCAGAACCTGCACCAGACACATCCCCACAGGAGCCATGATGCCCTCACCTTGTCTTCCTCGAAAGCGTGGGAATTCAGCCTCTTTGCCTCCAGTTAAAGGACTGGGATGAATTTAGAAAGACATGACCAGGTTCTCTTTCCCTTTTCTGCCCCATCTGCTAACTTCTTCAGATCTACTACCATGGGGAGCCCATTCCTGTGACCGTGACCGTGACCAACAGCACAGAGAAGACAGTGAAGAAGATTAAAGTGCTAGGTAGGACCTTCTGCTCCAAGCTGGATGGCAGAGCCTTCCAAGTTCCAGTGGCCAAGTTTCCTGGGGTCTCCCCTCTGGTCTCTCAGGCCCTCCTGGGTCCTTGGAACCTCCCGTTTGTCTCTGTTGTCAGGGCAGCAGGGCCTAAGAGGCGGAGGTCCCTTTAGTGTCCTCTCTGTAGCCTCCTGCCCAGCTTAGAGCCATCTTCCATCCTGGAACAGCATCCCCCACAGGACGTCTTCCTGTCCTTCCTTGTCCTCCCTTCCTGGAGGGTCCAGGTCCGGTGGTGGGGAGGGGTTTCCTTTCTGCAGAGCAGTGGGGGGACCTGGCCTGGGAACCCTGGGGTCCCTTGTGGGCTTGTGCTGCGCACACCATCTCAGAATCCAGCGGGCAGTCACAGCAGGGCTTCCTGGTCTACCTTCCTGGGGCATTTTTTGTGATCTATTGATTGAGCGCACTGGACATGCTTTGTAAATGGTCATCCCCACTGTCACTGCTGCTGTTGTGTTGCCATGTGATGGCCCAGCCTCCCATATATTCGGGAAAGGGGCCTCTGACTTACTGGTCCCACTGGTCCAGCACACTGCCTCAGGTCAAAGGGCGTCAAAGTGAGGGGGGATGCCCCCAGATCTTGGTCTCATGTGGGTGCCATGGAAAGACGTGATAGAATGACCTGGAAGGGAGACCTGTGCGTTCACATCTCCCTCAGGCCCTTGATGACTGAGACAGAGTTAGGGTGACCAGCTGTCCTGGGTTAACCAGGATCAAGGACCGAAGACTTCCAGTGTTAAAACAGGCCAGTTCCAGGCAGACCAGGACAGTTGGTCACCTAAGGGTCATCCACTACGTTCCTCTCTCCCTCTCCATCATAGATAAGGCTCAGGAATCAGATGCACTCATACTGAAATATTCTAGATTTTTCTTAATGCTAATATACATGTTTACATTAAGGTTTTGTTTTTATGTGAGTTTAGTTTCTATGCCTTTAAGTCTCTGTAGGACCTGGTGTGATTTATTTAGTATGTTGTATGTAGTGTTCCATATGGTATTTCACAAAGCAGCAGGACGGAGAAAGTATCATTTGATAATTATTTTTTAAGTTGCTTTTCAAAATTTTATGAATCCAAACATCCAAACCGCTAATGTTTGAAAGAAACTGTTGAATTTCTGAAGGCAGACATTGAGAACTTTATATAGGCCGAGCACTGTGTTTTCTCAAATTTGATTTTAATGGAAATTAAAAATCATCTTTTTGAGGGCTTCCCTGGTGGGCCAGGAAGCTCCATGCTTCCACTGCAGGAGGTGTGGGTTCAATCCCTGGTTGGAGAAATTGTTCATGCTACAAGGTGCGGCCAAAAAATAAATAAATAAATATCACCTTTTTAAATTATCACAATAACTGTATAAGTTAGATGCGATTATCACCCCCATTTTGCTGATGGTGAAATTGAGGCTCGGGGAAGTTCTGTAACTACCCCACCGCTGATGGCTAGGCAGGGATCTGAGCCCAGGTAGTCTGGCCCCAGAGCCCACCTTCCTATCCACTACACCACACCCACAGATCAATCGTGTGCCGCGTGATTCTCCAGGCAAGAATACTGGAGTGGGTTGCCATGCCCTCCTCCAGGGGATCTTCCCGACCCAGGGCTGGAACCCGCCTCTCTTATATCTCCTGCATTGGCAGGCAGGGTCTTTACCACTAGCGTCACCTGGGAAGCCTGGCCTGAGGCCAGAACAGGAATCTCAGCCTTAAAGCTGAGCCTGAGAGGGAGCTGAGCTGGCACTCAGATGGCCATTAGAGAGGGAGGGCCAACCATGTCCCCCGGGAGGCGGCAGGCAGGACCCCGCACCGAGTCAGCCTACCCTGACCTCCCTTTGCAGTGGAGCAAGTGGCCAACGTGGTTCTCTACTCGAGTGATTATTACATCAAGCCGGTGGCTGCGGAGGAAACACAGTGAGTAGCGGGTTGGGTTTCTATTTCCTGGGCGGTTCCGGCTTCTTTGTCAAGTTCCCCTTTTCAGTCATTGCTGTAGAAGGAAGTAGAGCGGTCAGCCAGCTCCCCAGCTTGCCACGTCCTTCCCCTTTTCTCACTTCAAGGGCAGCAAAGTCACAAGAGTTCTGAGAGCTGGGTCGAGCTAGGAAATGATGGGAAGGAGAAAAATGAAGCCTGAACCGTCATAGCGGGAAGGGCTAGAGTTTTCTATTGATCCTTAAATAAGTGGGTAGGAATCTGATACTGTTTCTGACCCCCAGAGCAGATCATCAAATAACCTGTCAGCCCACATGAGGGTTCTCTATCTTTTGATCGTCTCCACAATTTGAAAATCTGGTACCCATGACGAGGAGATTAGAATGCTATCTCAGTACTCTGCCACTTGTCATGAGTGACTTTTCTCCCTCCATTAGAATAAAAATCAAATGGAAAACAAACCAACAATAAAACCCAAACGAGAACCCTGTGATGGCTTCTTCACGGTGCAGCAGAGACCTGACCAGTTTTACTTTGCGCTAGGCACTCAGGTTCATTTATCACACAGCTTTCGGGGGTTACCAACCCCCCACCCAGGAAGGATCATTTGGGAAGGTGTTTTCCTGTTTTCCAAGCCCCATTGTATGACAAAAATACTCTCATCGTTGGAGGAAGGCGGTGGGGTGAGAAAAGACAGCCGATTCAGCAAGAAAACATTACATAATATTTAAAAGGCCACTTCGGGATAAACTGTTACTTAAAGCAGAACCTGGCCTGAGTTTACATCTCAGGGGAGAGAGGCAGGAAATGAACCACTGACTGCCTCCGCGGGGCCAAGCCTGGGGTCAGTTCTACTTACAGACTGCATCCTTGCCCATACCGGTGCTTGGGAGTCTTCCTGGCTCACCTGTTGGCATGTGCCCAACAACGATAGGAGGAAATGGTCCCCAGCTGAGGTTTCCCCTAATATACTCCATTATCTGGTCCTATTTTCAGCTCATTTTGCATCAGAGTCCTAGAAAACCGGACACCATCCTCGGTGTCCAAAAATGTGGGAGTGAAAGTGAGGCTTTGGGGGCTCTGGTGGGCAGGCCACCTGGGAACCAGGTCAGCCCTGATGGCCAAGCTGTTACCCACCATCCAGTCCCAGATCCTGAAGGTGCTGGGAACTGGCCAGGTGGGGCTTTGGTCCAGGGTCTTGGAAGAGGCTGTCAGCCAGGGTGCAGCAGGACAGGCCGTGGTCCAAGGCCAGCCCGGGGGCCCCTTCCTACTGCAGTTACCTTGACAAGGCAATTTCTGCTTCTGTCACTCTGCTGCCCAAACCAAGCTTTTTAAGAGAAGATTCCCCCTGGGTCCCAAAGGCAAGGATGTGGGCCACCTTGTCTCAAGCAGGATTCTGTAAAGGGTGTGCCCAGGAGCCTCCTGTGTGCACTTGGAGGCCAGAGAAGCCACAGCAGCCTTCAACTCCCCAGGGAGATTGAGGAGGCTGGCAGTGGGGCTCCCCATATGTCTGGGGGCAGGCTGAGGAAAGGCCCAACCGAGGCTGGCTCCCGGGCAGGGCTTCCAGGGCCCTGCCTTCTGGCCGGGGACAAGGTTGAAGGTTATGCCAGGTACATGGTTAGAGCCCACCTGGCCTCTGCGATCAGAGAGCCCATGAGGCTGCACGGTAGCTGTTGGCACAGGCCTGGGGGCAGCCCGTGGGCAAGTGGCAGAGCTGACTCTCTAGCCTCAGACACTGCTTTGTGAGCCGGGGATGCTGCCCCACCTGGGGAAGCCACGCTGCTGTGCCCTCCGCTGCACCCAGGCCCACTGTTTAGCAGGAGGTCCCTGTGTCTATCAGATGCTGGGGAGGCCCCACCCGGCTGGTGATGGAGGCGATCTGGGGGAGAAAAAGCCTGTGCTACTCTGAACCCCAAACCGCCCAGTCTGTCCAGCTCATGTGGGGGACTCCCTGGGTACACATTGAGCCTCCTGAAACGGATGACACCCAGCCTGGGCTTGCTGTTGGCCCTGACCGGTCGCCCTGCAGCCCATCATGTGCTTCATGGAGTCTCAGGAGGAAACTGGGTGTGGTCCCTGATCCTTGGGCCAGTCGGTCTCACTTCACCCCACAGAACATTCCAGAAATTCAGCCATGGGAGCAGGCTGAGAAATGCTCCAATGTTGCTGCCAGCCTGTTGTGAGACGTCATTCATGCTCTTCTCCTTCTCATAAGACATGCACAGCCCCTCCGGGCTCTTTCCCACGAGTCGCGGGGAACCTGGCTTCTGGGAACTCGTGAGCATAGACAAGGTCTCCTGGGGGCCGCGGTGGCCATAAGAGCACCTGGCTAAATCCGCCGTGTTTCTTCCTACAGGGAAAAAGTGCCACCAAACAGCTCGCTGACCAAGACGCTGACACTGGTGCCCTTGCTGGCCAACAACCGCGAGAGAAGGGGCATCGCCCTGGACGGGAAGATCAAGCATGAGGACACGAACCTGGCCTCCAGCACCATGTGAGCCCCCGAGACTCAGTGCTGGGGGGTCGGGGGAGGGGGTCTGTGTCTTCTCGTCCCAGTCCTGTGCTGACGGCTGGCACACGGCGTGGTGGCCGGCGGTGCAAAGCCAGTCCTCAGCGGCCCGAGCAGGGACCCTCTCGCCCACGCCTGCTATGACGTAGCGACTACAGCTCTGGGCTCTGACGACAGCCTTGTGCCAAAGCCCCGCTCCCTTGCTGACCGTCTGGGCCACCCCGTCCCGACAACATCAGCTGTCTGAGCGAGGACCTCAGTTTCCCCATCCGCAGGGTATGAGAGCTGACACGGATTATGGGAGACAGGCCACATCAAATGTGGGGCCCGGCACACAGTAAGTGCTCCAGAAAAGTCAGCTCGTACCTCTAAGAAATAGCATCAGCTAGCATTGAACTGAGTACCTCACGAAGGATGGAAACATCATTTATTCATTTCCATCTGGAAAGGTAAGGAACAGGAGGTCCTGAAGGCTATGAACGTCAGCACTGATCTGCTGACCCAACTCAGAATGTTGGGCTGAATTGAGGCAATGGATCCAGTAAAAAACTAGATCGAAGCTTCTAAGTCAAATACCCCTGCCACTCCTCACCGTCCTCTGGGGCTTCTGTTCCTGGGAGCAGGTGTGCTGAAGAGCCCTGAGGATTGGGGGTAGGAGCTGTCACCAGGCTCGGGGCTTACTGCCAGCTCCCCATTCTGTGTAACCAACCCCCCCCCCCCACCTCTGCCATCCTGTGTGACCCACGGCCCCAGTGATCGCCTCCAGGTGATCCTGTCAGGAAAAGCTCTGAGATGAACAGTTGGGGCAGTGAACACCAGGCAGAAAGCAGGATCATGGGAACCAAAGGGTTTCTGAGGACGATTTATGCCAGCTGGCGTGTTAGATTCTAAGCATGTCTGTGATGCTCTGGGAGATGGGCAAACAGGGAGACATCACTCTAGATCCAGGAACTCAAGGGTGAAGGAATCACAAAGTTCAAAATGACATGTGTGTTTGTAAAGATCTTCCGTCATTTGTGGAGTATTATATAAACATGCCCATCTCTCCATGCTTTCTTTGGTGAAAAAGGTGAATTTCTACTCATTTCATGGATGAGGAAATTGAGGTTTCACCAGATGAGAGGCTCAGCCAAGGTCATCCGATCAGTCAATGGTAAAGCAAAGCCCACCCCTCGTCCCCAGCCTCGAGCTGATGCTTTCAAATTGTGGTACTGTGGAGAAGGCTCTTGAGAGTCCCTTGGACTGCAAGGAGATCAAACCAGTCCATCCTAAAGGAAATCAGTCCTGAATATTCATTGGAAGGACTGATGCTGAAGCTCCAATACTTTGGCCACCTGATGAGAAGAGCCGACTCATTGGAAAAGACTCTGTTGCTGGGAAAGATTGAGGGCAGGAGGAGAAGGGGGTGACCAAGGATGAGATGGTTGGATGGTGTCATGGACTCAACTGACGTGAAAGTGAAAGTTGCTCAGTTATGTTCGACTCTTTGCAACCCCATGGACTGTACAGTTAATGGAATTCTTCAGGCTAGAATACTGGAGTGGGTAGCCTTTCCCTTCTCCAGGGGATCTTCCCAACCCAGGGATCGAACCCAGGTCTCCCGCATTGCAGGTGGGTTCTTTACCAGCTGAGCCACCAGGAAAGCCCAAGAATACTGGAGTGGATAGCCTATCCCTTCAGATCTTCTCTACCCAGGAATCGAACTGGGTCTCCTGCATTGCAGGCGGATTCTTCACCTGCTCTCTAACTGAGCTACCTGGGAAGACCATGAGTTTGAGCAAACTCTAGGAGATAGCGAAGGACAGGGAAGCCTAGCATGCTGAGTTCATGGAGTTGCAAAGAGTCGGATACAACTTAGTGACTGAATGACAGCAAATCCCTATCCACCCAGTGCCTTCCAGCGCCCCAGACAGTGAGGACACAGCAGAACACGAATGACCTGCTCTCTTGGAGAGGGTGGTCTCCCACCTGGGGAGCCTAGGGAGAAGGGTTGATCCATCTAGTCTCTGCTTCCTACTGCTCTTCTGCATTCTTGTTTTTCTTCTCTGCTTGAACAGCATAAAGGAGGGAATAGACAAGACCGTCATGGGGATCCTGGTATCTTACCAGATCAAGGTGAAGCTCACAGTGTCAGGGTGAGTGTCCACGCCCCAACGTGCCGCCTGCTCTGTCTGGCTGTCAGCCATCTGAATGGTTTTGTTCCCGAGTGATTGGGAGACAGAAAGCAAGAAAGGTCCACAAATTCTACCAATTACATGGTAGGGTTTGAGAAAGACTCTATTTGTCTAGTTTCACAATTCTGCCTAATGTAACATTACAGAGAAAAAGGTAGAAAAGCACACTGCAAAACACATACACTACTGGTACCACCCAGCAAGAATGGGTGTGCATGTGGTCACCTGTGGAAGCTGATCTGAAAAAGGAGAAGGCCTTTGACTGTGCTTCAGAAAAGCATCAGTTCAGTTCAGTTCATTTGTCACTCAGTCATATCTGACTCTTTGTGACCCCATGGACTATAGCACGCCAGGCTTCCCTGTCCATCACTATCTCCCAGAGTTTGTTCAAACTCATGTCCATTGAATCGATGATGCCATCCCACCATCTCATCTTTTGTTATCCCCTTCTCTTCCTGCCTTCAATCTTTTCCAGCACAGGGTCTTTTTCAATGAGTCAGTTCTTCACATCAGGTGGCCAAAGTTTGGACCTTCAGCTTCAGCATCAGTCCTTCCAATGAATATTCAGGACTGATTTCCTTTAGGAAGGACTGGTTGGATCTCCTTGCAGTCCAAGGGACTCTCAAGAGTCTTCTCCAACACCACAGTTCAAAAGCATCAGTTCTTCAGCACTCAGCTTTCTTTATAGTCCAACTCTCACATCCATACATGACTACTAGAAAAGCTGTAGCCTTGACTAGACGGACCTTTGTTGGCAAAGTAATGTCTCTGCTTTTTAATATGCTGTCTAGGTTGGTCATAGCTTTTCTTCCAAGGAGCAAGTGTCTTTTAATTTCAAGGCTGCAGTCACCATCTGCAGTGATTTTGGAGCCCAAGAAAATAGGCTGTCACTGTTTCCATTGTTTCCCCTTCTATTTGCCATGGAGTGATGGAATCGGATGCCATGATCTTAGTTTCTTGAATGTTGAGTTTTAAGCCAGCTTTTTCACTCTACTCTCTCACTTTCAAACAGAGCTCTTTAGTTCTTTGCTTTCTGCCATAAGGGTGGTGTCATCTGCATATCTGAAGTTATTGATATTTCTCCTGGCACTCTTGATTCCAACTTGTACTTCATCCAGCCTGGCATTTTGCATGATGTACTCTGCATATAAGTTAAATAAGCAGGGTGACAGTATATGGCCGTTACATACTCCTTTCCCAATTTGGAGCCAGTCTGTTGTTCCATGTCCGGTTCTAACTGTTGCTTCTTGACCTGCATACAGATTTTTTAGGAGTCAGGTAAGGTGGTCTGGTATTCCCAACTCTTAAAAAATTTTCCACAGTTTGTTGTGATCTCCCCAGTCAAAGGGTTTGGCATTATCAATAAAGCAGAAGTAGATGTTTTTCTGGAACTCTTGCTTTTTCTATGATCCAATGGATGTTGGCAGTTTGATGTCTGGTTCCTCTGCCTTTTCTAAATCCAGCTTGAACATCTGGAACTTCATGGTTCATGTACTGTTGGAGCCTGGCTTGGAGAATTTTGAGCATTACTTTGCTAGCATGTGAGATGAATGCAATTGTGTAGTAGTTTGAAGATTCTTTGGCATTGCCCTTCTTTGGGATTGGAATGAAAACTGACCTTTTCCAGTCTTGTGGCCACTGCTGAGTCTTCCAGATTTGCTGGCATATTGACTACAGCACTTTCACAGCATCATCTTTTAAGATTTAAAATAGCTCAACTAGAGTTCCATCACCTCCACTAGCTTTGTTCATAGTGATGCTTCTTATGGCCCACTTGGCTTCACACTCCAGGATGTCTGGCTCTAGGTGAGTGATCACACCATCATGGTTATCTGGGTCATGAAGATCTTTTTTGTACAGTACTTTTGTGTATTCTTGTCATCTCTTCTTAATATCTTCTGCTTCTGTTAGGCCCATGCCATTTCTGTCTTTTATTGTGCCCATCTTTGCATAAAATGTTCCCTTGGTATCTCTAATATTCTTGAAGAGATCTCTAGTTCTCTTCAGAAAAGCATGGTAGCTGGGAAATGAATTCACAGTGCATCTCAGAAGGCTCCATCCATAATGGGGAGGGCTTCCCCGCCCCCCAAAAAAGCCATTACAGGACTGGGGAGTCTCCTTTTCACACTAGAGCACAGATATCTTAGTTCTGAGAAAATGGTTTTCCATCTTTTTTTGAATTCAATTTCTTTACATTTAAAAATCTCATCAAGGGACTTCCCTGGTGGTCCTGTGATTAAAATTGTGTGCTTCCAACTCAATGGGTGTGGTTCAGTTCCTAGTTGGGGAACTAAGATCCCATATGCCACATGGCATGGTAATAAAAAGAGAGAAATCTCATCGAAAGGGAAAAACTCGACTTCTCATTTTCCTTTTCAAATTCCATTGTCAAAGGCTCTGGCCTTTTACCTTAATGAGTCCTGGATAGTTCAGCCATCAAGGCAAATCTATGTGTATATTACATAAGTCTCAGTGGACGAAGAGTTCCCCAAATTTTGGTTGGGACCACAAAGTAGAACATGGGTAGATTTTGCAGATTTCGTTAATATAGCATTGTAGTTGTCCTGTTTTACAAAGCGAATAGTGTTGAGATTTCCCTGGAAGTCCAGTGGTTAAGACTCTGTGCTTCCAACGCCAGGGATGCAGGTTTGATTCCTGGCTATGAAATTAAGATCCAAAATGCCCTGCAGCAAGGACAAGATATATATATATATTTATATATATAAATATATATATACACACACACACATATATAGATATAGCATCTGTATCTATATCTATAAAGTGTATAGTGCTTTCTTTCACTTCCTCTGAGAGGATCTAAAACAAGAGTCAAATGTAGCAGTCAAGGTAAGCATTTAGCAGGTATTTCATGGTGACCTTTGTGGCCACGAGAGAAATTCTGGACCGGGGTTTATTCTTGAACTTTAGGGCTTAAACCTAAGTGATTCCTCTTTTTAACTAATCCACTTGAGAAAGACATGAAGCCACAAGCAGGGAGGAATAGTGGAGTGCACCGTGAGGAGCGAAAAAGTCCTGAAAGCCGTGGGTGATGAAGGAGCCGAGGGGGATGCGTCCATTTCTGAATAACAGCAGGGAGGGTCGTGTTACCGCCGTGGACAGGCACCACAGCCCTGTTTGTGTTTTTGTTTCCTAGCCTTCTGGGAGAGCTCACCTCCAGGTAAGCCTCATCACCTTCTTTCTCTGCTTGATTCCAGGGTATGAAGGGGACAAACCTGGGGTTTAAAACAGGACAGTGTCCTGCTCAGTGACGATGGGAAGCTTGCCCGCTCACACCGTCAAACCTTGACTGATGGGGTGAGGCTGGGATGTTTCGTGGAGGCAGTAGCTGGGTCTGCCCCTGGATGAAGACACGCACATGGACACACCCTCAGAAAACAGGCACACTCCATGCAGTTGCCCCTGTGTGTACGCACGTGTGTTCAGGGGTGAAATATACATAACACGGAGTCTACCGTTTTAACCATTTAAACCTGTACAGTTTAGGAACTTCCCTGGTGGGCCAGTGGTTAAGACTGTGTGCTTCCAATGCAGGGGGCACAGGTTTGATTCCTGGTCAGAAAACTAAGACTCACCTGCCGCTTGATGCAAACAAACAGAACAAAGAAACAGTACAGTTCAGAGGCATCAAGGACACTCACAATATTGTGTGACTCTCACCAGTTTCTAGCTCTTGTACCCTGTGTCCCGAAAGGAAACCCCGTACCTGCTGAGCCATCTCTCCTACTCTCCCCACTCCTCGGCAACTGCTCATCTACCTCCTAACTGTGTAGATTCGCCTCATCTGGACATTTTGTACGAACGGAATCAGGCAATATTTGTCCCCTCGTGACTGGCTTCCTCACCCGGCACGTTTGCAGTGTCAGTGTTGTAACATGTCAGTACTTCTCTCCTGTTGATGGCTGAGATTCAGTCCATGGTATGAGTGGGTCACATTTTATTTATCCATTCATCGGTGGGTGGACATTTGGGCTGTTTCCAGCTTTGGGCTTTTGTGAATAGTGACAGCAGCCTTTTAAATCAGGCACCCAGAGGCAGCAGGTAAGACACGTTTGAGGCAGGTGCTGACCTTATATATTCCATCACTGACTCCTGTCACCCCCCCCACCCCCCACGGAGCCCAGGGCAACTTCTCTCCTAGACCCTGGCCACACGGGGATCCACCAAGAGCACCTTATCAACAAATGAGATTTGACCAAAGCAGTGACCCCAGGGTGGGAGGCGGTAGGTCTTGGGTGAAACAGGGAGTAACCCTTGTCCCTCTCAATCCCTTTCCATTCTTCCTGTGTCCAGATTTTCCTGCCCCTTCCTGACTCCCTGCCCTCCTTTTCCTGTATAAATTCCAAGCCGCCTCCAAGTCCTGTAGCTTCTGGAATTGGCTGGACTCTGCTCATCCCAAGGGAGTGCTCTCCGCAGACCCAGGTCTCCAGCATTGCAGGCAGATTCTTTACCTTCTGAGCCACCAGGGGGCCCCAGGTGGCACTAGTGGTAAAGAGATCGTCTGTCAATGCGAGAGACACACGTTCGATCCCCGGGTGGGGAAGATCCCCTGGAGGAGGGCTTGGCAACCCACTCCAGTAGTCTTGCCTGGAGAATCCCATGGACAGAGGAGCCTGGGGAGGCTACAGTCCACAGGGTCTCACAGAGTCAGACAGAACTGAACTGACTTAGCATACACTATGTCCCTGGACGTCCCACTACTTAGCATGTCCCTGAAACTAGTAACCAGGAGGAAGGGAGACCCCAAAATCCTGGCCAACTCAGCCTCGTGCAAGTGGAGTTTCCGGAACACATTTCAGGGAATACATTTAAAAATTCCTTCCTGACCACTTCCTGATTTCTGGTTTGTTTTGTTGTGCACCTCGCTGAGTCCTCCTTCAGCTGGGGCCTGGGGATCTTTCTCGAAGTTCTGCAGCCACAACGCTCAGCTGTGCATTTACAGCCATGAGCATCCTGACCGCTCTGCCTCCTTTGTTTCTAGTGAAGTGGCCACCGAGGTGCCGTTCCGCCTCATGCACCCTCAGCCAGAGGACCCAGGTCAGTCACGCCTTGTCTTGGCTTTCTCTAGTCCTACACCACCCGCGGGTTTCTTACTTAGTCACTGCTAGTTCTTCCTTGACCGCGTCTCTGGGCACGGAGGGGGCCAGGCATCCAAGGTTGCAGGCCACATTCAAGTGCCCCGGGCCCTCCCACAAACCAGGGCTCAGCGACTATGTCAGGGGGCTTGGCCAGTGGTCCAGGCGGTTTGTCCAGCTTCAGTGAGTGCTCGGAGGATGTAGCATCCTTGCTTGGATGCGGGCTATCTTGTTAGGTTTTGTTAGGAATGATTTAAGAGCAGGCTCTTTGCTGTAAATAAGCTTGGGTTGAGATTTAAAGAAAATTTGGGCGAAAGATAAATTTGACAGCCTGATACTTTTGCATTTCATTTGGGAGCATTAATAGGAATTTAGAAGGTGAGTGTTTCTGAGAGTGGCAGCTGTGATGAGAATACAGAAGTTACTAGAAAAGAGGATCAGGCTGGGATTCTAACGCCTGGGCTCCTTTGAATTGTCAATCCATTGGCTCTTGTATGGATGTTAAAAACAAATGAAGCCATGGTTGTACAGCTCGGTGAGCAAGCTAAAAACCAGAGGACTTTAGCTGTAAAGCTGTGCGTGTAAATAGGTGAATAGTATGATACGTGAATTGGACTTCTCCGGTGGCTAAGATGGTAAAGAGTCTGCCTGCAATGCAGGAGACTCAGGTTTGATCCTTGGGTCGGGAAGGTCCCCTGGAGAAGGAAATGGCAACCCACTCCAGTATTCTTGCCCGGAGAATTCCATGGACAGAGGAGCCTGGTGGGCTACAGTCCATGGGGTCACAAAGAGTCGGATACAACTGAGTGACTAAGCATCGCACAGCTTTTTTGAAAGGGATAAATGAAGCAGCAAAATTAATATGGATGCAATCTCAGAAATCCTGAGGAAAATTCTCCACTGTGTGTTAAGGTGGCTTAGTTGGCAGGAAAGAAAAATGGACATGTCTAGATGAGAACCCTCCAGAGTTACAGTAATTAAGAACATTTTAAGTACAAGTGGTGTAAACAAGCAGGATTTATTTTTCTTATATTTTATAAAAAGCCTTTCTACACTGATAATGAGACAGCATTTAAACCTCAGAATGAGCCCCCGTATTCATTTTGGCTTTGTCTCAAAACTATTTTGTCTCAAAGTATGTCTTCCAAATATTTTGGATTCAAATACTCAGTGTGCTTTGCCAAAAACTTCCCTTGAGGGGAAAACACACAGCCTAACCGTATTTTTTATTATTATTATTATTCATTTATGCTTGTGTCATTAAAGCACTATTTTAAACTGTGAGGTTGTGTTGCAGTCTGGTCCCTTTCAAGGACATTTTAAAAGGCTGTTTTAAAACTATGACTGGAGGAGATGTCATCGCTGGTGTCAGATCCCTTTCTGGCCCTGTGAACAGACTTTAGGACTTCTCTTGGGGGAAGTGGGGTTATTCCTTTCCTGGGTATGACGTCTTCATGTTCCAGTCATTATGGCCCTTACACTGAACATGTTACAACATCAAGGCTAAGACAATGATCTTTCATACTGTCAGATTTCAGGGAGAAAGAACAAATCACCCCACAGACTAGGAGTTCTCATCCCCTGAGGTTTATGCGTCCCAAGTTTCATTTGCAGATGCACACTCACATCTCACTAGCCTGGTCCCGGACTCCCTGAGTCTAGACGAGGAGACGCTAAACAGAGGAAGCATAAACTAGAGTTAAGAAGCCCTGCCAGGGCTAGAGGCCAAGTGATTTGTATACAGTAAGTGGTAGAGAAACGCTACTGAGTTTTTATTGTCCTTTGTCTAGAGCATTCTTAACAGAATTCAGGTGTTGACTGTCTTCAAGGCTGATGGTTGCACTTAGTATAATTTTATGCTCAGCACCGAGATGGGGGTTTCCAGGATGGTTCTTGCCCAGTGTTGTTTTTTATGCATCAGCCTCTTGGTAGGTCCCCTGTGCAGTGGGGATAGGTCCCCTCAGCCCCCAACAGCTGCTGGGGTGCAGGTTCGGTGTCAAGTCCCAGGACTCACCCCTAGAGAATGGGACGTGGAAGCAGGACCCGGTGTACTTCCACTACATGGGAGGTGGGCCATCAACAGCTCCCGGGGACTCTGATCTGGACAGGGTCCAAAGGACATGTCGTAGGGAGAAAGGCTTTGAAAAGAGAAGCCCAGCCTCAGAGGGGGTAAAGTTAAGCAGGGACAGGGTCTAGAGGTGAGGTTGTGGCTGTTCCGTCTGGGGAGGTGCAGGTTGTGGGGGCAACTTTTGGAGGAAGCGATGGTTAAAAATTCAGGGAGAGGGACGTCCCTGGTGGTCCAGTGGCTAAGACTCTGGGCTCTCAATGCAGGGGCCCGGGATCGATGCCTGATCAGGGAACCAGATCCCACGTGCCGCAACTAAGACTCTGAGCAGTCAAATCAATAAATGACTTAAAGACAACAAAAATGCAGGGAGAAAGGCCCTCTGAGGGGGACCTGGCCAAGAAGCAGGAATGACACGCAATTCTCATGAAATGCGTGTTTCCTGGCCTTTTATTCCTCCACCTGTAAAGTGACCTAATGAAGGAAGATTTCTGCTAGACAGGATGGATGCTAACAAATGTCTCTCCTCTGTTCCACGCTCGCAGATACCGCCATGGAAAGGTGAGCACGGCATTATCCCCGTTCTGTGACCTCCTCCTCCACAACCCTAGAGCAAGCCTTCACACTTGTGCGTGTTTTGTTTTGTTCTTCTCCTTCTCCTTCTTTTTTTTTTTAAATGCAAGTGCCTGACTTAAGCTTTGATTGCCGAGGCATCCACTTACTTCAAAGAGGCATCCACTCCAGAGATGGCTATCTCGAATAAACACATTGCCAGCCACAGGACTAGATCCCAGCCAGGCTGGCTCTCCCCACTGAGGCGCCTCTGATTTAGAGATTTCGGTTGATTTCAGTAACAGATCCTTCGAGCCACTTGTTCTTTTGTCTTAGTGCGCTTTAAATTCCCCGCTCTTCTGTTTTAAAACTCACCAATAAAGAGTGAGCCCTCAAAACTCTAGACTTCCCCCCGGCTTGGCCCAAATAAAGGCAGAACACCCCAGGCCCATGTCTCTGAGCTCTCTTTATCCATGACTTTGCTGTGTAGCCCCAGGTGCACTGTGTACCTCCCAGGTCCTATAAGTAATAAACCTTTATTTTCTCAAAGTTTCTGGATGTTTATTGCTGAAAGGCGTCTTGCAATCCTAACAGGAACCATGAGGGCTGGTCAGCCACAACAGTGGTTACTGATAGGCTAAGAATTGCACAAAACAAAACAAATCCCTTTGAGGGGGGTCTTTCTGTAGACACCCCACGCTCTCAACACTGGCGCACGGCCTGGCTTTCCTGTTGCTCCCTACTATCAGGGCACACACACATGTGGACACACATATGCATGTGCACGCACACACACACAGTTATCCCAAGCATGTGTGTCTGCTCTGTGGGTTCCTTCATTGTTTCTTATTTTTGTTGGCTGAAGCGATTTTACGTGGAAGGCTGGGAGGAGGACGGCCTTGTCCGCCATTGCATCAGTGGGAGAAACTTGACGGGTTCCTCTGGCTAAAGGAAGATCAAGGACCTTGTTTTTCCTCCGGATTTCATCACAAGCTCCAAAGAACATGCCTTGATCAAAATGTTCTTTGTTTTTATTTTAGTTTTCAGGATGAAAATTTTGTTTTTGAGGAGTTTGCTCGCCAAAATCTGAAAGATGCAGGAGAATATAAGGAAGAGAAGACAGAGCAGGAGGCGGCTATGGATGAGTGAAGAGGCCGGCTCAGGACGCGGGATGCGGGGCGTTAGCCACATGGTAGCAGGGCTAGCCCTTTAGTGATGCTAAATTCCAAAGTGTGGGTCTTTTTCACAGAAATAAAGTTTGTTCTGCCCCGGCTGTGAGTCAAGCTGACTTGTTGGGGAGGCTGACTGAGTTAGTAACACGCAAGGGGCAGCCTTGAGTCTGGGGGTGCGGGGGCATGGGAGAGTGGGTTGGGGGGAGAAGGACCCTTCAAGGTAAGAAGCCATCCTGAAATCATTTGCTCATCCGACGGGGGGCTGGTGTGTCCCAGGCTTTCTCCAGGGCCTCTGGGGTAGGCTGTTTCCCTGGAAACTTGGGGAAGTGGGTGGCGCGGGCCAGTGTGTCTAGTGACCTGTGCTATCCTAGCTCCAGGGCACCCACAGATCCTCCCCAGAGAAACAGGGCAGTGGACGAATGTGGACAAAACCACTCTTCATCTCTTATTCAACTTTGGTAAAGAATCCACCTGTGATGTCGGAGACCTAGTTTCGATCCCTGGGTTGGGAAGATCCCCTGGAGAAGGGAAAGACTACCCACTCCAGTATTCTGGCCTGGAGAATTCCATGGACTATATAGTGCATGGGGTTGCAAAGAGTCGGACTTGACTAGGTGTCTTTCACTTTCACTTTGCTTTGAATCTAAGTCCTACTTGAGCTCTGGGTTGTTGGGTTGTTTTTATTGAATGCAAGCAGTGAAATTCCAGTTGTTTGGTGTAAATGGGGGGAAAGGAGTGCATTAGAAGGACTCAGAGTGGCTCAGAGAACTGACTTAAAGGAAGAATCTGAGTTGCCACACGTGGGGTGGGTGGAAACCAGAGAAGCCCCAGGGGTCATGGCCCAGGAGCTCTGGGTCCTGCCCTCTGGGTTGGCCATTCACCCCTGGTGGCCTAGCACCAAGCTCCTAGTCTCTGAGGCTCTGGTTCTGGTGTGCTGTTCCTGGGAAGAAGAGTCTGGCCCGACTTCGGCCAGGGGATCAACGTCTCAGGGCCAGCGATGGCAGAGTCCAGCCCTGGGAATGGGTTGTCCTAGAAGAGGGGGTTCTCCATGAGCCCCATGGGCTTCTTGGTTAGACTGCCTTCACTGGGATTGGACATTGAAGGGGTCAGGGAGAGGAAAGCTCATGTCCAGGAGGAAAGTGAAGCTGAAGAAGGAGAAGATGTAACAGAGGTGATGCCAGGACCCCATCTTTGGAGTTCTTTCCTTGGCCTGTGGTACCCCAGCCTTGGGGTCTGCTGCTGATGGCAGAGAGATTGAACGGCTCTCTTGGTGCCCACAGAGGGCCTGGGGGATGTGTTGACCCCCAAGGGGATAGGATGAAAGGAGACTGGAGCCTTCTACACAGTTTAACCCACTCACAGGAGGCATGAGGGTGGACGGGAGGGGGCCAGTGTGGGCTGGACACTCAGGGTCAGGTCTCCAGGACCAAGAGCAGTGGCAGAGGACCAGAGCAGGAAGGCCCCACACCTGGGTTTGTTTGGCACAATTCCAGGCTGTCTGTGTCCTGAGGACTGGGATTTAGATCAGAGGCTCTCCTCGGGAACCTAGGACAGGATCCCATACTCACAAATCGGAGTCTGAACTCGAGTGATGAATAGGAGGCCTTCCGATATTGACCGCAATGAGAATTCATTTCTGGAGAAGAGCTAATTATAATACAGGCGGAAAACTGGGCCTTTGGCCTGTGGGTGAGCAGGGTTGGACACAACCTCCCTGTCTTTTTTTTTCTGCCATGCTAACGGAACAGCAAGCAGGCTTCCACTCCAGCCACGCCCCTGCCTCAGGACACTCAGGGCTGGAGGTACGCTCCTCTGGGGATCCGAGCCCTTCCGCTGCCCGCCTACTGCCCAAGCCCACAGCTCAGCTGTGGTTGGCTCCCGCCGGAGATCCTGGGCAAGACGGGAACCTGGGACTGCGCCCGGCAGGCCTGGTGAGAGGATCAGTCACTCGGTTCCTGCATTGCTCGACCCCAGGATATCCTAAGTCAGGGTGGACAGTAATAGGCCGGACCTTTGAAAGTGTGTGGGTGTGAGAGCCAGAGAGGAAGGCCAATCCCCGGAGAACAAAGGTCAGAACAGCCCTGGCCCTCCAGGTTATTTTGGTAACAAAACGCTTGACTTTCGCGTGCTGACTAGTTTAACATGTGCGGCTGGCCACCCCCGTGAGAGCTCTGGGGTGGGAGCAGAAGTGAGCCACTGCTGCCTGACCAGGGTAAGGAATATCGCCTGGCTGAGCCTGTGCACCAGGGATGTGTCTGCTTGGCATGCAGACCCCTGGCATCGGGACGCAGAATGTCTGTGTGCAGGTTGGATGGGTGGCCCGGGGCTTTCTAGGTATGTGCGGTGGGAGACACAGGGTGCCAAGGAGCTGAGGGTGTTGCAGGGGGAATGTGGTGTCTGAGAACTTGGGGCAAAGTGCTGCAACAAAAGGGCTGAAGAAGTAGGGAAAGCTGTTGTTTTTTGGGTATCTGCACCATGCTTGGGAAGCACCAACCATGCCTCCCATTCATTAGATGAGAAAAACTGCAGTTCAGAGAGGTTAAGTCCCTTACCCAAGGTCACACCAGCTAGTAAGAGTTGAAGTCAAGACTTAAACTCTAGTTTCCTGGAGTTGATGAGGGTCAGAACTTTGCTCACAATTTTTTTTTTTTTGGCCGCACCACAAGGCATATGAGACTTTAGCTCCCTGACCAGGGATCGAACCTGTGCCCCTACGGTGGAAGTGTGGAGTCCTAACCACTGGACCGCCAGGCAATGCCCTTTGCTCATCTTTTGATGCTGAATCTGTGATTCTATATGAGAGTTTGTGGGGGAAGAAGGGGCAGACTGGCATTTATGACTCAACAATGGCTGCCCTTAAGTTTTTTTAAGTTGAAAATATTAATATTATTGAGGTAGTTATAGATTCACATGCAGTAGTAGGAGACAATACAGAGGGATTCCCCAAAGGTAATATCTTGCAAAACTATAGCAGATACCACAACCAGGAAATTGACATTCATATAGTCCATCCATGTTTTTCATATTTCCCCCATTTTAGTTTTTACTTGCATTCATGTGTGTGTCTGTGTGTGTGTCTTTTATCATGTGTAGATAACTTTTTAGAGTATGTTTTCCTATTCCTCTAAGATTTTTCATTGCTTGCCTCCCAGTCTAACCTCATGGCCCTAAGGGTCTAGTTTACTGATCCTCATCAGGTGGGCAGGGAGGGGGCTGGAGGTGGGCGCATTTGGAAACGTATGGGGGGCAGCATTTGGTGACACGGGTCCCTGGGGGCCAGGGAAACTTTACGTTGCACACAGCAAAGAAATGTCCTGCTCCAGATGTCAGCCATCACCCTAGTTCAGGGTAAAATAATTCCCATGTTTTCAAGTGCACCGTTTCATCTATCCTAATGTGAAGCGGTTCTTTCTGACAGGAGGTGGCCTTCTGCACTGACAGGTCGAGAAAAGAAAGATTAGGTTGGATGTGAAGTGTGTTATTACTGCCACCTCGAACATGCCCTTAAGGTGGGGTAGACTCGGGGAGCAGCGTATTGTTAGCGATGATTCACAGTGTGACTCAATCCATCAGGAGGCGCCCGGTGACTGCGTGCTCACAGGCACCACCTCGGGGGAGGTCTCCAAGGGAACAGCTCCGCAGCCACCCTAGAACACAAAGGCTTCTCCGATCATCAGAGAAAATATGCCAGTTACGTTCCTCCGATTGCAGAACATAACACAGTTCTTACTAAGCTTAATGCTCTTTTAAAAAATACACTTTATTTTCAAATAGTTTTAGATGTACAGAAAAGTGGCAAAGTACAGTATGTCCCTCCACACCCCGAGTCTCCTAAATCATTAACATCTTACACTAGGATAGTACATTGGCCATACTGAATGCATCAATGTGTGTGTGTGTGTGTGTGTTAGTTGCTCAGTCGTGTCCAATTCTTTGCGAACCCATGGACTGTAGCCCACCAGGGTCCTCAGTCCATGGAATTCTCTTGGCAAGAATACTGGAGTAGGTAACCATTCCCTGCTCTAGGGATCTTCCCAACCCAGGGATCGAAGTCAGGTCTCCTGCATTGCAGGCATATTCTTTACCATCTGAGTCACCAGGGAAGCCCTAGAATGCATCAATATTGACACATTCTTATTAAGCAGAAAGTACATTCTTTATTCAGATTCCCTTAGTTTTTAACCTACTGTCCTTTTCCTGTTCCAAGATCCCACATGACATTTGGTGGTCACGTTTCCTGAGGATCCTCTTGGCTGTGACAATTTCTAGGACTTTTTCATTATTGCAAATAGACTCCTCTCCAGCCAGATTCCACCTCCCAACTCTCTCCTGAGTTCACATCTATGCCCTTGGCTTTTCACCTCTAAAATGATGGATTCTGGACCCCAGGTACCCCGCGAGCATCCAAAAGGTATAGACAACAGCACTGTCCCTCCCCCCAACACCCCTAGGTTTTTGCACTCATGTATCACACTATACGGTTATTGTCTTCCCAAGTAGTAAAGTGAAGTGAAGTTACTCAGTCCTATCTGACTCTTTGTGACCCCAAGGACTGTAGCCTACCAGGCTCCTCTGTCCATGGGATTTCCCAGGCAAGAGTACTGGAGTGGGTTGCCATTTCCTTCTCCAGGGGATCTTCCTGACCTAGGGATCAAACCCAGGTCTCCTGCATTGCAGGCAGACCCTTTACCATCTGAACCACCAGGGAAGTCGTAAAGGTTGTGTTCCCAAGTAGGGCTAGTGATAAAAAATAACCCACCTCCCAACGCAGGAGGCGTAAGAGATGTGGGTTTGATCCCTGGGTCAGCAAGAACCCCTGGAGAAGGAAACAGCAACCCACTCCAGAATTCTTGCCTAGAGATTCCCAAGGACAGAGGAGCCTGATGGGCTACCACTTATGGGGTCACAAAGGGCTGGACACGACTGAAGCGTCTTAGCATGGCCATGTTGCAATTAATTGATATGAAACCACTAGTCTTTGTGGAGAGGCAGGACAGCTTTCCCTTGTGGCCTTATCAGTCAGCTCCTTGCTGTCATAACAGGGTACCACAGACCTGCGAGTCTAAGCAACAGGATGTATTTTCTCAGGATTCGGGAGGCCAGGAGCCTGAGGTCAAGGTGTGGTCAGATTCTTCTGAGACCTTTCTCCTTGGCTTGCAGATGACTTCTCTGTGTGTCTTCACGTGGTCTTCCCTCGGGCCCTGCCTGCGTCCACATTTCTTCTTACAAGGACACCAGTTGTACTGGGTTAGGGCCATCCCAATGGCCTCGTTTTAACTTAACTACTTCCTTAAAGACCCTGTCTGCACACACAGTCACATTCTAAGGTCCCAGGGGATTAGGGCTTCAGTGTATGGCTGTTGCGGGACACAAGTCAGCCCCTAACAAGACCCTTCTCTGCTCCTTCTTTGAGCTTCAGCTTCCTAGGAGGCCTAGCCCTAGAGGGTCAAGGACTTGGGAATTACACGGTCCAAGTGAAGCTCTGCCTCTCTTGCCTTCCTTGGGAGAGATGTCTGAACCTCAGTTCTTCATCTCTAGAATGAGACCATCGAGCTTGCTCTGGGGGACTCGTGTGCAGACCAGAATTGCTGGTCAAGTGTTTGGCACGTGTCCGGTGGCTCGTCAACGGGACTCATGCACTCTTGCATCTGGGAACTTTCCGCCACCAAGAAAATGTTCTATCTCGTGTGGCCTTGGGTGGTAGCAGCTAAACCGCATTTACCTACTGAGCAGTTGAAATGTGGCTAGTGTGGCCGAGGAACTGAAAATTAATTTTAATTAACTGAAATAGAATTGGAAGTAGCCACGTGTGGCTAGTGGGTACAGCAGTGGGCAGTGTAACCGGTGGGCCAGAGGCCCCTAGCGTGTCCCCAGAGAGTTTCTGCCTCAGGCTGTGCCATGCCCTGTCCTGGCGGTGAATCCATTCCCCTGGCCATGTCCCCCTACTAGATGCCACTTTGTGGCCCCCAGGGGTGGTGGGTCTCCTGTATTCTGCCTCTGGAAAGCAGCGCCTCGTGCCGTGGGGGCCAGAGCATGCTGACCAGCAGGCAGGACAGCCTGTGTGTCCCTAGCCACTGTGTCCCTACTAGCAGCCCTTTGAAAGGGCAAGGGGACAATAGCGTAGCTCCATAGTACCACAAGGACACAACTTAGGAGCTGAATGACAACTGTACCTCAGAATGTACTGCATTTGGAAGTAGGGTCTTTAAAGGGGATTTGTCCCTCTGTTCAGTTCAGTTCAGTCGCTCAGTCACATCCAACTCTTTGTGACCCTATGGACCGCAGCACGCCAGGCCTCCCTGTCCATCACCAACTCCCGAAGCTTACTCAAACTCACGTCCATTGAGTCAGTGATGCCATCCAACCATCTCATCCTCTGTCGTTTCCTTCTCCTCCTGCCCTCAATCTTTCCCAGCATCAGCCTGTCCCTCTGAGGTGGCACCAAGTCTTTCTCCACCTGGATGTGCCAAAGGGTGGCAAAATCTCAGCTGATGTCACCTCCTCGTTTCACTCCCACCCACCCACCATCAGCAGTCTTAGCTGGGAAGGAGGTGGCGGTGGTGATGGTGGTGCTGTCATGTTGGACTCTTTGCGACCCCACAGACTGTATCCCAGCAGGCTCCTCCGGCCATGGGATTTCCCAGGCAAGAATACAGGAGTGAGTTGCCATTTCCTCTTCCAGGGGATCTTCCCCACCCAGGGATGGAACCCTTGTCTCTTGTATCTCCTGCATTGGCAGGGAGATTCTTTACCACTGTGCCACCTGGGAAGCCCTGCTGGGAAGGAGGGGCTTATCCCAAATCGCCTCTGCCTCCCTCGTAGCAATCACTCTGCCCTGAGTCCATTTCTCTCTCTCCACAGGTCTCTCAAAAATCCGGGGCAGCCACCTGATCCATTACTTCAAAGCCTGGATCACAGACCTCAGCTTTGTGACCTAGTCCCCGCCCAGGGTTCAGATCGCTCAAGGGCTTCCAGCTTCCCTCAGTTCACTTCACTCGCTCAGTTGTGTCCAACTCTTGGAGACTCCATGGACAGCAGCACACCAGGCTTCCCTGTCCATCACCAACTCCCGTAGTTTACCCAAACTCATGTCCATCGAGTCAGTGATGCCATCCAATCGTCTCAACCGCTGTCGTCCCCTTCTCCTCCTGCCTTCAATCTTTCCCAGCATCAGGGTCTTTTCAGGACTCAACCTAAAAAGCCGAAGCCCCTTATCAGGTTAACAAAGCCGGGTCTGACCTGTCCGCCCCCAGGCTCATCTCTTTAAGTGTTTTCTTTCCTTTAGGCTACAGTTTCCCTTTTTCTTAGAAATGTGTTCCTTCTTGCTTACAGGCCATTGCATCATTTCATCTCTTGGCCCCCTCCCCCGCCCCACCCCACCCGAACAGGGTTCTTCGGGATAACCCCTGCTCACATTTTCCATCTCACGTTAAACATTTCTTCAGGAAGCCTTCTCAGATGGAACCGGGTATCTGTGTTCCGGTATCCCAGAGGCCTGTGCTAGTATTTTCTTCTTGGCATTCGTGCACACATACACGCATCCACTCGCGGTGCAACTAAGTGTCGGGCGCAGCTTTAGATGCTGGCGACATAAGGCAGAACAAGAAAGAAACGGTCCCAGGCTGCCTGCAGGTCACTTCCATTCTTGAAGGGGAAGATTAAAGCCTTAAAAAAGTGAAGACAGAAACAAACAAACAAACAAACAAAACACACAATCTGTGTCCCAGGGAGAAGCAGACGCTAAATTCTGGGCATCCGACACTACAGGTGGGGCCGAAGGGGTGCGGGAGCCGGGCGCGAGCTCTCTCTGCGCGCGCGCGCCCGGCAGGGGGCGCGGAGGGGGCGGAGCTGGGGACCGCGCGACCCGGCCCCGCCCCCGCGCCCCGCCCCCGCGAGACCCCGCCCCCGGCCCGGCGCGGCCCGGCCCCCGGCCCCGCCCCCGCCCGCTGTGCGCGCGCTGGCCGGGCAGCATGGCGGCGGCGGCGGGCGCCCCTCAGCCGGGTCCGCCGCAGCCGCCTCCGCCGCCGCCGCCCGAGGAGTCGTCCGACAGCGAGCCCGAGGCGGAGCCCGGCTCCCCGCAGAAGCTCATCCGCAAGGTGTCCACGTCGGGCCAGATCCGCCAGAAGGTGAGCCCGCGGCGGCGGCGGCGGCCCGGGCGCGCGCCCCTTAACGCCGCGGCAGCCCCGTGAGGCCCGCAGCCCGGCCCGAGCGGCTGCCCAGGCCCAGCCCGGCCCCGGCCTAGGGTCCCGCCGGGCGCAGCTGCCTACACGGGGCGCGCCCCGTCGGGTAACGGGGCTGGGCGCCCGGGCTGAGCGCGTTCACCGCCACCCCGGGCGGGGCGGCGGCGGCGGCGGCGGGGACCCCGGGGCCGGGGGGCGCAGGTGGGCGCCGCGCGGGGCCCGGGCGGGCCGGGCGCTCGGCGGGGTGGGCCGGGAGCACCCGGAGGGCAGGCCTTACAGGCTGAGGGGGCGAGCGCACCAGAAATGGGGGCTCCTGGCTGCGCCCCGCCGGCGAGCGCAGCCAGACCCCGGCTTCTGCACGTAATTTCTGAGCACCGAGGGGGCTGGTTCCCGCTGGGAGCTCCGCGTTCACCTGTGTGATTTACCCCTCGAGAAACGCGGTTCGAACCGGGGTGTGGGGGGTCTTTTCTCCCCTCCCCTAGCGCGGCTTTTCTTGCGGGAAAGGGCCAGGGATGCGCGTCCTCTGACCGTCTCCCTCTCCCTCCCCGGGTGAGCTGGGGACCAGGGGGTTGTCCCTGGCTGCTCACCCCGCTTGGCACCTCGCTCTGCACGGAGAACTCCGGGCGCGGAGTGTTAGCTGCAGAAAGACGCATTTCCTTTCCGCAGGATAAAAGTTGCACCCTTTGTTCCCCTCGCTGTTTCCGTTGCCCACTGCTTGGGGGGTTTTGCTACAACAGGTGAGCCTTGTTGTGTTAGCGCACGGCTTCCTCGGGCAGGTGGTTGGACAGGTGGCTGAGGGCAGGCGGGGTCCGTGGGCAGCCCCAGGCTGGCAGACTTGCTCATCCCGCTGCGGTGCGCTTTTCCTCCGCCGCCAGCGAGTTCAGCTGGTACTTTTACCGTGGGAGCCATTTCTGGCTTAATCATCTTCTCTCGGCCTCTGATACCTGTGTGTGGGGTGGGGGCGGTAATCTTCCGCCCTAAGGTTACAAACACGTTTATTGTGAAGTGCTCCAGTTATTCAGCACGTAGGTACTGAACACCTTCTTTGTTCCAGGTGTTAACAGTCGGAGTAATAATTATAAGTGGTAGTCATTCCCCACTGCTTACTGCGTGCCAGGCAACTTTTCTTGGGTTAACTTGACAGCACTTGACATGGGTTAACTCATTTAGCACCATTCTGTTGGGTATTATCTGTCATCCCCTCCTCTCTCTCTCTTTTTAAAAAAAAATTTATTTTAAACTTTGTGTTTTGTATTGGGGTATAGCTGATTAACAGTGTCATGATAGTTACAGGGGAACAAGGAAGGAACTTAGCCATACATACACATGTATCCATTCTCCCTCAAACTCCCCTCCCATCCAGGCTGCCATGTAACGGGGCCAGAGTTCCCTGTGCCATACAGTAGGTCCTTGTTGGTTATGCATTTTAAATAGAGCAGGGTGTGCAAGTCCATCCCAAACTCCAGCTGTTCCCAGCCACCCCCACCCCAACCACAAGTTGGTTTTCTAAGTGTCATCCCCTTCTTATGCAGTTGAAGGTGGAGAGGGTAAGTGACTTTCCCAAGGTATCACTGATAGGAACTGTGGGTCTGGATCTGAACTATGGTAAGGAACCCCAGATGGAAGGCAGTTTCTCCATTTGGGGGTTCCCAGGCTGTAGGAGATGATACTTGTCCACATGACAGGATGATGTAGTAATGCTGTGGGAACTCTGAGGACAGAGAATCCAGCTACCCCAGGAGGCAGGATCTTGAGGGAAAGTTTGTCAAGAATTAAGGAAATTAAGGAAAGGAGGAACTTTCCACGTGAATGGCCCCAGGTGGCTCAATAATGAAGAATCCACCTGCCAGTGCAGGAGACACAGGTGCATTCCCTGGGCCAGGAAGATCCCCCGGAGGAGGAAATGGCAACCCACTCCAGTATTCTTGCCTGGTTGAAAGCCCATGGCTGGAGGAGCCTGGAGGGCTACAGTCCATGGGGTCACAAAGGTTCCCACACGACTTTAGTGACTGAACAACAACATCTACAGGTTTAAGGACGCCTGGGAATGGTCAAAGGTGAGTGGGTCAGATTGAGAGGAATGAAGAAGAGGCTGGAAAGGCAGATCAGGCTGGATTTTGAAAGGATAGCCCTGGAGCTGGGTTTTTGGCCTTAGGCAAGAGGGAGCCACTGAGGGTCATTCAGAGCGTGAGAGAGATGGGTCACATCAGCTTCTGGAAAGATCTCCAAGTAGAGCCCTCAGTGGTACTGATGGGAGTGGTTCTCTCCTGCTGTTTGGTCCTTGGGCATGGCGTGTGCCCAGTATGGAGTGGATCATTTATAGCTTAGATTTATAGCTATAGATTTATATCTTAGTAAGATTTGAGCTCTCAGAGATTCCATTGTTTGTCCAGCATTCTGTGCTTCTGGAGGCTCCCCCCCTCCTTAAAACAATAGCTGTTGTACCAGCTGTTCTGGTTGAGGAGGAGTGATGGGTAGAGGTTTAAAAATACACCCCGAGGACTTGGGTTTCTGAATGCAGCCACATCTGCTGTACAAACAGCTTAAGGCTGAGTTTTCTTTTGTGTTGTTAAGAGATTGATGGAATGTGAGGTTTGCTGTGCGTGCAGTGGCTCCCAGCCTCCAGATCAGCCATTCAGAAAATTCCTCTGCTATATGTAGTGCATAGAGGAAATATCCAGAATGGTATGGGGTGTCATTCTGAATTCAAAAAAGGATCCACCCACTTTAAGGACGTGAAGCAGAGGGAGTTCATTCAGTGTAGGGGAGTGGTTGTACAGGTGGTGAAGAATTGAGAACGCAAACAGTGGGCAGTGAGGCAACCCTGCCACCCTGGACCTGGAGGACCTGGGGAGGAGGCCGCGTTTCAGACCTGAGAAGCACCTACCCTTCGCCAGGGGCTAGGACCACCGTGGGTCATCCGGCGGTGGCTGGAGACTCACCCCCGCCCCGCCCCAACCCCTTAGTCCTGCATGGGAACCTAGCCCGCGGGGGTTCAGCCCCTCTGCAGTTTGGAATAGAGCAGAAGAGTGAGGAATGAAGCCAAGGACAAGATGGCCCAGGACCAGAGCTGTATGTGTGCCGTTTTTGCACTGAAATATTAGTCCCGTTGCAAGCTAGAGCTGTCTTAATGAAAAAAAGAAAAGGCAGTATCTTACAACAGTGCCTCTCAAATTTTCATGTGCAGATCGGTTCCCTGGAGATCTTGATAAAATGCAGTAGATCTGGCAATGGGGGTTGAGATTCTGCATTTATCACCTCTCAGGTGATGCTGCTGCTGGTTCCTGGACCAGACTTTGAGAAACAAGGCCTTAATGACATATGTGTAAAGTGTTAGTCACTCAGTTGTGTCCGATTCTTTGCGACCCCAAGGACAGTAGCCCTCTGTCTATGGAATTCTCTGGACAAGAATACTGGAGTGGGTAACTATTCCCTTCTCCAGGGGATCTTCCCGACCCAGGGATTAAACCTGAGTCTCCTGCATTGCAGGCAGATTCTTTACCAACTGAGCCACCAGGGAAGCCCTAAAGAGAAGCCTTACCAAGAGCCAAATAAATATCTGTTTACAAGGTTCTTTTAAAACTTTCTTCTGAGTCTTTTAGCATACTGAAAACTTGATCTGTGTAGATTTGGATTGTGTTAGTTGCTCAGTTGTATACGATGTTTTGCAACCCCACGGACTGTAGCCCGCCACGCTCCTCTGTCTGTGGGATTCTCCAGGCAGGAATACTGGAGTGGATTGCCATTTGCATCTCCAGAGTACCTTCCTGACCCGGAGATCGAACCCTGGTCTCCTGCACTGCAGGCGGATTCTTTACTGTTTGAGCTACAGGGGAGTCCCTTTACTGTTTGAAGTGAAGTGACGTTGCTCAGTCATGTCCGACTCTTTGCGACCCCGTGGACTGTAGCCCACCAGGCTCCTCTGTCCATGGGATTCTCCAGGCAAGAATACTGGAGTGGGTTGCCATTTCCTTCTCCAGGGGATCTTCCTGATCCAGGGATCGAACCTGGGTCTCCTGTATTGCAGGCAGACGCTTTACCCTCTGAGCCACCAGGGAGCTACTGTTTGAGCTATGTAAGTTGAGATTTGGAATGGTCATTTATTAGTTTTCTGTGTCATGGATGTCTCAACATTTTCATATGTTCTAACTGCCCCCAGCAAACACATTGCTTCTTTTCATTTCCTACCATAGTGCACAGTATTTTCTGGGATCACATAGCTAGTGTGAAAAGTAGAAAGTGGAGCTCATATTCTGGTAAATTAATTTACTAATTTGAGGTGTTCTCAAATTTGAGTAGGTAACTGTGATTCTGTGAAGCCTTAACAGTTCAGATAGGGCTTAATTTAAAACTTTTTTTAAAAAAAGTTAACATTTTTGGCTTTGTGCATTAAATATTCCTGATTTCAAATTGAAAAACAGTATTTCTTCCATTGTGAAATAAAGACTAGTAGAGATTAAGTAAAATGTTCAAGTTGTAAAACACTTAAAAAAAAACAGCTTTACTAAGATAAAATTCACATACCATAGAGCTCACTCATTTAAAGTGTACAGTTCAGTGGTTTTTAGTATACTCATGGTTGTGTAATCATCACCACAGTTAATTTTAGAACATTTTCATCACCCCCGAAAGAAACCCATAACCATTAGCATTCACTCCCCATTTCCTCCCAACTTTCTCAACCTTAGGTGACTGCTAGTCTGCTTTCTATTTTGTGTATTTGCTGATTCTGGACATTCTGTATAAATTTAGTATGTGGTATGTACACTTTGTGTCTGGCTTCTTTCACTTAGTATAATGTGTTCAAAATTTATCCACGTTTTGGGCTGTGCCAGTACTTTTTCTGTTGTTGCTGGATAATATACCATTGTATGGATATGCTACATTTTCTTTACATTCATCACTTGATGGACGTTAGGGTTATTTCCACTTTTTGGCTATTATGGTTGCTGCTGCTGTGAACATTCATTGACATATTTCTGTGTGGACATATGTTTCTTTCTCGTTTTATAGACCTAAGAGTTGATTTCCTGGGTTGCATGGTAATTCTGTGCTTGGTCTTTGAGAAACTGCCAGACTGTTTTCCAAAGTGGCTACACCATTTTCCATTTTCACCAGCAAGGTATGAGGGTTCCAGTTTCTCCACCTCCTCAATTGTTTTATCTTTTTGATTATAGCTGTCCTAGTGGGTGGGAAGTGGAGTGGAAGGGTTTTTAAAGCTAGTGTGTAGCAGTGTTTGAGTCTAAACTGTGGTGTCAAATGGAGTTGATTCATATCCTGCTTGCCTCCATATGAGTCACGTGATCACAGTCAAGTCTAAACCTCTTAAGACCTGGCTGCTTCATCTGTGAATGGGGAAGTACTAGTTCTTGGGTAGGCAGTGGTGACAGTCAACATCAGGTGTGTGTTCCTGAGCCTCCGTTTCCATATCTGCAAAGTAGCAATGATAATAATAGTTCTCAGGTCTGTGAAATAGAAATGATAACTCATAGAATCAAATGGAATAGTCTTTGTGCAATACTGATCTAGTATTGTGCCTGTGTATTATGAGCATTCAGTAAATGGTTGTTATTATGATTATTTCTGTCTTTCTGATTGTTCACTTTTTATGTCTTTAATAGTAGCCATCTCCTGGAATCCCTCGTCCTCCAATTCAGGCTGACCTGGATGCGTCTTCATCTCTCGCACCCAGAATAGCAAATAAAAACGAATCTGGTGGACAGTTAACAGTGAATATCTTTTAAAAAAAATTGTTAACTCACTGAATCCTAGTGGGCATACCGCGGGCTAGGTGTTATTTTCCTTATCTCACAGATTCAGTTTAGCTCAGCCAGGAGTGGACACTTTAACTTGGTTCCGTGTGTCGGGCACTTGGGGTACCTTCCTGAACGGCAAAAGTCACTCCTAGAGCTAGTATAGTCTGAAGACAGACGTTAATAGGATAACCGCATAGTGACTGTAGGGCTCTTTAAAGTGGACTCTAAATCAAATACCTGCTTGCTCTGTAAAAGAAAGAGGAGGAAGATTTGGACCCAAAGGAGCATATAGGGAAATGGCCATGTGAAAACAGAGCTCACGATTTTGAGCTGTGCTCTCCAAATCAGGGACCAGGTGGGGTCGTTAGAAGAGGTCACATTAATAGACGCAATCCCTCCTGGATCCTTGGAGGGAGTGTGGCCCTGCTGACACCTTGCCTCCGGATGTCCAGCCTCCTGCCCTGGGTTTAAGCCTCCCAGTCTGGGGCCTTGGTTATGGGGCAGCCCCAGAAGACTGACAGAGGACATACACCGATTGTGAAGGGCATGCCGGGGTGCAGAGCTCTGGGAGGCAGGCAGACAGGTCTCGGGAACTGAGGAATTAGGATCTGTCAAGAGGCGGCAGTGGCGGGCGAACTCCCTTCACTTGGTCTGGGATCCCAAAAAGCCTTTTCCCAGGAGTGAGGAGGGTGATGACACCCAGTCCTCCAGTTATTTTCATAAGCCGTCTGTAAATCCACTGTTCTGTGTTCAGTGAAGAACAGATACACGGGAGGTAAGGCCACATGAATTAAAACCAACAGAAACAGCAGACTATAAAGACAGATTAACAGGGGCTCTAGTCATCACAGATTTTAAAATAACTGTGCTTACTATGTTTAAGGAGATAAAGGCCAGATTGAGAATTTTGGCAGAGAACTGGAAACTAAGAAGGAACCAAATGAAAATTCTAAAACTGGAAAATGTAACAATTGGAGTTAAATTCTCAAAGGAAGAAGGGTAGAATAGACATGGCTGAAGGAGGAATTTAGTGGCCCAGAAGACTGCTCAAAGGAAAATTTCTACCCACTAGAAATCTGGAGACATTAAAAAAAAAACTGGAGAAATTAGCAGATAGGGCAGGAGTCAGAGATAACAGTGAAAAGGTCTTTTATGAGAATATGGGGAGAAACAACACTTGTAAAGATAATGCCTGAGAACTTCCTGAAACTATTAAAAGACACCACCCACAGATTCACTAGCCCTGTGAACACAAAGAAAACCACACCTATCACTTCACAATAAAACTGCTGAAAACCACAGATGAAGAGACTTGAAAGCAACTAGAGACAGATTATCCTCAGAAGAGCAGCTTTTAGGCTGACAGCTGTGTTCTTAACAGAAACCATGGAAGCAGGAGTCAACTGAAATTTAAGTGCTGAAAGAAACTACTGCTAACCCGGATTCTTACTCAGTCAAAAGATCCTTCAGAAAATAAAGCCGAAATAAAGACATCTTCAAATGAACAGAATCAGTTTTTTTTTTGTGCGCAGACCTGTAATGAAGGAAATGTCAAGTGGTGTTTTTGTTTGTGTCTGGCCAAAGGAAGACGGTCCTTGGTAAAAGGTTAGTGTTTCAGCAAGGGATGAAGAGCTACAAAAAGGGCATGCGTGGGAAACACAGTGATCACCTGTTAGAATTAATAATATCTTTGGGTTTAAAATATATGTAGAATTAGAATACATAGCAGTGGCATGCAAGTCAGAAAGGAGGTACATGGAATAAAACTGTTTAAAGTTTTCCTTGCATTTTCAGGAAAAAGAAAAAAGCCAATTAATATTAGACAAGTCAGGAATACATATTGTAATCTGTGCAGCAGTCACTAAATTGTGAAGGGTGATGTGCTATCTAAGCAGAAAGGCAAGAAAAATTGAATAAAAGAAATTCTAAATCTGAAAGAAGGCAGGAAAGGAGACAAAAGGGAGAGAGAGGGATTGGGAATTTGGGGTTTGCAGGTGCAGCGTGCTGTGGATAAACAGCAAGGTCCTGTTGAATAGCGCAGGGATATGCCACGATAAACCATAACGAAAGAGTATTTATATGTAACAGAATCACTTTGCCGTATAGCAGAAATTAACACAGCACTGAGAATCAACTATAATTCAATAATTTTTATTTTAAAGAGGGGGAGAAAAGGGAACATTAAATAAGTGGAACAAAGAGAAAGCAAACAGTAAATGGATAGGCTTAAAACCCAGTATCAGTAATCATGTTAAATGTAAGTGAACTTGATTGCCTCAGTTAAAAGTCAGATTGTCAGGTAGAAAAAAGAGCAGACTAGGTTGTTTAGAAGAAACATTTAAAACAAAAGGATATAAAAAGATTGAGAGTCAAGGGATGGGGAAAAACTCCTGTGCACGCACCAACCAGAAGAAACACTACAGTGTGTTAGTGTCAGAGTCTTTGAAGGAAGGATTTATTATTAGAGATAAAGATGGAGTACTGATACAAGATAAAAGGTTTATTTCAGATATGATAACTTAAAATCTGTATATCGCTAGTGTAATTTAAAAATTTTTTAGAAGAAAAATTAATACGGTGTTATGGAAGTAAAACAAATCTGTGATCATAGTGGGTTTTTTTTTTTTTTAAATTCAGCTCTGTCACATCTTGGCTGTGGCATGTGGGATCTTCCGTTGCGGCCCCTGGACTCTCTGGTTGTGGCACGTGCGAGCTTAGTTCTCGGGCCAGGGATCAAACCTGAGTCTCCTGCTCTGCAAGGCAGACTCTTAACCACTGGGCCACCAGGGAAGTCCCCGTAGTGGAGTATCTTAAACAGACCTGTTTCAGATGGTTATGGTAAGCAGACAGAAATTTGTAAAAATACAGAAAAATTGAGCAACCGAGTACTAAACTTGACTTAAGGGACGTATAGAGAACACTACTGAACAATTAATTGCAGAATCGAAATTCTTTTAAAAAACCCAAGACATATTGGTCAGAGTTCACTGTTCTAGCCAGAAGGCAGTTCTCAACAACTTTTCAAAGGACTGAAATTATACAGACTGTGGTGTTCTCTAACAACAGTGGAATTAAGCTAGAAATCAATAAAATGAAAACCCCCGTGTATCTGGAAATTTAGAAATTTGTTTCTAAATAACATTATGAGTCAAAGCTAGAAAATATTTTTAGTTGAATGATTGCAAAAACATATCAATGTAACTAATGGGATACAGCTGAAGTCATGTTTAGAGCAAGGTTTATAGCTTTAAATGTACTTATGTTACCAGAGGAAGACTGCTGAAAATCCACAAGCCAGGCTGTGTATCAGGTGGTTAGAAGAGAAGTAGCAACATGTTAGACTCAAAAGGAAGGCAGTAATGAAGAGCAGAATCCAAGGAAATGAAAAGCATTCACCAGAAGAAAGATCAACAAAGGCAAAAATTGATTCTTTGGTAGGAAAAAAAAAAAATACGATGAAATTGACGAACCTCAGCAGCATTAATCAAGGAAAAATAGAGAAGGCAAATAAGCAATTTTAGGAATGAAAAAGGGACATCACCAAAAATCTTACAAATATTAAAAAGAGTAGGCAGATATTATAAACAACTTTATACAAGTAAATTTGAAAATTTACTTGTATGGCCCGCCATCTTTGGCCTGGCTTGTTCTAACCGGTTCTGGTGGGCCCTTGTTTTTTTCTGTTCTGGTGGTTTCCTGTAAGGCAGGGATAAACGCTTCTCAGCTGTGTTCCCTCAAGGCAAGGGCAGGATTAGAGCCGGAGGCTAATACCTATGGTAGCAAATGCAGGAAAAACGTCTTGATAAAAACTCAACATTCATTTCTACTCAAATTGGAAAGGGGAGAGATCAGCAAGCTTTCCCTAAAGGGCCGCATAGGAAGTATTTAAGGCTTTGTGGCCATAGACCCTTTCTGTGGCAGCTATTCAGCTCTGCATTGTAGAGTAAAAGCAGCTAGAGGTGACATGGGGCATGGCTGTGTTCTTTACAAAAATAGGTGCTGGGCTGGATTTGCTCGTGGGCAACCTTGGAACCCCTGGATTGGAGAAGATCCTGAATTTATTTATTTACACCTGAATTTAGGCTGATAAGGTGACTCAGGGTTGGGGTTGGTCCTCAGAAAGACCAGATAAGTTATATGTAAGACCTTTCAGTCTTCCAACTTCCCAGGACCAAGGGGGACTGGAGATTTTGAGTTATAAAAACTCATTTTAGCAAGGAGATTTGGGGAGATTCTGGGTTGGCGAAAGCATTAATATGCTGGGAGGGTGCACACCCAGAGAAGGCAGGGATGCGCCCCTTCCCACTTCCTAATGCCTGGCCTTGTATGTATCTTCCTTATGGTGTCTCTTCCAGGTGTCAGGATCTTGGGAAGGGAATGCTCATGTGCTGTTGGTGGGAACATTAAGTTGGTAGCACTGCTTTAGAAGATAGTTTAGCAGTATCTTTTAAAGTTGACTTTAAAAATTAGGCTTCCCTCATAGCTCAGTTGGTAAAGAATCCGCCTGCATTGCAGGAGATCCTTGTTCAATTCCTGGATCAGGAAGATGCGCTGGAGAATGGATAGGCTACCCTCTCCAGTATTCTTGGGCTTCTCTTGTGCCTCAGCAGGTAAAGAATCTGCCTACGATGCGGGAGACCTGGGTTCGATCCCTGGGTTGGGAAGATCCCCTGGAGAAGGGAAAGGCTACCACTCCAGTATTCTGGCCTGGAGAATTCCATGAACTGTATAGCCCATGGGGTTGCAAAGAGTGGGACACAGCTTTCACTTCACTCACTTTCAAAGTTGAAGACATGCATACCCTATATTTCTGCAGTTCTTCTTCTGGATATATATATCTAATAGCTTATGTAAGCACTTGCACTCCAAGAGGCATGTGCAAGAATATTCCTGTGTATCGTTTATACTGGTTTCCCTGGTGGCCCAGCAGGAGACCTAGGTTCCATCCCTGGGTCAGGAAGATGCCCTGGAGAAGGGAATGGCAACCCACTCCAGCATTCATGCCTGGAGAATTCCATGGACAGAGGAGCTTGGCGGGCTGCAGTCCATGGGGTCGCAGAGTCAGACACGACTGAAGTGACTTAGCACACAGCACTCGCGCACATTATTTGTGCCAGCTCAAAAGTGGAAGCCACCCAAGTGGTTGTCAGCAGTAGAACTGTTAAATGATAGTGTGTTCTTCCCAGACAGTGCTGTCCATCAATGAAAATGAACTGCTGCTACCTGCTGATTAAGGATTAATCACAGCATTAATATTGTCTGGCCAAAAAAGCCAGACATCAAGTAGTACATTCTGTATGATTCCACTTACATTTGGTTCAGAACAGATAGGATAGAAAGGTGTTTAGGCTGCCCGTTTAGCTGCTTCTCAGAGAAGTCTGGGCAGGGGTGGGGTGGGAAGAGATGGGTGGTGACTGCATGGTCCTTGAGAGAAGGGGGCATCCCAAGGGCCGATAGTGCTGTTTTTTGACTTAGGTGGTGGTTAGTTGGGTTCTCAGTTTGTGATAATTTGTACATTTTTGGATTTTATTTGTGCTACTTTGTAATGAAAAATATTTTTAATAATTTTTTTTTTTTTGAGCAGTGCTACATGTGGAATCTTAATTCCCTGACCGGGGATTGAACTCTCGCCCCATTCATTGGAAGTGCAGAGTCTTAACCACTGGACCCCCAGGGAAGTCCCCAAATTATTTTTAAATTGAAGTATAGTTGATCTACAATATTATATTAGTTTCCACTGTATGACATGGTGATTCAGTGTTTTTGTAGATTTTACTCATTTAACAGTTTCCCTGATGGCTCAGTTGGTAAAGAATACGCCTGCAATGCGGGAGACCTGGGTTCGATCCCTGGGTTGGGAAGATCCCCTGGAGAAGGGAAGGGGAACCCACTCCAGTATTCTGGCCTGGAGAATTCTGTTGGCCTAGAGAATTCCATGGTCACAAAGAGTTGGACACGACTGAGCGACTTTCACATACTCTATTTAAAGTTATTATGGAATATTGACTATATTCTCTGTGCTGTACTGAAAAAGATTAAAAAAAAATGATAAAGAATGAGGAGGAGGCAGTTAGCCAGAGAGGTATGCAGAGGCCGTGTAGCCAGAAGGAGCTTGGGGAAATTAAGATAAGCTGGCGTGGGTAGCGTTAGCAAGGGTCGCAGAGCCCTTGATCGTGCTGTGGGGTTGGGAGCTGGGTAGGAGGCCACGCGGGGAGCTCTGGAATACTGGGACACTGTTGCTGTGAGATCTTGGAAAGGAGTGTCTGACCCCGGTTGGAAAGATGGCTCCGGCTGTGTTGCGGCCGCCTCCGTGGATGCGGCTGACCCCTGTGGTACGAGATGATGGTCGCCTGGGCCAGGAACGGGGTAATGGTGGTGAGAGAACTGGCTGGCTCTGACCGGGAGAACTCGGTGATGGCCCGGTGGGCTCTGGGGAGGAGGAGGAAGCTTGTGGTGCGCGTGGCTGGAGAATGGCGCCCCGTGTCTCTGATGAGGAGCTGTGGTTGAGGACCAGTGAGGACCAGCTCTGGGGACTCGGCCGCCGCTGGGCCGTGCTGGGGTGGCATCCGGGATCCCGTGATTCTCTCTGTGCCAGCTTCACAGATGCGGACACAGAGCAGCTCGGCAGGTGTGCCGTGAAGCCGCCTGGGTCCCCTAGGTTCCGGATCGCACCTCTTCTTGCTGAGTTCCCTCCAGCCCTCCAGCAGTTGTGCGGGAAGGAAGCCTGAGAGGAGAACGGTGGGTAGAGGAAGGGGGCCCAGTGGGTCTGGGGGTGAATGGAGGAGGAGGGCCCGCCGGAGACGGAAGGGGGAGAGCTGGGGGCGAGCCGGGCAGGGGGGCAAGGAGGAAAGTCAGTCAGTGCTTTCAGCACGCGAAGGGCCACCAGCACCAGCTTTATGTCACTCTGGTAATTTCCTTCTGAACTGTTTTTCTGGATACATCTAATTTACTTGAAATGAAACTGTATGTAAATGTTCACTTAATGTTAGCATTTACCCATGCTGTTAAAATCTCTTTTTTCTTATCCTGTGTAATGGTTGTACCTTGTATTCTATGAATAATACCTTTGTAAAGAAAGCTCTCCAATTTTTTAATTGGGAAAAATTAATAAGAATAGCAGGAGGGTATATACTTAATGTACTTAGTATCAAGATTCAGTAATTGGTAACACTGCCAAATATGCTTTTATCTGTATGTATTAAATATAAATAAATGATTTACTAAGCCATTTGTAGGCATCCTGACAGTGTATCCCTAAATAGCTCAATGTGTATCTTTTAAAAATGACATTTCATTTCACATGTGGTCCATTATTACACCTCGGTTCAGTTCAGTAAGTTCAGTTGCTCAGTTGTGTCCGACTCTTTGAGACCCATGGATTGTAGCACGCGAGGCCTCCCTGTCCATCACCATCTCCCGGAGTTTACTCAAGCTCGTGTCCATTGAGTCAGTGACGCCATCCAACCATCTCATCCTCTGTCGTCCCCTTCTCCTGCCCCCAATCTTTCCCAGCATCAGGGTCTTTTCAGATGAGTCAACTCTTTGCATCAGGTGGCCAAAGTATTGGAGTTTCAGCTTCAGCATCAGTCCTTCCAATGAACACCCAGGACTGATGTCCTTTAGGATGGACTAGTTGAATCTCCTTGCAGTGTAAGGGACTCTCAAGAGTCTTCTCCAATACCACAGTTCAAAAGCATCAGTTCTTCGGCGCTCAGCTTTCTTTAGACTCCAACTCTCACATCTATACATGACTGCTGGAAAAACCATAGCTTTGACTAAATGGGCCTTTGTTGGCAAAGTAATGTCTCTGCTTTTTAATATGCTGTCTAGATTGGTCATAACTTTTCTTTCAAGGAGCAAGCATCTTTTAATTTCATGGCTGCAGTCACCATCTGCGGTGATTTTGGAGCCCCCCAAAATAAAGTCTGTCACTGATTATTACACCTAATCTCCTACTAATAAGGACTCCTAAAAATAAGGACATTTTCCTATATACCATTATTACACCTAAGACATTAATTGTAATTTTCTAATATCTGTATCTTTTTTAGATTTCCCCAGTTGAACCAAAAATGTCTTTTATAGCCTCGCTTTTGGGAACCAGGTGCCAATCAAAATTCATGCGTTGCATTTGGTAGCTGTATCTCTTTAATCTCTTAATCTAGAGCAGCTGCCCTCAGCGGCCCCTCGCCTCCCCTCCCCTATACAACACTGAGCTTTGGAAGAGAAGAGGGCAGTTGTCTCGTAAAGTTTGTTGCTGGATTTGTCTGATTGTTTCCTCATGGATTTTTTTGCGTCATTCTTTAATGCTCTATATTTGCTGTAAGACTCAGTTTGAAGACTCAGTCATATTTTTGGGACAGATAACCTAGGTGTGGGATGCTCCGCGTTCTGACTGGCGGGTGGTCTCCTCTGCTGTGTTTTTGGTTTCTGTGGAGTTGCTGGATCTGTTTACTGGAAATGTGAATTTCCTTCTTTGTGGTTAGGAGGTATCTGTGAGGTGATTCCTGAACACTGCAAATAATCCTTTTATTCAAAAACTTTTTGCCAAATGATTTTCAGCATTTATGCATAATAACTTGCCTGGATCATTTTATTAAAAGAGTTTGAAAGATGGACCTGCCGCCATCCTTCAGCTTTCTGTGGTCTCTTCCCCAGTTTTCTGTTGGTTATTCTGTAAATTCTTCCTGCTTCGGCTAGGGAACAACTACACTTCTTCCTGCCAAAGCAGGGTAATTTCTAGATTCTCTCTGTTTAATGACTAATGTTCAAAATAAGGATTTGGTAGGATAGTCATCCCTAGTGGAGGCAAATGAGTTTTGTCCCCCTCTTTTCTCTCTCTCTCTCTGTCTCTGCTGGGGGAGGGGGAGTTGCCCCCTCTGTGGATTCATGACTTTTTATTCAGTTATAGTTTATTCAGTTATAATCAGTTATAGTCCCCATTTCCCCAGGAGCACTCCTTCCAGCTGGCTCTGTGGTGTCTGAGCGCTTGCTTGCTGTGTCAGGAGCTGTCTTTGGATCTTCAAGGGAGAGCCCAGAGGTGGGGTTGCAGGCAGAGGGGTTGGCCCCGTGCGATGCTGTTCTTCCGCCTGTGTCTGGGACGGGCATTCCCCAGTGACTTCAGCGCATCAGACCGGCAGCTATTTGCTTTCCGTTTTGGGGCAGTATTAATAAATGAGGGGAGGAGCTTTGTCTTCTCTGCCTCTGATGATTGCACCTCCATTTACTTGGTGTTCCTTCTGGGTGTTCTTACTATCTGTAGGTGAGAGGATCTGTCCCTTCAGCACTCTGTCCATGCGGGTTTCTCTCCACCGCACCCACAGCCTTCTGTGGGCATCTGTCTCGGTTCTGTCCTGTGCCCCCTCAGGACACAGAGTGCTATTCTGCAGCATACATTTCCCCTGTAGCCCCTTCCCTGAGAAGTTTAGTTCTGCTTTGGTGTGATGATGTTTGCTCCCTGTCCTGATCATAGCCTGTATCCTAGCTTGTTATCTTTTAATTTCATCCTGTTCTCTTTGGTGCTCCCTGTTCTTTAAAAATTTTAAAAAATTTTTCAGTAGAGGCCGTGTCTTCTTGTAATCTTTTTACAGGAAGCATGTATTTTCTAAAATGGTCCTCTGTTTTCTGTAATAATTCATTTCAGATTTATGTATGTGCTGTATGGTATATCTTCAAACTCCTGCCTCCATTTTTTTTTTTTTTTTTTTTTTGGTTTTGATGTAATGATGTTGACTGTCGTTTGCCGGTCTTCGGGTTGGAACTGCTGTTAGCTGTGTGCTTGGCCCTGGGAGAAACGTGAGTCCCACTGAGACTGGCCCCAGGTCTGTGGCATCCCCCCGCCCCCTCGGTCTGAGCGGGGACTTTTGGCTCACCTGCCATCACCCTCATCAGGCCGGCTCTGCTCTTACATGTCTGAAGGTGAAGGGCCTTGGGCTGAGTGGTTTTCTGGAGCCTGGCTCCCTGGCTCCATGGCGAGGTGCACCTCGACCTCCAGGATAAACAGTCCTTTTGTTTGTCCTGGGGGCAAGATGGGAGAGGGTCCCTCTCTTTATCTTTCCTTCTTTTTAAAAAAATTATTATTTGAAATGTATAATTCATTGGCGTTAAGTGTATTAACAGTTCACTTTCAGTTCTAAGCCTTCCTTATCCCACATTGGAACCCCTTCCGCATTAAGAAGTCATCCCCGTTTTTCCTCAGCCTCTGGCATCCACTAACCTGCTTTCCATCTCTGTGTGTGTGCCTCCTCTGGATATTTCTTATAAATGGACTCATAGAATATGTGTGTGACCTTTTGTGCTTGGCACCTTCCCCTCAGCATAATGTTTCAGGGCTCCCCCGTGTTGCATCTTGTGTGAGTACCTCATTCCTCTTTATGCCTGAGTAATATTCGTTGTTATCAAACGATATCCCATTGGTTTTATCTGTTCGTCTGTTGATGTCTATTTGAATTGTTGGCTATTGCGAGGAGAGCTGCTATGAGTGATTCTGTTTGAATGTCTGTTTTCATTTCTTTCGGGTGTATACCTAGGGAGTGGAATTGCTGGCTAGTTCTGTGTTTATCTTATTTAGGAATCTCCAAACTTTTTCACAATGGCTGCAGCATTTTACATTACCAACAGCAGTGTTTGAGGGTTCCAGTTTTTCCATGCTTGTCTACACTTGTTATTTTTTGCCCTTCCTTCCTCTCTCTCTTAAAAAATTTGTTTTCGATATGGCCATCCTGAAGGGTATGGAGTGGTGTCTCATAGTATTGATTTGCATTTCCTTAATCATTGATGATGTTGAGCATCTTTTCATGTGCTTGTTGGCTGTTTGCATATCTTATTTGGAGAAATGTCTATTCCAGTCCTTTGCCCATTTAAAAATTGGGTTGTCTTTTTGTTGTTGAGTTGTAAGAATTCTTTATATATTTTGGATAATAGATTGTTATCAGTTATATGATTTGCAAATATTTTCCCCCTTTCTGTGGATTGTCTTTTCACTCTTTATTTTCTGAATTTTTGTTGAAGTATAGTTGGTTTATAATGTGCTATTAGTTTCTGGTATGCAGCAGAGTCATTCATGTGTGTGTGTGTGTGTGTGTGTGTGTGTGTGTGTGTGTGCTGTGCTTAGCTGCTTAGTCATGTCCAACTCTTTGCGACTCCATGGACTGTAGACCATTAGGCTTCTCTGTCCGTGGGACTTCTCCAGGCAGGAATATTGGAATGGGTTGCCACGCCCTCCTCCAGGGATCTTCCCACCCAGGGATCGAACCCAACTCTGCCGCTTGCAGACGGATTCTTTACTGTCTGAGCCACCAGGGAAACCCAAGAATACTGGAGTTATATATGTGTCTGTGTATACACACACTTTTCCAGATTCTTTTCCATTATAGGTTATTACAAGCTATTGAATATAGCTCCTTGTGCTATGCAGTAGGTCCTTGTTTAGTTTATATGTAGTCGTGTGTATTTGTGAATCCCAAGATCCTGATTTATTCCTCTCCCCTTTCCCTTTGGTAACCGTAAGTCTGTTTTCCTTGTCTGTGAGTCTGTTTCTGTTTTGTAAATAAGTTCATTTGTATCATTTTTTTAGATTCCACATACAAGCGATATTGTGTGATATTGATCTTTCTTTCTGATTTACTTCACTTAATATGATTATCTCTAGATCCACCCCTGTAGCTGCAAATGACGTTATTTCATTCCTTTTTATGGCTGAGTAACATTCCATTGTGTGTGTGTCTGTGTGTGTGACATCTTTGTCCATTCATCTGTTGATGGACTCTTGGGTTGCTTTCATGTCTTGGCTATTGTAAATAATGCTGCTGTGAACATTGGGGTGCATTTATCTTTTTGAATTATAGGTTCCTCTGGTTATATGCAGGAGTGGGATTGCTGGATCATATGGTAACTCTGTTTTCAGTCTTTTAGGGAACTACCATACTGTGCTCCACAGTGGCTGTACCAATTTGCATTCCCACCAGCAGTGTAGGAGGATTCCCTTTTCTCCACACCCTCTCCAGCATTATTGACTTTTTGATGATGGCCATTCTGATTGGGATGAGATGGTACTTCATTTTAGCTTTGTTTGCATTTCTTTAATATAATGATGTCTTATTTTATTTTTTTCCTTGACCACACTACATCACTTGTGGGATCTTAGTTCCCTGACCACGGATTGAACCTGGGCTCTTGGCAGTGAAAACGTGGAGTCCTTTCTGATATTTCATTGTTAGTGTAAAGAAATGCAACAGATTTCTGTGTATTAATCATGTATCTTGCTGCCTGGCTAAATTCATTTATCAGTTCCAATAGGTTTGTGTGAATTCTTTTGAATTTTCTATATGTATTATCATGTCATCTGTAAATGATGACCGTTTTACCTCTTCCCTTCCAATATAGGCACTTTTTATTTCTTTTTCTTCTTTGATTACTGTGGTTAGGACTTCCATTGCTGTGTTCAATATAAGTGGTAAGAGTGATCATCCTTGTCTTGTTCCAGATTTTAGTGGGAAGACTTCAAGTTTTTCACCATTGAGTATTATGTTGGCAGTGGGTTTACTGTAAATGGCTTTTTTTTATGTTGAGTTATGTTCCCTCTGTATCTATTTTGGTGAGAGTTTTTGTTTTTTTTTAATCATAGTGGATGTTGAAATTTATCAAATGCTTTTCTGCCTATTGAGATGATCATGTGGTTTTTGTCTTTCCCTTTGTTGGTGTTGGTACAGTCACATTGATTGACGTGTGTATATTGAACCATCCTTGTGAACCTGAGACGAATCCAACTTGATCATGATGTAGGATCCTTTTTGTGTTGTTGGATTCAGTTGCTACTATTTTATTTAGAATTTGGTCTTTTCATTCTTGATGGTGTCCTTTTATGCATAAAAGTTTAATTTTGATGAAGTCTAGTTTATTTTTTCTTATTTTACTGGTGCTTCTGGTATCATATTTAAGAAACCATTGCCAAATCCAAGGTAAAGAAGATTTATGTTCAAGTTTTCTTCTGTAAGTTTTCTAGTTGTAGCTCTTATGTTTAGTCTTTGGTCCATTTTGAGTTAATTTTTGCATGAGGTGTGAGGTAGGGGTCCACCTTCATTCTTTTGTCTTTGAGTATCCAATTGTCCTAGCACCACTGGTTGAAGAGGGCTTCTTTTTTTTCAACTGGATTCTGCTTCTCAAGCTCTATACCTTGTAATACTTAAAACCAGCTAGTGCACTTTTGCAGATTGGTTGGTTATCTTGACCATTTTGGACTGATCTCAGTCGTAATTGTTTTCTTCTTTTTAAAGAAATTTTAAATTTATCTTTAATTTTCAAAATTTTGGCTGCGCTTCATCTTTGTTGCAGCATATGAGCTTTTCCTGTTGCAGAGCTCTAGAATGCGTGGGCCGAGTAGTCACCTAGTGTGTGGGCCCAGTGGTCACCTCGTGCGTGGGCTCAGTAGTTACTGTGTGTGGGTTCAGTAGTCACCTAGAGCGTGGGCCCAGTACTCACCTCATGTGTGGGCTCAGTAGTCACCTAGTGTGTGGGCTCAGTAGTCACCTAGTGGGTGAGCTCAGTAGTTACCGTGCGTGGGCTCAGTAGTCACCTTGTGCGTGGGCTCAGTAGTCACCTTGTGCGTGGGCTCAGTAGTCACCTAGTGTGTGGGCTCAGTAGTTACTGTGTGTGGGCTCAGTAGTCACCTAGTGGGTGAGCTCAGTAGTTACTGTGTGTGGGCTCAGTAGTCACCTCGTGTGTGGGCTCAGTAATCACCTAGTGTGTGGGCTCAGTAGTCACCTAGTGGGTGAGCTCAGTAGTTACTGTGTGTGGGCTCAGTAATCACCTAGTGTGTGAGCTCAGTAGTACCGTGTGTGAGCTCAGTAATCACCTAGTGCGTGAGCTCAGTAGTACCGCGTGAGCTCAGTAATCACCTAGTACGTGAGCTCAGTAGTACCGTGCGTGGGCTCAGTAGTCACCTCGTGCGTGGGCTCAGTAGTCACCTCGTGCGTGAGCTCAGTAGTCACCTAGTGCGTGAGCTCAGTAGTACCGTGCGTGGGCTCAGTAGTCACCTCGTGCGTGGGCCCAGTAGTCACCTCATGCGTGGGCTCAGTAGTTACTGTGCGTGGGTTCAGTAGTCAGCTAGTGCGTGGGCCCAGTAGTTACCGTGCATGGGCTACGTTGCTCCATGTCATGTGGGATCTTAGTCCCCACACCAGGGATTGACCTCCATCCCTTGCATTGGAAGGCGGATTCTTAACCAGTGGACCACCAGGGAAGTCCCACAGTGATTCTTAATAGAATTATTGTTATGTATGATTATAATACATTTACACTGAAGTATCTGCATCTCAGCATTTTTACTGCCATGAAACTTCTGCATTTCACAGTTGAGAGTGAATTTAGTTCCTTCTACAGTTTGGAAAACTTTGAAATAAATGCCTAATTAAATCCAATCCTATTTGATAGTTTCTGTGTTTGAAGCTGAGTGAGAAGGAAGTCTGGGAAGTATCTTTATCTCGCCTCTCTCTGTGGTGGCTCAGAGTTTTCATGTACTGTATGAGGACTGACGTTTGTCAGGATTGAGGTGTGAGTCTAGAAATATAATCGCCTGAGTGTTTTTTGTTTTTTTTTAACAGTCTGCTAGTCATATGTTCTGTGTCTTTTTGTATTGAACCACTATTGTGTACGAGCCGGGATCTTGCCATTTATAGAAAGCCTGTGGCTGCTTTGCCCTCTGGCAGCACTCGTGAGTAGAGGCGATTTGGTGACGTGTGTGAGAAACCCCAAGGAACTGCATGCTCTTGCCCTGGTAATCCCACTGCTGGGACCCTGCCTCGAGGAACTAATCTTTAACGTGAAAAAAGCTTCATGGACAACACGTTTATCGCACCATTAAATAGAAAGTGTTGCAGGCCCGGAAACATTTTCGGTTAAACTCAGGGAGTCAGTGACATCGGCTGACACCTGTTTGGCGCTGGTCCTCCCTGCCTGGTGTCTGGGTGGTTTCTCCTTGCCTAGACGACTGCAGGGAGGTTGCCACGAGGGGGTGAGGCGCACAGCAGCACCGGGAACCGGGAGAGTGAGGACCCCCCTTGGCCTCCTCACCCACTCGGGCGCTGGCGGAGAGCGGTCCTTTGGGCACTGCTCGGCGACGCTGGGAGAGCAGAGGGCCTGTGTGTATAGACGTTCAGCTGCGTGCAAAGTTGAGAGCTTCCAAACCCACGCCAGGGGTCACGCTGTCTGGTGCAGTCTGGATTATTTTATCTCTTTTCTGCATTTTCTCGAGTGATCATTATTATTTTGTGCTAAAGGAAACAGAAAAGCATCACACGTTCCCCTTTGATCGAAGGTTCCTTCCGCGGAGAGCGTCCGTCTTGCCGTGGTGGCTGCTGTGTGCTGGGAGCGGGAGGTGGAGATGGGTCTGCTCAGTTGCTTCTCCGGCCTTCCTGGGACACAGCCACACAGCTCTAAATGTTGGGCCGAAGCAGATTAAACGTGAGGAGCCAGATATGCCAAAGGGCATGATTTGTGAAGACATAGGATTTAAGTTTCACAGAATCCCAATGTGTATGTTACATGGAACATTTTAGTTATGTTCGATTTAAAACTTTTAACTCCTCTGTTGAAAATAAAAAGCTTAACATAAGCAGAGAGTTGAAGGTCTTGGGATAAATTAGGTACAATTTAGCTTGACGTTGAGACTGACGTATGAAACATTGTAATTTTCTTAGATATGTTCATAATTATGTCAGCGTCCTTAAGCATCTGAGTAAATGAAGTCGAAGTAGGTTGTAGAGAAACAAAATGGAAAATAAAAGCAGATCAAGTTACAATGTATTGTTTGGAAAAACAGATTATTAGTAAATAATTTGTAGAGCATATAACCCCACTTTTCTGTTTTATTTATGCACTGAAAGCACACTGGAAGGATACTGTCTCAGGATGTTACTGGCAGGTGTCAGCAGTGACTGGACTCGGAGTGCCCTCGAGTAAAGTAAAAGTAACTTTCAGTCGGCCTGTCAGCCTCGAGCTGGACTGTTTAATGCTGGACTTGACTTCCACCTGAGTTCTGAAAACAGGCCAGGGGGCGGTGGGTTGAGCACGTGCCCAGGGACGAGGAAGCGAAGGATGGTTAGGGTGCTGTTCTAACGTCTGTGTAGCACTCTGCAGTGTCTGAGCTGTTTCCTCTGACGTCTTCTGCTCTGAGCAGCACCTTCTTGTGAGGGATCCGGCCCACCAGGAGACCGGGACGAGGGCTGTGGCTGCTTCTGACCCAGGCAGTAGCAGCTTCGGGCCTTGCGCTCCTGCCTCTGTTGTGCTTCCTTCACATCTGAGCTTCCAGGGCACCCTGTGTGTATCCCCGTAATGGAAATTTCCAAACATACACAGGAGTAGGGAGAAGAGTTTAACTCATCACCAGTCCAAACGTTTGTCAGCGTTGTCTCTTTCTTGTGTCATCTAGTCCCCCACCTCCCCCTGCCCTACTTTTTTCTGAGTATTTAACACAAATTCTTAGGGTGCCTTTTACTTTGTAGGAGAAGCTCTCTACTAGCATGCAGCTTCTTAAAGATCAAGGGTCCTGTCTTTTTCATCATCTTATTCCTAGCAGTGCTTTCACTAAGTGTTCAATAACTATTTGTTGGAACGAGAAGTGCGTTTCATTCCACAGGTCCCTGGGGAGAGGGAGTTTCCTGTCTAGGCTCCTAGAGGCAGGCTGCGTCTTCGGTGCCTTCACTGAGCCCCCGTGTGTGTTGGAGGGTCGTGGAGGAGGTTGTGCCTTGAGACGTGTGTGTCTGCCCATGTGTCCAGCCTGGAAGAGTGGATTCTTTTCACCTGAAGTCAGGCGGACCTGGGTGTGAACACCGCCTCTGTCCCTCCTGTGTGGATAGAGGTCCTCTCGGGGCCTCGGTTTCTTCATCAGTGGAAGGGGGTAGTGACCGTTTACAGGGTGGTGAAGATTCAGGGAGCCGGTGACGAGCACTCAGCTCCTGGTGGGGAGCTGGCAACGGCATGGACCCCGGCGCTGTCCCTCCTTCTTGCCCGTTCTGTGGAGCGGGGATGTCCACACAGCTCCCGTAGGTGGCCGTGCAGATGGAGTGGGACCGTCAGGGCGAGCCATTGACGTGGACTCCCCGAGGGGCTGCTGCCCTGCGGACGCTGCCCTTCTGGGCGAGTCCTTTTAGGTGACGTGCCTTCCTGGAGGCCTGGCTTCCTCCCCAAGCTGGTCTACCCTGTCCTCTTTGCCCTTACGTAACCATTTTTATTATTTTGTGATTTTGGTTTATTCTTCTATTGTTCCCATTTGAAAATTTAAAAATAATATATGCACATGTTTGCTTTTAAGTTTTATTTCTGTTTGCATGCGCGTGCACACACACACACACACACACACCTTTTTGACACATAGGTAGCATACTCCATACTTGTTCTGAGCCTTCCTTCACTGACTGTAATCTGGAGATCATTCCATAGTTGTATAAAGACCACCCTCCCCCCTCTTCCAGTGGGGTCGTGTTCTGTTTCCTCAACGTGTCAGAGTTTGTTCAACCACTTGGGCTGTTTTCGGTCTTTTGCTGTAACATTTTGCAGCACATATCCTTGTGCTGTGAGGGAGTGAGTGTCTGTGAGGGTAGGTTCCTTGGCGTGGGCTTGCCGGACCCCAGGGCAGGTGCGTGTCTGATTTGCCAGGTTTTGCCGGATTCCCCTCCTCAGGGCTCCTTTCATCCTGGAGGTGAACCAGCCTGTTTTCTTCACAGTCTCGCCCATAGAGCGTGTTGCCCTTTTTCAGTTTTCTTTTTGTTAGTCTGATGGTGAGAATAGTATTTTAGATGAGTTTTGTTTTTCTCTTGTTATGAGCTAGGTTGAACATCTTTTCTTGTGTCAAGGGCCATTCAATTTATTTTTATTTTTTTGTGAAGTGGCTGTTCATATTTTTTTTTGCCCATTTTCCAATCAGGTTGTTAGTTTTTTCTCAGTTTTAAAAGCCTTTTTAATAGATTAGGGATATTAGCTCTTTATGATACGTTGCAGAAAGTTTCCTCAGGATTCTGGGCACCGGGTGACTAAGGTGAATAAGAGCAGCAAGGCAGCCATAGCCATGGGACTCTCTTGATATGGTGCAGAAGACAGCCTCGTGATGGAGGGTCATAGACTTGCCAACAGATGTTTTTGGCCAGGCTGCCTAGGTTCTGCGTTTGAATTTCACGTCCTCTGTTTACTGACCATGTGGCCTTGAGTGAGTTGCTTAATTTCTCTGACCTCGGTTTCCTAGTCTGTAAAATATATGGGAATATTACTACATCCCTCCAAAGTTGGTATGAGGATTAAAAGGTAAAAATGGCTTGCATTATATGTATGTAGTAGATACAGTGGGCACTCACTCAGTAGGTGTTTAAAATAACCTGTTGACCTTTGGATATGTTGCCTGTGCTTTGTGAGCAGATTATTTTCTGATTGTTTCCTGTTTATTATGGTATTTCTAAAACCTAGAAGAAGGTTTGAGATTAGAGTGAGGAGGCCTGACATTTCTTTTGTGGTCTGTTGTGGGCTGTTTAACCTTGGACAGATTACTCGGTCCCTAAGTGACCCGGTGTCTTATTTGTCACTCAGCATATTAGTGTCTGTCTCATAGACCTTAAGTGTTTGTTCTATTAAGAAGGCTAATAGATATAAAAATGCTCATGAAAATTTTAAGTGATGTGCAAATTTAAAGCAACACATTTTACTAGCTTCTTTCCATGGAACATTTTATTTTATTTTTATTTATTTATGTTTTTGGCTGGACCGCACGGCTTGTGAAATCTCAGTTGCCCTGGCAGTGAGAATGCACGCAGAGTTCTAACCGCTGGATGGACAGGGAAGTCCCCAAAACTTTTTTTTTTTGAGGAAGCTGTTTAAAATTAAAAAAAACTTTTTTGGCTGCGCATGGGCTTTCTCTAGTTGTGGTGAATGAGGGCTCCTCATCGTTGTTGCGGTGGCTTCTCTTGTCTTGGAGCACAGACTCTAGGCTTGCGGGCATCAGTGGCTGTAGCACGCGGGCTCAAGAGTTGTGGCTTCATTGCTCTGTGGCATGTGGGATCCAGACCAGAGGTCAAACCTGTGTCTCCTGTGCTGTCAGAAGGATTCCTGTCCACTGTGCCACCAGTGAAGTCCCCAGAGACATTTTAACAGTTCTTCTGGATGTTAACTTTTTATGCTAGTATCCCCACTTTTTTTTTTTTTTTTTTTTTGACTTTGAATTTTGGATGGTGTTGCCTAACGTAGGTTTGTGTAATTTTTTTTGGAAGGATGAAAAAGGTTGAAGGACAAATAGATGGCTGAAGTGAACATGTGTTTTTCAGTTCTGGACTGTTTTTCAGTCCTTTCTTCTTTTATTTTATCCTCCTCGCCCCTTCTTTCCTCGCCTGCTTGCAGCCCTCTGCCTCAGGCTGGCTGGTCAGGAAACTGCAAAAATTCTCGCACTGACAACACAACGGCAGCGTCAGCAAAGCTCTGCCCGAGATCTCGCTTCATCCTTTTATTAGCCTGGTTTGTCCCGTTCTCTTTGCACGCCACGTAAATGTAAGCTGTGATGTGAGTGGAGACACATGTGTGACCCCCCGCCACAGTAGGGCACCCGGCTGCCCCTTCCCGGGGTCTCTTCTCTCCAACCTCCTGCAGTTCAGCATGTTTTAGTCATCATTCGACTTACCATCACCACGGTTCACGCTTTCTGTCGCTTTTCCGTTTGGTAGCCTCTCTTTGCTCTCCTTTTGCAGGGCTGTTTAGAATAGAATATTCTGGATATCCTCTCTGACTGTGTACTTCATGTATCTTCTCCCTGATGTGGTTTCTGTCTTCTGTTTCTTTGTAAGGTGTCTGATGACCAGAGGTTCTCGGTGGGAATGAAGTTGGTTTTAGAGACCTTTTGCTTTATGTTTAGTATTTAAAAATCCTATTTGAGAAATTTTTTTCCAATCCTAAGGTCTTAGAGAATTGATCCTGTGTTGTCTACTGAAGCTTTTCAAGTTTCACCTTCTGCACCGACTGTGCTGACTTCTGTGTGGTATGTGAGGTGTGGACCCGTGGCATCCTTCCCTTTAGGTGATGACCTGTGCCGGTCCACTGACTAGTGTCTCCCCCCTGCCACCTGTGGTCACCTGTCATGCCTTCAACCCTGTGAGCATCTGAGCTTTGACCCCCAAGTTCTCCTTCTGGTTCTTGGTTCTAAGGAGTAGCTCAGGACATGTGCAGATACTCCACTTGCGGCAGTAGTCTTTGAAGCCTTGTTGTCGGTGCTGAGCAGGAAGCGTTCTAAACGTTCGAGCCGTTGGGAGTGTGTTGAATGATTTATGCTCATCACTACAGTGAAAAATTCTGTAGCAGATAGAGATGCATTTACTAATATGGAAGGCTGTTGATAACACATGATGACAGAAAGAATAGGAAGCTGAAGCACGGTATGTACAGTATGATTCCACGTTCATAAAAAGTTAAGAAATACGTAAATTAAAAAAAAAAACCAAACCAGCCTGCCATATTTGCTTCCTCCCATCTGGGTGGCCTTCACTGCGCTTTGGTCTGGCGTCCTCCCGGTCGGGTCCCGTGCCTGCCCCGGCGGGTCCTCGGTGACTCTGGTGGCGGCTGCCTCGGGCTCCTCCTGGCCCCTGCACCTCCCTCAGCTGGCATCCCCGGGTGCCGTCTCTCCTCTGCTCCTTGGCTTTGTGCCACTTCCTCCTTGTCCTCCTTTCTGGACCGCCAGCTCCTCCCTGCACCCGAAGTCGGTGTCCTGGGTTTCTCAGTGCCCTGGGCCTCTTCTTCTTCGCTTCCGTTCTCGAAAGGGATGCCATTGAAGTGTCTCCCGCTGAACCTTCTCACGCACCCCAGTCGCACGGTCTGCTGCCGGCCCTCCACAGCTCCCCTGGCCTCCCTGGGCCTTGGAGTCGCTGTGTCCAAGACGAAAGCCCACAGCCTCCTTCAGACCTCGGGGTCACCCCCATCGCCCCATCTGCGGTGCGTCCTCTGAGCACTCTCACGCCCGTGACCGTGACTCCTTCCTCCCAGACGCACCTCATGGCCGGCTGCCATCCTGTAAGAGTATCTGGAGGAGTCTGCCTGCCTCCTGGTTTCACTCTTACCGCCTGCCCTCCACATGGTGGCCAAGATCGTCCTTCTAAACTGTGCAGCCTGAGAAACCACCCCGCTGATCCGGGGCCCCTGTGACCGACAGGTGTGCCCTCAGGGAGCTGGTGGGCCCCCGGTCACCTCACCAGCCCTCGCGGGCTCTGTTTGCAGCCCTCCGCAGGCTGTGGACCCCTCTGCCCTGCCCGCTCAGACGGGCTCTGGGCCGCCCTCCCTGGCGGGAAGTGCTCCCTCCCCGGCGCCCTATATGCTCTGTCCTCCCCGGGTCCCTGGAGCCGGCGGAGTGGTGGCCACTGCTTGTCTGGGGAGGGTGTGGGGGAGGCGAGGGAAGGCGTTCTCACTGCCTTTGCAGAGGGGTCGACTCCCCGGGACTGGGGGCACCCAGCCTGCTGGCAGGCCTGCCCTCGCTGTCTCCGCCTGCCGGTTGGTGCATTTGGAGGGCATTTCCAGGGCTGCCTTATCTGCTCTTGGCTCTTGAGCAGGATGATGGCAGACTTGAGCCTTCCCTGTGGTAGGTGCCCGGGCTGTCTCGCCTGTGGGTTGGGCGCCTCTCTGGGGGCCAGTGGGTGGCTGTTCTGCCCCCCCACCTCCTCCCAGAGCCTAGCCAGGACTGGCGTCCTCCCTTTGGAGCCGGGCCCAGTGCTCCCCTTCCGCTCGGATCCTCAGTGCCTGTGTGTGTGCTGCAGCTCAGTCCTTCCTGTCCCTGAGGCTGAGGAAGATGCCCTGGCCCGCTCGAAGGACAGGGCTGGCCAGAGAACTTGACAAAGCGATGCTAAGAGCCTGGCTTCTCGGGTCTGGTCCTCCGCTCTGGTGGGTGTGCGGAGCCCTGTGAGCTGAGCCGTTTCCTGTGGGTGCCACTTACCGGCTGCCAAATGCAAAGCACAGCTGATTAGTCAGGGGTGTGCTTTTCTTGACCACTTTTATTTAGTTCATTGCTTTTGACTGAGTGTTAAAAATATTCTGCAGCATATCTATAGTCCTCACGAGCAGCAAATGTGAGAAGAAATGCAGTTTCTGAGAAAGCTTCAAAGAAATACTGGTCTTTATCTTTTCCCCAGTCCTTCCGCTGAAACCCACCAGAGTCTTTTTCTGAGCACTCTTGTTCTATAAATAGAACGACAGCTCTCCTTGGGTAGCCCGAGATCGCAGCTCTCATCCGCTCTCTGAAAGATATGTGTGTATGTGTGTGTGTGTTGGAGTGTATTTGTTTTAATTTTGCTTTTCTTTTATGTGTGGCATGTGTAGCGAGAGATGCAAGAAAAATACTCTAGCATTTATCCTTTAAAAAGAACTCCTTTTAACTTTTCTAGGTCTTGGCCTGTGATTTTGTTGTCTTTCAGAATTTTTTTCCTTTTTCTCTTTGCATTTGGGAAAGAGATGGAGGCAATTGCTTCCCCTGCAGAGGTAAGGAAGATGTTTGGGGGCGAGGAGAGGTGCCTGGGTCCGTGAGTGAGGTCTGTGGGGTCCCGAGCAGAGGCTTGCCTGGCGGGGGGCGGGCGGTGCAGGCATCGTGGGTCTGCACCGCCGGGCACGGACGCAGCGGCCTGTCTTTGAAGAGCATATTGAAATAGCATCCACGTGTGCACTTGGGTCTGAAAAGAATCCTCGGATGCAACCTGGCAGTCCTCCTGTAGTGCAGACCGGTTTCTACCTGGAGCTCCTCGTTCAGGAGGCTTTCTCTCTGCCATGGGCTGGCACGTGTCTCTCCCGCATCGTCGGGTCACGCTGTGTTCGTCTCCCCTCCTCAGTGACCTGGGAGAGCAGTGGGTGACCTCCTCAGAGGTAATAGTGAGGGTTCCCGCCCTGGGATAAGTGCAGCCGTTCCGCACTAGCTTTCCCCCAGAGTTGATCCTCTCGGGCGTTGGGGAGGGTTGCTGTTTGTACTGCTGGGCCAGCCCGAGGGACCCGGCATGGGGTTGCAAGCCAGCCGTGTGGGCCCCCTGCCCCGGGAGTTTCAAGAGGACGTCCTGCGGTGGGAATCGGGAGGAGCAGCTGGACACGGGGGCGCGGGGCTCTCGGGTGGACCTGTGCCTGGCCAGGCGCTGGTGGGGTGTGAGTGTGTGTGTGTGTGCGCGCACGCGTGCCTGGGGTGGGGGCGCTGTCTCCAGCATTCGCCTGTGGGGAGCAGCAGTGCCTCTCAGGTTCGACTCCCTCCCCCGTTGGGAGGTGGCTGACGGAGGGACAGACAGACAGCAGTGACCAGGTCTCGCCTCTGACGTGTTCGGGTGACGTGGGGTTTCTGTGTCTCGTTTCACCTTACGTTGTCCTCAGTGGCCACAGCTGCCCAGGTGCTTCGTACAGCCACGTAAAAGTGACCTAAAGTGCGGAGCCGCACGGGGTTAGATGATGAGACGAGAAGCTTCCCTGGACCGGTGTCCTTTCCTCGGGCAGCGTTTCTGCGCGTTCTGCCTCCGCCGCACAAGGGGCGCCGGGCAGAGCGCTCGCTGGGAGCCCGGCTCCGACGTCAGGGTGCCTCGCTGGTTCGTTTTGGCTGTTGGTGGCCCTGAGTGGTCCAGCACGTCTGCTGACCAGACAGGGTCCTGAGCACTTGGCTTGTAACTGGTGCGGCCTTGGGCCCAGCGTCCAGGACGCAGCTCCGGGGAGGGCCTGCCCTGTCTGGTGTGTGCACCGAGCCGAGCAGACTGCCCCTCACCCCATGGTTCTCTCTGTGCTCCTGCCTCGGTGGCAGGCTGGTCAGATTCGGGGGTGGAGGGGTCTCAGTGACGTTGCTGGTGGCACCTCGGTGTCGCAGCCTGGGTAGACACACACCCGGCCCACGAACAGGGCTGAGGGCCAAGGGGGGGCAGGCCTGGGCCGCGCCGAACCCCGTAGCAACCTACGTCGATAGTTTTGGCAGCCGGCTCCTGAGAAATGGCAGGAGGCCAGAGAGCACGGAGACCGGGCCAAGAACGCTGAGAACTACCCCGCGCTGAGGCTGGAGAACACGGCCTGGCCCCTGACGGTGGGCCTGCCTGCCCTCGCCCCCTTGCGCTGACCCCCACCCGGGCACGCGCGGGCACACCTGGGTCTCCGGCCTGTCTCCCCTGCCCTGCTGCTCAGGCAGGCCATCGCCCCCTGGAGGGTCGGGTCAGCCTCTCCCCGCTGCCCACTCAGCCTGTCCGTAGGTCAGGGTTTGCGCAGAGGGTGAGAAATAGTTCTTCTGTTAGGCCGTCGGCCCGTTAGAGACACAGATGCTTTGGGCCGTCAGTGGACAAGCGCACGGCGCTGTGAAAACACATGCTCACGAATCCCTTTCTGTGCTTCCAGACCGTCATCAAAGAGGGGATGCTGACCAAACAGAACAATTCATTCCAACGATCAAAACGAAGATACTTCAAGCTTCGGGGGCGGACTCTGTACTATGCAAAAACTGCCAAGGTGAGACTCGGTGGAGGGCGCTTGACGAGAGAAACCCCCGAGAAGCTGCAGGGAGGGCCGGGCTCCGGGTCCTCGTCTGGGGAAGGGCCTCCCATTCTGGAGCTGATACTCTGAGTGCCTTTTGTAAACCTCTGGGGTGCTGGGTCTTATGTTTTGTGAACGTTGATTTTTTAAATTCATTATCTCTTTCTTTAATGTCATTTGTCACCAGAGAGGAGAGATGGGGAGGGAAAGTTCACAGAAGTAACCGTGTTACAAGTAGACATATTTGTTTTGGAAAGATTGGGGATCACTGGCTTAAAAACCCTCTTATTTTGGCCTAAATATCTTTTTTTTCCCCTCTCAGTTTTCTGTATTCTCTTTAGATCATTTAAAGACTTGATTATTATTATTATTATTTGTATTTGGCTGCACTGGGTCTTTGTTGCTTTGCAGGGGCTTTTTCTAATTGCAGTGAGTCGCTGCGGTTCTTGGGCTTCTCATTGCAGAGGCTTCTCTTGTTGCAGAACACAGGCTCTAGGCACTTGGGCTTCATTAGTTGCAGCATTCGGGCTCAGTATTTGTGCTCCATGGACTTAGTCACTCCATGGCATGTGGAATCTTCCCAGACCAGGGATGGAACCCATGTCCCCCATATTGGCAGGTAACTTCTTATCCACTCTACCATCAGGGAAGACCTTTTTTTTCTCTTTTTTCAAAACACTTTTATAAACACTGTATAGAAACTTAATATGTGCAACTTGATGACTTTGGAGATAAGTGTATATACCTGTGAAGCTAACTAAAAATATGCTTAAAGTGTGCTGGGCTTCTTGGTGTGTGAGCAGAAGCTGTCTCTGGGCGTTCTAGCCATGGTCGTTCCTCCCGTGTGTCATCTTTGTGAGATTTATACTGCAGTCCCCCAGGCAGGTGCCAGTGACAGAGGAGGAGCCATGAGAGTCCCTGAGTCACTGCCTGGCTGTGGTGTGGCACATTCAGACACTAGTGTGTCTACAAACCTAGTTTTTGGTGTTCTGAACACCAGTCTTTGTGTTCAGATGCTAATATTTTAGAATTGTTAATAAAAAAATTGGGACCTGAGTAATTTGTATTTTGAGATGTAACCCTAGTGGGCTAGTGCATTAAAATTTGAAACTGTGTGGAGTAACTTGTTTAGAAAGGATTCTGACCACATCCTTCATTAAAAAAAAAACAGAGACTCGTATAGTTATTTTAGTTCAAGGGGCGGGGGGGGGGGGGGGGTTACTTAAAAGGCTATCTTTTCTAAGTTGCTCGTGTTTCCTCCAGAGGGGACAGTAAGGTAAACAGGAGCTGGGGGGCTCTGGCAGGGGGACTTGGTGGGGAGAGGAGAAGAAAACAGGGAGGGGGGCGTCCCAGGCCTGCTTCTAGACCCTTCTTTCTCTCCGGGACTAGATTGTCTCTGCTGTGCCCCCTGTTTTCTTTCATGGCTGGGTCCCTTCTGTTTGGGTCAGTCTCTCCTCCCCTAGAATCATTTATTTTAGCCAATACCTTTCTCCCCAAGTGCGCACGGTGGAGAAACTAAAGCCGAAAGGACAGAGGACCTCCAGTCTAGACCCTGCCCGCAGGTGGACTCGTGGGAGGACATGTTTCTGACTTCACTGGTGCAGGTCACTAGGGAGCTCCCTGGACTTGAGAAAGGTCTCGAGCTTCTCCCATGAGCCCTGCGCACTGTCAGAAGTGGGTTGGGTGAAGTCACTCGGCATCCATGCAGTTCTCACACACTGGGCTGGGGTCGAGGGAGACTGGTGAGCGGTCCGGGCCAGGGGTGCCTTCGCCCCCTCTGACAGCAGTCCCTGTGTTTTTCCAGTCAATCATATTTGATGAGGTGGACCTGACTGACGCCAGCGTGGCTGAATCCAGCACCAAGAACGTCAACAACAGCTTTACGGTGAGTCTGTGAACGCACAGCTCTCTCGAGTCCTCCGCCACCTTTGGTTTTCCTGTTTAATTTGAACGGATGTGTGTGAGCAGTTCAGACTTTTCATCCTTTGCCCTCTGATTGGAGCAGTTCCTGATACATTTTGAGTTCAAGGTTCGAAATAGTACAGCGGCTGGAGAAAAACTGAGAATTTGGCACTTGTAAGCACAAAAGAATGAGAGGGTCCAAACGAGTTGTTTAAACGCGTTGTAGTTTGCATTTCTTTAACTGTTTTTACACAGAGATTCATTTTTCAGGATTGCTGTAGAAAATTTGGAAATACAGGAAAGAATGTGGAAGCAATTAGAAAATAACTGTAATTTAGCTACCTCAAAATAGAATGTTAATATTTTAGTATACTTGTTTTCTTTATAAAACTTAACCCTCCCACCCCCATATATAGAAATTATGTTGTACTTTGTGCAAAAGTTCTAAATGCATAAAATCATGTGACCTCAGAGCCCAGGGGTACCCAGCTGCTCACTTTAGAGTGATTATCTTTACGTCTAGATGTCTCTTTAGCAGCCTATAACATGAGATCACAGTGATCCTTTTGTTTTACACCTGTTTGATTTTTTTTTTCCACTTGACAGTTTATGGTGATCACTTCCCATGGTGATTGGTCTAAATGTTCATCATATTTTTTAATGTCTATGCAGCATTTCTTTTATGACTTTACAATTTTGTCTTCAGGGGATGACTTTAGAACCTACTGGGTAAGGTATGACTCTAATATTAACACCAGGAATAGAGTAGTTTAAAATAGTTTTCTTCATTTTACTAAGTAATTTTATCTAGAAATACAGTATGCGTCCCAATTTTTAAAAATTCTTTTGTAACTCAGTCAAGGTGGATAATTTTCTTTGTGTTTAGGATCCAACATTTTGGGTTAGTGTTAGTTTCAGCTACTTTCAGGTTTTATTTTATTTGTTTATGGATTGATTAAGTTGTTGCTCCAAATGGGATATTCCTTCCTCCATTTAAACTTCTACTTATTTTATTTTGGTGTGATTAACTGCTCTTGGTTTTACTTTGTGGCTTTTTGAACTAGTCAGACTTGCCTGATGGCCTCTTTTATTTTAGTCCTCATTTTATTTGGTCCATTTTTACTTTTCCTGCATTAGTTTATTGTTTACTTACTGGCTGAGGAGAGACATTTTAAACTATGTAAATGAATTATTCTTTGATTTGTGGCTTTTAGAGTGTTTAATAGGAATAGGTGTTGAATTTCACTGGAGTGTTTTGAGCAATAATTTATTAGACATGATCAATTTGGTTTGGAGTATTTGTACATTTCTTTCAGCTTTTTTTTTTTTTTTTGGCTGTGCTGGGTCTTAGTTGTGGCATGTGGGATCTAGTTCCCTGACCAAGGGTTGAACCTGGGCCCCCTGCATTGGGAGCACCAGGGAAGCCCCTTTGTACAGTTCTTAATAGTAAATTGTTCCTGATAATGTTGAATAGTACAGCCTAATTTTGGATTTAGAATTTTTTGAAAGCATGTGTGTGCTTAATTCTTTGGGTAGGAGGTATCCTTTGTTGTGTTTTGATTTCAGAGTGCAGGTAGCCCCATAGAATTCATTTAGTAACTTTCCATGATTCTTTGTACTCTGGAACATTTTTATAGTTTTAGAATTTCTTGAAAATTTGAGAGAACTTAGTTTTCAGGGAGATAATAAGATTCTGAATAAACCTAAAAGGTTTATTTTTGATCATAGGAGCTTTTTAACTTCTTGAGTCCATTTTTGTTATTTATTTTCCCACTTCACACCTTTTAATTTAGTAATACATATTTGCACTTTAAACATAAATGACCCTGGTTGGATCCCCTTTCACATTTCTTTTTTTAAAAAAAATTATTTTTATTTGAAGGATAATTGCTTTACAATATTATGTTGTTTCCCTTTCACTCTTCTAATTTTACTTAGTAAAATTTTACTTACTCGCTTTACTTTTTTTTTGGTCATAATTCTCTTTGAAAAAAATTGTATTCAAGTAAAGTTGATTTATAATATTGCATTAATTTTTTCTGTATAGCAGAGTGATTCAGTTATATATATATATATATATACACATATATATACATGTTTTTCATATTCTTTTGCATTATGGTTTATCACAGGATATTAAATATGGTTTCCTGTGCTAAATAATAGGACCTTGCTTTTATTCATTTTATATAATAGTTTGCTTCTGCTAATCCCAACTGCTGATCCATCCCTCTTCAACCATCCCTGCCCCTTGGCAACCACAAGTCTGGTGTCTGTGTCTGTGAGTCTGTTTCTGTTTAGTAGGTATGTTCATTTATCTTGTATTTTAGACTCTACATATAAGCAATATCACATTGTATTTGTCTTTCTCTTTCTGACTTACTTCACTTTTATGATAATCTCTAGGTCTATCCATGTTGCTGCAAATGGCATTATTTCAGTTTTTTTGACTAAGTAATATTCCATTGTTATGGAGTGGAAGACCTCAACTTCTTCATCCACTCGTCTGTTGGACATTTAGTTTACTTCTTTGTCGTGGCTATTGTAAGTAGTGCTGCTTCGAACATCGGGGTGCACGTTTCTTTTCAAATTAGAGGTTTTTTAGTCTTTTCCAGATTGATGCCCAGTAGTGAGATTGCCGGATTGTATGGAAACTCTACTTTCAGTTTTTAAGGAGCCTTCATGCTGTTCTCCATAGTGGCCGCATCAGTTGACATTACTACCAGCAGTGTGGGAGGGTTCCCTTTTCTCCGCAGCCTCTCCAGCATTTGTCATTTGTAGACCTTTTGATGCTGGGCATTCTGACTGGTGTGAGGTGGTACGTTATTGTAGTTTTGATTTGCGTTTCTCTAGTAATTAGTGATTTTGAGCATCTTTTCGTGTGCCTGTTGACCATCTATATGTCTTCTGGGAGAAATGTCAATTTAGGTCTTCTAACCATTTTTCAGTTGGGTTGCTTGTTTTTTGTTACTGAGTTGTATGAGATGTTTGTATATTTTGCAGATTAAGCCCCTGTCAGTTGTATTATTTGCAGATATTTTCTTCTAGTCTGTAGATTGTCTTTTCATTTTGTTTATGATTTTCTTTGCTGTGAAAAAACTTGTAGGTTTAGGTCTGATTGGGTCCCATTTTTTTCTTTTTTCTTTTAAGAGAACTGGTTCTTAAAAAAACTGGTTCTTAGATTATTCAGCAATTCCATTTTTTATTACCTAATTCAGTTTCTGCATTTATATTTATTGTCTTTTCTGCTTTTCACTTTTTAAAATAACTTATTAATTGACTCTTCTTACTTTCATATATATCAATAATTAAAAAACATTAGGGACTCTGCATTTAACTCCTAGTGTATTTCTGTTCACATTCCAATATTCCAAAAGTTGTTTTTTCTTCCAGTAGAAAAATGTTATTAAAGATTAATTGCTTTTTTGGTCAAGTTATTGAGGAAAATTTTTAAGTGTATGAGTAACATAGAAAGTTTAAACCATCTATATTCCTATTACCCAAAGATGCCTAATAATATATATTAATTGATGTCATTCCCACCAACTGGGTTTTAGTTTTTAACCTACTTTCTTCACTTAAGGATGAGCTTTTCTTATAATATCCTTTAAAATCTTGCTTATTAATGCTGCATAGTATTCCATCTTATTTAAATGTATGAGTTTAGCCAGTCCCTATATTGCATTTTTTCTCTATTAAATAGCATTTTAATGTACACTTATACATAGATCCTTTTGTATATTTCTGGTTTTTTCCATAGCTTAAGTTCTTAGAAGTAGAATCCTGTTTGAGGTAGAAAGTATGAACTTTTAAAAGGCTTTTGAAAAGTAAATGAGGTACTGATACATGTTAAAGCTTGGATGGGCCTTGAAAATATACTGAATAAAAGCCAGACACAAAAGACCACATATTTTATGAGCTGATGTACATGAAATGCACAATAGTCAAATCTGTAGAGACAGTAGATTAGTGGTGGCCAGGGGCTGCTGGACGGAGGAGTACTAATGGGTACCGGGTTTTAGTTGGGGGTGTGTGGCAGAATGTTCTAAAATTAGATAGTGGTGATTGTTGCACAACTTTATGAATATGCTGAAAACCACTGAGCTGTATACTGTAAAAGGCTGAATTGTACAGGAATTATGTCTCCATAAAAAGAGTATGGCACTGTATTCTGGTACTATGTGAATTACTGTGGAACTTTGTCAGCCTGGTTGGAGAAGGAACCCTGATTTATACCCTGTCTCTATGGGAAAACGTGTTCAGGGTGCCAAATAGTTGACTTCTAGATGTCGAGCTCATTCCTGTGGGAGCAGTTGTGGATGATTCCCAGCCCTCGGGGCAGAGGCACTGATTCGTTCACATTTACTTTAGATTTCGTTAGTACTGTAAAAACTGGCTTTTCATCTGTGCATGTGCTGAAAGGACATTAAAGCTTAATAGTGAGGCTCCCCAGAAATATCCTAAGATAAGGAGACCCCCTTTCAGCAACCCATGAGGGCATCTGGAATTTGGGGATACATGGTGGAGTGTTTGGAGCCAGTTGACTGGTGCTCAGTTCTCCGAGGCATGCTTCCATAGATTCTGGGCACTCCCCCACTTCTGACTTCCTGCATTGTTTGCTGTCTGAACTCTGAACCTGTCCCTTCCCATACAACACCCTGTAGGAATCTGCATGCAGGCCCTAGAAGACAGGGCCCGGCCTTGGACTTTGCCAGTGCCTGGTGCCATGTGCTCGCGGAAGTGAGTGCAGAACGAATGAGTATATTTGCCCAGAAGCCACGTCAGTTTCTGGAATATCTCGTTTGGTTTTCCAGCTATTCCAGTAGTAATTTCCAAATTCCGCAACTTCTACTAAAATTGCATGCCTCATACAAACAACCCGGCACTGAAAGTTGCTGTTATCATGTATCAGCCAACAGATGGGATCCTTTTGTATCTGGCAAAGAATGAGTAAATTTTGCTCCACATTAACAAAGACTCCATTTTAATTTTTCCCTAAAATGGCTGAAGAATTGTCTCATAAAGACATAAGGACCTGAGGAACAAGAGTCTTCCAGGGGATATGGAAGGAAATATTTGGGGGAGAGGAGAGATTTTTCTTTCATGGTGGCTCAGTGGTAAAGAACCTACCTGCCAATGTAGGAGGCGGGGCAGGGCAGGGTGGGGGGTTGTCGATCCCTGGGTTGGGAAGATTCCCTGGAGAAGGAAAGGGCAAACCCCTCCAGATTTCTTGCCTGGGAAATCCCATGGACCGAGGCGCCTGGTGGGGTCGCAAAGAGTCAGACATGACTTAGCAATTAAACAACAGATTTTTATACAGGTTTGATGGAAGAAATGGTAGCAAGGAGACTTTTGCAGCTGGAAAGGAGTCTGCTTGCCTTCTGTTTAAGAACAAAGTGAAGTTGGGGTGCAGCTAGAGACACAGATGTGCCTTTAGGTTCTTGATAAGGTGGAGCTGTGGCCACGGGAAGTCTCAGAAGAAGGGGAGTAAATGGACAGAGTCCTCCACGTCCTCACCTTCAAGTGGGATCACCCCTGAGAACGCCAGAGCATAACCGCAGCATGACGAGAGAAAGGGGACTTGCCAGCTTCATGTCCCAGCCTCTGCAGTAGCATGAAATGTTTTTGATAATTAACCATGTTAATGTTAATCTATGAAAACTAAAAGGCTTTTGGTGTATTATTGCCAAATGGCCTTTAGAATTTGTATGGGTAGAATGTCATGAAGTGGTTTCTATCCTTTCACAAATGGCATTTGTTAAAATTTTATAAAATCTATGCCGTTTTGATAAAAATGGTAGTTTGTTTTATTTCTTTGATTATCAAAGTGAGGTCGAATGTTTCTCACAGTCTTTGGCCATTTGTATTAATTTCTTTATGAGCTGATTCTGTATGTGCTTTTGGATAGTCAGCTCTGTATTTGGGGGGGGGTTCAAAATTACCCACCTCTCTTTCTCTAATTTTGCCCTCATTGGCTATGCTTGCTTTAGTGGTTCCCTCCTGCCCTCCTTCCCCCTTTTTAAAAACTAGGTTTCATACACTAGTAATAGGCAAAAGTTGTCAGAGAAAAATGTTTCTCATTTTCCCCTTATATTTCTTTTCTTTCCATTATCAAACATGGGATAATTTAGGAATTATTTCCAGCCTTATCACAAAATTTACAGATTTGTGTTGAAGGTATATTTTAACCTCTCTAATTCTTCAAAGGACTTTGTCAAAGCAGCATTTCTGCTTTACTGAGTTTGTATATTGTAAATAATTTTAAAAATTGAAATATGACTTCCCCGCTGAAAAGTGCACAAGTGATCAGGCAGAGCTTCGTCTGTAAGCACTCCCAGATTCAGTGGTAGAATGTGTCTGGGCCCCGGGAAGCTCCCCTAAGTGGTCTTGCCCAGTTGTCTCCCCCGCCCCCTCCTGAGGAACCACCATCTACACCTGATACATAGATTTGTGCCGACTGTTTTAGATGGTTGATGCACATGAACTCACATTCTTTTGTGTCTGCTTCTGACCTGTGTATTTCTACAGATGTTCCATGTGCATTGGAATGGAGTTTGCACTCAGTTCTGTACGTTGATTAGGATGAAAATTTAATCATTTTCCTCAAGTCTTTTATAACCTTCTGACTTGCTTTTCTGTTTGTCCTTGAGTTACTAAGTGAGATTTATTAAAATCTTCCGCTATGATTGTGGACTTACCTGGTTTTTGCTTTCATCCTGTTAATTTTTGCTTTATATATTTGCAGGCTTGTTATTAAATGCATACAAATTTAAGATTATTTTATATTCTTACTAGATTGACCCCTTTATTATGAAATAAACCTTTTGTTTCTTTTAATGTTTTTTGCCTTAAAGTTTACTTTGATGTTGCTTTAGCTGCAATACCTTTATTTCGGTTAGTAGTTGTATTGTAGGTAATGGTATAGAATTTTCCATCTTTTTAGTTTAAACCTTTTTTGTTTATATTTAAGGTTGTAAGCAGCATATAGTTATGTGGTTTTTTAAATTGACTGTTGGATTATTTAATTGGGTGATGTCTTCCATTGGTTTATGTTTAATCTGTACTTAGTTTTAGATACTCTTGTATTTGGGTACAAATCCAATGTATTATTACTTGTTTTCTCTTTGTCTCACATTTCATATTTTTTGTATCTTTCTTTCTAAAATGGATGAATTATTTCATTTTTTCCCCTCTCTTATTTCATATACATATTTTAGTGATTTTTTTTGCAGATTGTAAAATATGTCCTTGACTTATTAACTTCCCATCCAGATTAGTGCTTCCCAGACAAAGCAGGGATCTTAAGAGTTTTTGAACTCTATATTCTTCATTAAGGGAAGCCAGTGGCTCAGAGGTAAAGAATCTGCCTGCAATGCAGGAGACTCAAGAGATGCTGGTTCAATCCCTGGGTCTGGAAGATCCCCTGGAGAAGAAAATGGCAACCCACTCCAGTATTCTTGCCTGGAGAATCCCATAGACAGGTGCCTGGCAGACCACAGTCCATAAAGTTGCAAAGCGTTAGACATGACTGAGCAACTAAACATGTATACTCTACTTTGCTCTTGAAATTTAATTTCTGGTACTTGAAAAGGAAGCTTCTCTGTAGTTGCCTCTCACCTTTCTGCGGTTTGTTATACATCTTGATTTTACATATATTTGAAGTTTCATGGGACATTATCATACAGTCAGTAGTCACTTAGGTTTGCAATGAGCGTTGCCTTTTCTGTTGCCATCATTTCTTTCTGTATTCCTGTGGTCCATATGGGGTGATATTCCTTCTGTGAAAAATTCTCTTTAATATTCCTTTAGTGTTGGTTTCTATTTCTGTTTTGTTTATTTCATCTTTCTGAACGATGTTTTTGCATGTTTTACAGTTCTAGTATGGCAGTCATTTTCTTTCAGGTGTCTAAAAATGTCATTCCGTTGTACTGTAGCTTCTATTACTTTTAGTAAAAGTAATAACTTATCCTATTGTTTTCCCTTGCATGATAATGTACCTCCTCCCCCCGCCCCCGACTATTTTTAAGATTTTTCTTTTCCTTTGGCATGGTGCTGTTTTACTATGATTTTTCCAGACATGGTTCTCTGTATTTATCTTGCTTAGTATTCCTGGTACATCTGAATTCTGTAGCTGTGTTCCCTTTCTCTTGTCAGTTTTGGGGAAGTCTTGGTTCTTAGCTCTTCAAGTGTTGCTCCTACCCATTATTTTTTCCTCTTATTTTTGGGACTTTTTTGTTACATCTTTCCCCTGACTTCCATGTTTCTTGTACTCTTTAAAAAATATTTTCTATTTTCTTCATTCTAGATGTTTTATTATCTTTCTTCTGTGTTCTTAGGTGTTTCTTGTCTGTTGTTAAATCTGTCTGTTGAGTTTTTAATTCCACTTATTTTCTTTCAGCTCTAGAATTTTCAGTTGATTTTTAAAAAAAGGGCTCAAGTTCCATACCAGAACCCTGTCCTCGATCTTGTCTTTTATTTCATCGAAAATATTAAGCATATTTCAAAGTCCATGCCTGAAAACTCAAAACATCTGGTTCTACTCTGGGTCTTTTTTTATTGCCTGGCTTTTTTCTTGCTTTTGTTCCTTTAGTGTTTCCTCCTGGAATACCTGTCAGTCTTGGTTGACAGACATTGTCTGAAAAGTGAAGACAGGTTTAGGCTCAGGATGGTGGTCTCTTCCCAAAGAGAGGATTTGTTAATCCTCTGCTTCTGGCCGGTGGGTGCAGGAGCAGCAGGTCATCTTAAATTCAGTTTGTGGTTGATCGGATTTGAAGGTGGGCTTCACTTTTTTCTGATATTTTTTTTTTCTGATCAGTCTTCACTTGCTCTGCTTCTGTGGGTTAGTCCGTAGGAGTCTTGGCATTTATTCATTCTCTGTTGGTCTCTGAATTCTGTCATCTCTGCCAGCCCCGTGGTGGTGTTCAAAAGCTCTGTTCAGCTTCTGAGCCTCTTTGGCTTCCGCTTGTGAATTGGCACTTGTCACTAGTTTGTTTTTTCTGTATCTCATCACTGCATGATGTTTATAAGTATCTGACAGTAAGACCACTCACTATATACAAACAACACAAGGTGTATAGCCAATATTTTATAATAACTATAAATGGAATATAACCCTTAAAAGTTGTGATCACTGTGTTGTACACCTGAAACTTATATATAATATTGTACATCAGCTATACCTCAATTTAAAAAGATCACTCATTATGAAATGTGAGAAATGTTAGATCCCATTTACTTGAAAGATAATTATTTACTATAGGGAATAAAATTTGGTCTTTATCGCAGCTTAGGAAATTTGTTGCTCAGTCTTCTTAGGACCTTACTTTTATAACTTCTTCTCTCACAGACTGATAATGAGAAGTTCATCTCTTTCAGGACAATTTAATTCATCCTTTTATTCTCATATTTCTAATAGTTCTTACCTGCTCTATTTTTGAAGTTCTTTTAAGCACCTAAGTAAATGTTAATACCCTCATTACTGAGTAATCAATCATCTATTAATAAAGTCACATCTTTTATTTTTTTTAATACTGATTAATCTTTGCCATGACCATGTTCTCTGTCTGATATTAATATTGTCATACTTTCTTTCCTTTGTTCACAGTTTAATTGACATACTTACTTCCCTCTTCCACCCTTACTGTTTTCTTTATTTTTCCTTGTTACTTTAGATTCAGTCCTTGTAACCAGTAGATTGTTGGAATCTGTCTTAGCTCACTGTGGGACAGTCTGCTAGCAGCAGCGGACATGCGGTGTTCTCTGCTTGTCAGTTTTACGTGTCTGACTGCTGTGCTCCGCGCCCGGCTGTGTTGTGAGTTCATGCTTCCTTGGTACCTCTCTTCTGTCTTGCATTTTTGTGAGTGGTATGTGCACTGTTTGCCTTTGTTTTTGACAATGGTTTGTGTTGAAGTTTTCCTTATTTTTTTCGCACACTCACAGTGCACAGATTTTCTCATGATGTCTCTGCCCATAGCCAGCCCACATGGTGACATCATGTTTTGGTCGAGCTTTGCAGCAGACAGCGCTTAGCCACACAGCTCATGCCTCTCAGTGCTTTGTTTCCAGCCACTCGGTCGTTCCTTTCAAACTAAGACATTGAGAAAGGACTGAGGAACAAGGAAGTAAAATAATGGAAAATGTTCTGCTTCTCACCAACAAACCAAAACATGGTATTTTCAGCAGATGCCTGTAACAGCACACTGCTTTCTGTTGCTGGTGTTGCAGGGGAGGCATTGAACTAGCCTTCATGTTGTTACCATCTTTGAAGATATCTGTACGTTTCCATTTGAAATCTTGTAGGATTCTCTTTTTGTCTTGAGGAATATTGCTTTTTGCTCACAAATTTGTCTGATATGTAGAACCTGCTGGCTTCCAGTCCCTGTTTTTGGTTTTCCAACTTTGAAAGATGGTCTTATCTCTGTAATTCTGGTTCATGTGCTTTGTCTTGTTCTTTGGGAGTTCGGCATGTTCATTCATTCATTGTTTCAACATCTTTCTGTGCAGGGTGTCTGGAGCACATGCCATACTCAATGATAAATTTCAGTGGTGGGTAGAAATGGAGAAGGGCTCTTGTCATCAAGCTGTATTCAAGGGGGCTCAGTGACTCACAGCGAGGTCTGATTACAGGCTGAGACTGGCAATACGTATGGAAGTAAGGCTGCGTGGGAAGTATGATAAGCCGGGTCCCCACTGGTCTGGCGGAGGGGTGGGGAAGACTGCTGCCCCGAGGAGGTGATGTTTTCACTGAGACTTGAAGAGGGATGAGTGGAGAGTCAGCTGAACAGAGTGTGTGAGTCTGTGCATGTGAGTCGCACTTGGCGCCCTGGAATGGGTTAGGTCCAGGGCCTAGCGTGTGCAAAAGGTGCGGTGGGGGCTGCAGTTCAGACTGCACAGAGAGGTGAAGGAAGGGCCGTGCGGCATGCCGAGGCCCGAGGGGGAGAGGCCGTAGCTGTGGGAAGGGTTTGGGACGTCGTCGTTCAACCTGTCCATTGACTAGTTCCATTTGGCAAGAGTCCCAGATTTGCAGTGTTGGGATGATTTGCTCTGGCTGCCATATGGAGGGTGAAGAGGAAGAGGAAGGTCAGGCCTCTGGTTCAGGGTACGGGGGGGGGGGGGGGTGGAGAGTGGGCAGTGACATGGGTGCGCTCAGCTTGGCCCAGGGCGAGATGGATGAGGTGTCAAGCACTCTGCCTCCGAGCAGCAGGCCAGGTAAATGAGTTGCAGGGTCCACCAGGGACCAGGGGCCTCGGGATCGTGCAGGGGTGCGTGTGTGTGTGTGCGTGCGTGCTTCATCTTCCGTGTCTGTTATGCTTTTCTGCATTGTTTTAAATTGTTTTCTCTGTTTATCAAATTGTATAATTGGATACAAATCTAATTGCATTTCTTAGTGCTTCTACGTGTGATTTTCACCCCTGTTTCAGCATAGCTTTCCTGTTCTTTTTACTTTGTTTTTATCTTGACTTATTCTTGTTTGGTAGAGAAAGTATTTTAAAAATGCTTTCTGTTTAACCTCATCTTTGTTGTGCCTCAGGGGGAGATTATCCTTTGAGCACCTGCATTTGCTTTTGGGTATCCAGATGTTTTCATTGACTTCAGATGTCCCCCCTCCCCGACCTAGCCATCTCTGATCTCTCTTTAGTGATTTTAGTTGTCTTCAAGTCCTGGCTGGCTTCTTTTATAATCTTCCCACAGCAGCCTGGAGCTGTGGAGCATTCCAGGAGTTGTGGGGCAGTTAAGAGTTTAAGTGCTTTTGTTTACTTTTTTCTTCAAGTCAGTGTTCCATCATTTTAAACCTGGGTTCTATTTTAATAAACATTTGATGGAATGTCGCCACCTCCTTTAAAGTTACTTGAAGTTTTGGAAAGCAGCAGAAACAAATTGAAGCAGTGGGGCTCAGCGAGACTCCGGCCTCACCCCGCCCCCACCCCCACCATCCCTCCCCGGAGTGTCGCTGCTCTGAGTCCACCTGCTTTTGTTTTTTTTGTTAAAAGCTGTAATGTAACGCCACGTGTGAGCAAGGGATTTTTGTCTGGTTTGTCCACTGCTGACACACAGTAGGTGTCCACAGTTACATGTCAGAGTGACCCTCTCCAGGGTGGTCGCCCCTGTTTGCTCACTGACACACAGTAGGTGCCCATAGGTACAGAGTGACCCGCTCCAGGGTGGTTGGCCCTGTTCACCCTCCGATTTCACCTGAGAGCCCTGTCTGGACAGGTGCTGGTATCAGTGAGAGCTTCCTTCACGCAGTCCCGGGTGAGTAGTGGGTACTGAGCAGTCAGGAGCAGAGGCCAAGAAGGAGACAGCTCTGGCTGCAGCTGGTGTCAGGGGAGGCCTTCCTGCGGGGGAGCGTGGCTGGGGGGACGTGGGAAGACCCGAGGCTGAGTGGGCTGTGAGCAGTAGCGTCAGGGGTCCGGGGTCAGAGCGGTTCCTGCCAGAGGGAGCCAAGCCTGGGAGGGTGGCGAGACGGGCAGAGGGCAGAGGTGAAGCGCGTTCCAGGCCGCGGTGGACCCTTTGCCACGTGTATTGCAAGCCAGTAAGATCTGTAAAGCCATTGGGTTTTGTCGTGGCTGCTGCAGGGAAGGGGTGGGCAGGGTGGGCGTGAGGCGGTCAGATGGGCGGCCTCTTCTGTGGCTGGTGAGGGAGGGTAGGTGGGGACCCGGGCCTGGCGGGCAGAGGAATTCGACCCTGGTCTCCTTGTTGCCAGCGCCACTCTTGGTCCTGCACGATTTAGGAACAGTACAGAAGGAAGACGGGCACTGAGCTCTCAGTGATGGATGCTTGGTAGCGAGCGCCCTGCCCCGGCCTGACGGTCACGTGACGTGTGCCCTGCCTGCAGCCGCTCCATGCCCTTGCCCCCCACCAGGGCCGCGTGGCGGCTTCCATCCTTGGAATCGTCACCTCAGACTCCGACTTCATGGTGCCTGGTGTCAGAGGCCCTGGCCCTCTGAGGGAAGCAGAGTCAGAGCCGAATTTAGTTTAGTGACGATTTTCTCAGCGCAGTAGGACAGAGGGATGTCGTCTGGGGTGGACACAGGAGCCACTGTGGATGCAGGGGCAGGTGGACGGCCGACTGCAGGCAGGGGCACCCGGGCATCATAGGTTCCCCGCCTGGTGTCCCCCTCAGAGAAGGCAGTGTCTCCCCGCGCCCGCCCACTTGCCTTGACCCCAGCACCGCCCACGACTCTGGTGTGGCCGAGCAGTACCCCGAGTCCCAGGGCTGGTGTGTGGGGCCTCTGGGTGCCCCCATGGTCCGCGTTTGCGGGGGTGGAGGCTGCTTGCAGGGGGGAGCTAGGCCCCGCACGCCTGGGGCAGCCACCTGTGTACGCGCTGTGGCATGGGCAGTTATGGTTTGCTTCATTTACAGGGGAGATTGAGTGCCATGTGGGATTTCCAGACTCCGGGGTCCCGGAGGAGGCACGGACTCTGAATGTTTGGGGTCTGTTTCTCTCCCAGGTGTGAGACCCTAGACGGCAGGGCTGCGTTCAGTCCTTTCCTTATGTCTGAAAGTGCCTGCAGCGGGGCTGGTGCGGGAGCTGGGCTCCCTGGGAGGAGCAGGGCACGGGTGCCCGCTCAGCCTCTCACCTGCCAGCTGACCTCGGGCAGATTGCACTCGGCTCTGCGCCTGGGGGTCCCCGTCTGAGGAGTAGGGGCGATAGCAGAACCTGCTTGGGGGTGTCGGCAGGGTCAGACGAGCTAACGCAACGTGATGAAAGTAGTTGCTGCTGTCGACGATAGGGCTGTAGGGAGTGTTCTTGGGTTTGGTGTCCTTGTGTTTCTCAGATGGAGCGTCACCACGCTGACCACGTCTCGCTGGCCAGGCACTGGACAGTCTGTTCGTTCCCACCAGGGTCACAGCAGTGCCGCAGCGGAGGTGGGCCTTGAAGAGGAAAGACGAGTTTTACTGGAATGTACGTGAATACAGAGCCATGAGAAAGAGGCGTCTCCTGCCCGTGTTTGACAGCACTGAGTCCTCTCATGCTGCCTCGTTTCTTATCTGGCGCGTCCAGGGGACCTGGTGCTCCGGCCCCTCCCAGCCTCGCCCCTTGTGGGCAGCGAACACCCTGTGCACGCGTGCCTGCCGGCCCTGGCGTCCGGGGCCCCTCCGCTGGCGGCCCTCTCCCCGAACTCCTCCGGCAGGCCCGGCGCACCCCTCAGAAGGTAGGGCGCGGGCACCCTCTTCCACGAGCCCTTGTCCATGTTGTGGTCAGAGGGAGCACGTAGCTGCCTCTGCTTCCTCGGGGTGGCGATTCCCAGCCTCGGCCCTGCCCGAGCGCCCTTTAGAACTTCAGAAAAGGTCCAGGAACCTTCTCAGGAGAGCCTACTGCTGACTTACAAGTGGGTGAGTTTTCCAAACTTTGCTCGACTCTGAGGGGCAGCCGGACTGGGGACCCGCGGTCCTGCGATGGTGGGTGGAGCGCAGGCTCCTCGGCGATCATGGCCTCTGTGTCTCGACCCGAGGCTGGGGCTGCCTTTCACTGCTTGCTGTCCCTGAGTGAGGCTCTTGCCGGCTGTGTGAGGAGCCGGAGCCGGGAACGCGGTTCTCTTGGTCCTTTCTGTTCAGAGAGAAGGTTGAATTGTTTCTTCTTTGCACTCCCCCACCCCCGCCCTGGAACAAATGTCCATTACTGCAGATGGTCCCGTGGGCCAGACCCCCCTCTGGTTCCCATTACCCACTTGCAGGGAAGTGGGGGTGACAGGACCTTGGGGCTCCCGGAGCTGGGGCTTTTGGACCCCGGTTGGTGAGCAGCTTTGGGAACGGCCGGCTCTCTTTGCTGTGTGGGCGTTTCCCGGTTTACCCCTGCAGAATACAGAGATAATTGGGCAAGTCAGGCTTTACCCTGGCAACCTGATTTCTGAAATCACATAGAAATCAATTGGAAAAGGCACAGTTTTTCAGAAAGACTTGTCTTCCCTTTTTTCAGTGGTCCTTGTGGCAAACTCTGCTGGGCGTCTGAGGGTGGACAGAGGTGGAAACATGCATTCCCTGTGCTCAGAGCCAGCTTCCAGGCTGTTGGATGTGAACAGACTCGTGACTGTGCCCTGTGACAGGTGTCACACGGACCAGGCTGCCCAGGACAGTGTGAGAGGAGAAAGAAACAGCTCAGGCACCTACCTGGGGAGGGAAGCTTCTACTGCGGAGGGGCTGTATGAGTGGGCCTGGGGGAGGGGCCGCTTAAAGTATTGATTATTTTTAGAAAATATTCTTTTAATCTTTCTATCTATGTCAGGTCTTAGTTGCAGCATGTGAGCTCTTGGTTGTGGCCTGTGGGATCTAGTTCCCTGACCAGGGATCGAGCCCAGGCCCCCTGCATTGGGAGCACAGTCTTAGCCACTGCCCACCAGGGATATCTGTCTTAAAAGTGTTTAAATTGTAATGATGATTTTAAAGAAATTCAAAGTGAAAAAAAAAAAAAGCCTGCAGTAGCTCAGCAGCGGCTTCTCTCACGTTTCCTTCAGACTTCTTCACAGGTAGATGTTGCATCTTGCATATGTTATATACACATCAGTGTATGTGTAATTTTATATTTTGGCTTCGGTTATTATTTCATCAGATAAGCGTTTCCACGTGGTGAGCCTCTCCGATGACCACCTCTAGTTGTGGGTGTTTCATCGTGTGGACGAGTCATGGTTGATCAGTTTTATTTACTCCTGCAGTTTTAGGGACATAGAATGGTTTCAGTTTCTCCTGGTACAGATAATCTCAGTGTAGGCGTCTTCGGTCACAGGAGGGGCCGTTGGGAAAACGAGCGTGGCCTCCCCTGTGGAGCCGCCCCGTGCGGAGTCCCTGTGCCCGGAAGAGGGGGCAGGTGTTCCTGAAGGCGGCCTCCACTCCCCTGTGTGGCCGTTCTCACCTCCGTTGCCTTACCTGAGGCTGAGAAGGTGAAACTTCCTCTGCTTTGTGTGGTTCTGGTGTGGTTCGGGTTTACACGTTCATTTTTGAGCAAGAGGACTTCTGTATTTTTAATTTCTGCTTGCCTGACCTCATCTCTGAAACTTTCACGTATCCCGAACCTGCAGAATCTCCGGTGAGCGTGCCGTGTGCCTCTAGTGAAGGAAAGGAGGAGACCGGGCTGGGTTTGGTGACGAGGAAGCGGACGGACTGGGGGAACCCTGGTGTCAGAGACTGGGCTGGTGGAGGAGGAAACGCGAGCAGAAAGTTGAATCATGGACTCTGCAGGCGGCACAGCCTGGAGAAGGGCAGTGAAGTCGAGAACACGCTGGTGTGAGGGGTGAGGGATGGTTGGAGAAAGCAGATGGGGCTTGGGCAGAGCACAGGAAGAAAGAAGGGAATGCTTGTTGGCATGAAGTAGGAACAGAGTGAAGGGAAGGACATGCTCTTGATTTATTCTTAAATTTCAGGAAGATGGATTGGCCCAATAATGGCAATGGAAAATAGAGTTTTCGGTATAAGCTGAATGAGAATTAAATTTAGGATACACATGTTTAGAGGGCTGTTTCTGCTTAACGCCATATACAGCACTGTATATGTGAAAGGGAGTGTATGTTTACTTCTTAGTATTTAATGTTTAGAAAATCATAAAGGTACATTTATTAGAAGTAGGTTTGGCTGCTCTGTTTCCTGGGGCTGCCATGACAAATTGCCACATGCCTTAGAACAACAGAAATTTATGCTCTCGTATTTCTGGAGGCCAGAAGTCTGAGATCGAGGCGTTGGCGGGGCTGTGCTCCCTACCGTGGTCTTGGGGAGACTCTGTTCCCTGCCTCGTCTGGCTTCCAGAGGCTCTGGGTGTCCCTTGGCTGGTGAGGCATCACCCCCATCTCTCCCTCCATCTTTGCAGGACTCTCTCAGCCTTCCACTGTGTCCTCCCTTCTGTCTCTTGGGAGGACAGTTGTCCCTGGAGTTAGGACCACCCAGGTAACCCAGGGTGATTTCACCCTAAGATCCCTAATTATGTTTACAAAGACTCTTTCCCAAGTTAGCTCACAGTCACAGGTTCTGGGGATTAGAACATGGACATATTCTTTTGGAGGGCACTATTCAACCCACTCCATCCACTTGTTAAAAGAGAAGTTGTCAAAGAAAGAATGGTGTGAGTGTGTGAAGTTTTATTTTCCTTCACAAGAGGAGTCAGGCCTTGATCAACATGTGGTTGCACAGCATCATCTGGGTCCCTCCAGAAGTCGATTCTCCTGGTCCCAGATGACTGCTGGAGAGCCAGTCACCCCTGTAACTCCTTTTGGGAGATGGGGGAGAGGGAGGAGAGAAGAAAGCGTGCTGCTGGCAGAGGTTTTTTTATCTTGGTTCATGGACCTTGCTCCCCACAAGGGGTCTGTGGATTTGACTATTTGATTAAAGTTGATTTTCATTGCAATGGTATTTCATTTTCTACATCCAGAGACATTCTGAGAAGTCTCCATAGGCTTCTCCAGACTGCCAAAAGGGATCCATGGGCAAAAAGGTTCCAGGTTTCAGTATAATTTCAGTATAAATTGAATGAGAATTGCATTTAGGATATACATGTTTAAGAGGGCTGCTACCCTGCAAAATACCACGTTGAGATTTCATGTGATTTCCGAAAAGTATGACCTGGCCCTTCTGTTTAGTCATATGGCTACAGCATATGGCCGTTGGCACAGGGATCCAGCGGGCTTCACTCACAGCGTCATCCAGCCTGAAGTGACCACATCATACATAGAGAGGAGTGATTTTACATGTCTGTATTTATAGCTTCCTTCCCCCACAGTACTCTGGGTGAAATGTTTCATGGTATTTTGTGAGGTGTATTATGAAGGTGTTCTCCTTTTTTAGCTCTATGACTTAAGGCAAGATACTTCATAGACTCAGTTTTCTCATCTGTGAAATGGGGGTAATGCTATAATAGAATCTTTGTCATTGGGATGGCAAAAAAGTGTTCTCTAAGTGTTTCTTGGTTTTTATCTCCACGACCATTCATCACTACTAGTAGGAAAGTAATAGGGTTCAACTTGCTAACACTTAGCAGTTATTTTGTTTTATTCAAATCCCAAAGAATTTCAGATGAGGTTAACTTTATAGGCAGTGTTAAAAATAGCATCTGCAACTGAAGAGTAGGTATCAGGAAAGAATTATCCTTAAGATTATCAGGCAAATAACTAATAAAAACAGGAAAAATAGAATGTAAAGAGAAGACAAATGTAATTAAAGCTGTAAGCTTTATATTGCTGTTGTTGAGTCATCCAGTCGTGTCTGATGCTTTGCAGCCCCGTGGACTGCAGCACACGAGGCCTCCCTGTCCCTCATCATCTCCTGGAGCTTGGCCAAGTTCTTGTCCATTGTGTCAGTGATGCCGTCCAGCCATACCTTTGTTTAATTATCTTATTTTACATTAGCATTTGGTTTTCCTTTATATTTTACTTTTCATATTTTAATTAATTATAACCTGGTAAGAGTTGACTCATTGGAAAAGACCCTGATGCTGGGAGGGGTTGGGGGCAGGAGGAGAAGGGGACAACAGAGGATGAGATGGCTGGATGGCATCACCGACTTGATGGGCATGAGTTTGAGTAAACTCTGGGAGTTGGTGATGGACAGGGAGGCCTGGCGTGCTGCGATTCATGGGGTCGCAGATTTGGACATGACTGAGCGACTGAATTGAACTGAACCTGGGTAACCCTGTAACCAGCTAGTGCTGGTGGTAAACAACCCGCCTACCAATGCAGGGGACATAAGAGACGCGGGTTAGATCCCTAGGTCGGGAAGATCCCCTGAAGGAGGGCATGGCAGCCCACTCCAGTATTCTCACCTGGAGAATCCAATGGACAGAGGAGCCTGGTGGGCTACTGTCTGTAGGGTCGCACAGAGGCAGATATGGCTGAAGCAACCTAGCACGCGCACACAGTAACCCTAAATAGAAAAGAAGCTATGTAATGGATTTATCTAGTCTTTTTAGTTGTTTTAAATCTCGTCTATTCGGCATTCGAGTCTGTTGAGTGAACGGGAGTCCCTTTGCAGGCCTGCGTGGGGCCTACAAACCCCAGACCCGAGTCTCTCAGCTGTTCCCAGCAGATGTCAGCCTGTGGGGTGGTCAGGCGCTGCTCGTTTGGTGAGCAACCATGACCTTTATCCGGATTTCAACATCAGTTTTCCTTTCCAGCTTGTTTGGAGCTCAGATATTTCCTGGGCAAAACCCCTACACCAGTCAGTTTGGCTCAGAGAGAGGAAAAGCTATATATATAATTGGCAGATTTCCTCACATGGAAAAGCTCTTCCCAATTTCTGTGACTGCTGGCCTGGATCTGGGGTGGGAATGTTGTGCTTGTGGGCCGGGGCTGTCCCAGGAGTCCTGCAGAGGCCCTGCCAGACGGGAAGGCCCGTGTGAGGACAGCGGCTCCTGCCGTCTGAGTGCACTGCGCTGCTCCCCGCCTGAACACCGAGCTCGGGAGACCCAGTCCTCCCGCCCTGGCTGTGTCGGCCACCAGCTGCACGATCCTAGTTTCTCACACCTGTAGCCTCATTCTCCCATTGGAAAAGCAGGGGCAGCTCAGTTGCACGCCTTGGGGGGGGGGGGGCAGCACCTGGCACATAGTAGGTGCTTAGTGAATAAAGTACTCTGATTGTTAAAACACGCCTTGGACGGTGGAGCAGGGCAAGGAGAGCAGCTGCAGGCGGAAGCTACTCTAGTGAACCCCGTGCTTTATAATCCACTCTGTGTTCTCAGTTTCAAGAAGCAGGAAGAAGCGGCTTTGAGCCAAATTGGTGGCTGTGTGTTTGCTAAGTGTGGGGTTTTGCTGAAGGCAGCACCTGCTCTGTGACACCGATGGTCCAAAGAGCTGGGTACTCCACGTGAGGGCTCAGCGCTTGGTTCTTACAGCTGCTCCAAGCAGGCACAGAGAAAGAACACTGTCTTCTGGCAGCCTGGCTGGTGAGCGGTGGAACTAATTGTGGTGTCTGTTAAGTATATTTAGAATTGAGGGTGGGAGCGGATGCTGTTACTTGCCTGGGCTGTGTTATTATTGAGTAGGAGTTGCATTTATGAAATTTAAGCCGTTTCACAATACTGTTGGGGGTGTGTGTGTAAGTGTGGTATGTTTGTATGTATGCTTGTGTATATAGGTGTGTGTTCATTGTTAACACTTCTGATTGTCTTTATTCACAAGTGACAGACGAAACAAAGGACAGTTGAGAGACTGTAGTTTGACTCTAGGACTTCTGCAAAGAGTTCTTTGAGAAAAGAAATAGTGGAGAGGGTAACATAGATGGATTGAATTTTTCTTAGGTTGTCCAAGAAATTAATAATTTTAGTCATTCTTTACCCGATATTCTTTAGTAAATGTTCAGGTAAATGTCTAGGTTTTGTAAATATTTGGTAAATGTCCAAGGATATGATCAAGCCGAGTCCTGTATGTCTGTTTTTTTTTTTTTTTCCTTGAAAGTTAGGAAAATGGTACATTCTGTAGGGTATAATTTTTTTTTTTTAATCCTTCTTTTCTATTCCAGAATAATCTGTTGTTTCAGAGCACATAGAGTAGTGGGATCATTTTATTGTCTTGAAACAACTTAAAAAAAAAATTTTTTTTTATTAGTTGGAGGCTAATTACTTCACAATATTTCAGTGGGTTTTGTCATACATTGACATGAATCAGCCATAGAGTTACACGTATTCCCCATCCCGATCCCCCCTCCCACCTCCCTCTCCACCTGATTCCTCTGGGTCTTCCCAGCCCACCAGGCCCGAGCACTTGTCTCATGCATCCCACCTGGGCTGGTGATCTGTTTCACCATAGATAATATACATGCTGTTCTTTCGAAACATCCCACCCTCACCTTCTCCCACAGAGTTCAAAAGTCTGTTCTGTACTTCTGTGTCTCTTTTTCTGTTTTGCATATAGGGTTATCGTTACCATCTTTCTAAATTCCATATATATGTGTTAGTATGCTGCAATGTTCTTTATCTTTCTGGCTTACTTCACTCTGTATAATGGGCTCCAGTTTCATCCATCTCATTAGAACTGATTCAAATGAATTCTTTTTAACGGCTGAGTAATACTTTTTATGAAGTTAAGAGAATTCCCTGCTTGGTGGTTGGGAGGTGGTGTTGGGTTTTGACTCAGTAACCCCTCTTCCACAGACGAAGCACCTGGTTTGAAATGTAAATTCAAAAAGAAACACGTGATCCTGAACTGCTGTCCTAGTTCTTACAGGATGTTTAACTAAACCTCACGAGGCAGCCAGGAGCAGAGGGGCTCGGGCAAGGCGGGGAGCTCCCCCTTTGCTGAACCACTCGGGGGGCACGCGGGCTCACCTCCACCCAGGCTGCAGTTGCGTCAGAAAAGCGGCAGGTATCTGCTCTGCTTCCGAATTGTCCCCTGTCTGCAAAGGCCTAATGATGGCGACTCAGAGTGATTGGACATTTGGAAAATAGGAGTGGAGGTGGCTCCCTCCTCACCTTTGGAGGGACTGAAGGGGCACGGACCGTGGCATCTGTCCTATCCCTGACATTGAAAAAGCAGGACTACTTCCTTGACTGGAAAGGAAGGGTCCAGGAGAGCTGACCCTTGAGGCTGTCGCCAGCTTGGTGCTCTCCTCTAAGGAGTGAGCTGTACAGGTTACTATATGCACGAGGTTATCTAATCACACCAAGGAGTAGACTGGGTATTTGTTGTTCCCAAAGCTGTAAGTGCTGGCTTCCCTGTCACTGCCAGTTGACACACCCGGTTGTAGATGATTTAATAGTCGTTAATTATTTTTAGCACCCACTTTGATTTGCAGAAAATTTCCTGGCTTGAATGGTGAACTCTGGTCATCTAGTCATTCAGAGAAAGGTTCATCCTGTCAAGTGCCCTGAGATACATCAACATTAAAACTTTTTACAGCTTAGTTGAGGCTTAATTGCTGTTCAACGAACTGCACTGTTTAAAGGGTACAGCTTGATGCGTTTGTTTCTTACGCATATGCGCACACACACACCCCTCTGTTGAAAGTGGCAGCACAGGATAACAAATGTTTCCATCCCCCTGAAAATTTCCTTGAGTAATGGCATTATATATATATATATATATATATTCCCCCCCCTCCTTACTGTCTGACTTCTTTGGCTTGGTTAACATAACAATTTTGAAATTTTCCATGTTGGGTGTATCATAATTTGTCCCCCCACCCAGTTTGTTGATCCATTTACCTGTGGTGGCCATTCGAGCAGTGTCCAGCTTGGAGGTATTGTAGTCAAAGCTGCCACGAGCATTAATATACAAGTCTTTGTTTGGACCTGTGTTTTCCTTTTCCTTGGGTGAATGCCTGAGTGTCAGAATTGCTGGGTCGTGTGGTAGGTGTTGCGTTTAGCTTTGCTAGAGACTGCTCGGATGTTCTCAGTGCTTGGAGTCTCAGGTTCTCACCAGCAGTGCCTGAGGGTTGCTCCACACCCTCCCCAGCACTTCGTGCGCCCGTCTTTTTGTTTTACACGTGCTGATAGATATATAGTAGTATCTCACTGTGGTTTTAGTTTCTCTTCGCCTGATGACAGATGATGTCAGCATCTTTTCATGTGCTTATAGACTATTTGTATGTCTTTTTGTGAAATGTATGGTAGAAGCATCTGTCCATTTTTGCATCAACTTGTCTCATTATTGAGTTGTAAGAGCTCTTTATTCTGGATATTAGTTTGTGATATATGTGTTGTGAATGTTTTTCCTGGTCGTACTGCCTGTTTCTTAATAGCGTCTTTAGAAGAATGGAGTCTTTTTGGTGAAATTGAGTTGATCAGTTTTTTTTCTCCATGGTTCATTGTCGTGTCGTATCCATGAAACCATTTTCTACCTTGGCATTGCAAAGATTTTCTTCTGGAAGTTTTGCAGTTTTAGGTTTTACAGTTAGGATTTATGGTTAACTTTTAATGTATAATGTGAGGTAAAGAGTTGATGTTCATTTTTCACCCATATGGATGTTCAGTTGTTCCAACTGCATTTGTTAAAGAGACTTTCCTTTCCACATTGAATTACCTTCACACCTTTGTCAAGTCAGTTGACTATTTATTTGTAAATTTATCTCCAGATTTTCTATTCTGTTCCATTGATCTATGTCTGCCCCATCCTAATTCCATACTTTATTTTATTACTATTACTTTACAGTAAGTGTTGAAATCAGGGCAAGCCCTCTTAACTCTTTTTCTTTCTTAAAATTGCTTTGGTTATTATAAAACCTTTGCATTTTTAATGTAAGTAAAAATTAACTGGTCAGTTTCTATTTAAAAAGGGCCTGCTGGAATCTTGACTGAGATTGCATTGAATCTATAAGTTGAGTTTGGAGATAGTTGATGTCTTAATAACGTTGAGTTTACCCATGAATGTGGTATGTCTTGGTATTTATTTAGACCTTTAATTTCTCCCAGCAAAATTTTATAGTTTTCATTGTAGATACCCTTAACATCTTTTCTTAGATTAATTCCTATATAGTCTTTTTTGTGTGTGCCTATTAAATGAAACAGAAATATTTTCCATTTGTTTGCTGCAAACAGTGGGTCTCGTAATCTTAGAAAATAACTTAATAGTTGTTTTGTAGAGTCCCAAGAAGTCTCTGTATAAATAGTCGTATCATCTGCAGAGTGGAATAGCTTGGCTTCTTTCTGATCCAGGTGCCTTATATTTCTTCTTGTCTCATTGCAGAACTGGAGACTGCCAGTATAATGTTGAATAAAAGTAGTGAAAGTAGAAATTCTTTCATTTCTTCCAGTATTAACAGTGGTTTAGCTTTTCACTGTTGAATGTGTTAGCTGTAGACTTTTTGTAGATAGCCTTTATCAGTGTGAGGATTGTCTTGTTTGTTGAGGATTTTTATTATGAGTGGGTTCTGAATTTTGTCAAATGCTTTTTTGGTATCTGTTGAAGTGATCATATGAATTTTCTTCTTTATTTTGTTAAAAAGACAAATGAAATTGATTTTCGAATGTTAAACCAACCTTGCATTCCTGGCATAAACCCTACTTCCTCATGATATGTTATCCTTTTACTTATGTTTGAATTTAGTTTGCTGTTATATTGTTAGGGACTTTTGGATCTAAAATATCCATGAGAGATCCTGATCTGTAATTTTTTTTTTCCTTTGGTCAAGTTTTGGCACTCAGAGTAAGTAAGCTGGTTTTATGAAACATTTTAGCTCGCATTATCAAACAGTGGGGATCCTTGTTCCTCTCTTTTTCTGATCCAGTTTGGTGTTAGTGAAGTCGCTCAGTCGTGTCCTCCTCTTTGTGATCCGTGGACTGTAGCCTACCAGGCTCCTCCGTCCATGGAATTTTCTAGGCAAGAGTACTGGAGTGGGTTGCCATTCCCTTCTCCAGGGGATCTTCCTGACCCAGGGATCGAACCCGGGTCTCCCACATTGCAGGCAGACGTTTTACCATCTGAGACACCAGGGAAGCCACTTCTTTCTTGATTTTTTGCTGGAATTCACCAGTGAAACTCAATATGGATTTTTCTATTTGGGAAGGTTTTTGATTAATAACTTTTGAAAATTTTGATAATAAATTTTTAAATGGACACAGGCCCTTCAGACTTTGTGATTCTTACCTACATTGACCGGTTTCTCACTCCTTCTGCCCAGGGTTTTCTCTGTATTGGAGGGAGGGGTGTGAACTTCTTGAGAGAGGGGGATGTCCTGGGCTTGCTGACTCTGTCTCCATTCCAGCCCCCTGAGTCATGTTGGCATCAAATAGGTGTTCCAGAAACATCTGTTGGGTTGATCGATTTGTTGTTGGCGCTGTCTCCATCCCTCGACATCTCTGGGAATCTCCTCTCTCCTCCGTCCGTGTGGGACTGTTTCACAGTTGTGTCATGACAGAGGGAGGTGGCTCCCGAGTCAGGCCAGCTGGCCTCGGCCAGCCCTCTTGCCTTGCCCTCCCGCCATGGCTGTCCACTGCTCTGGTAGGCAGACTTTGAGTCAGGGCTTGCTGGGGGAAGAACTGTCTTCAACCTTTTTCTGTCTTTTTTTTTTTAATGTTAAATCCTGCGTTTGGGATTATGTCTTTTCATTTTTTTTTTTTTTTTGAAATATACTTGAAATACCAGAGGAATACAGAAAGCTTGGTCAGAGGACAGGGGTGAACTGTTAAAGCTAGGAGGGGAGCGTGGTTATTGGTGAGGGACGTTATCCTGAAAGCCACCTTGCCTGTGACTTACCTGCCCGACTGGGATGGGCCCGAGATGCCCTTTCCTGGACTGCCTCCCAGCGAGAGCCCCGCATCCATACAGTTCATCAGTCAGGGTGCGCGAGGAGGCAGGGGGTGGGCCTGGGCCTCTCTGAGAGGGCGTATGTCCGCCATTCAGGTCCCTGGCGTCCGGGAGGGGGGCTGGTGCCCACTCCCCGCTTTGCATCGCTGGGGCTGGGTCTCCGTGCACCTGCAGTGCAGCTGCAAAGCTGGGTGTGGGAGCCAGGGCTCCCTTGGCAGAGCTGGGAGCTGAGAACAGCAGCTGTGCCTCTCAGGGGCCTGTTTCCTTCCTGGGTGCAGGCCGGACGGAAGCGGCCTCCCGTGTTAATCAGAGTGCTGGGTCCATGTGCCAGCACGCAGACCCCCCAGAGCCCGAGGTTGGGCGGGCTCTCTTGCCCTCCAGGAGGGCACTCCACGGGCCACGATTGCCCTGGACACAGTGTGTGGCCATCTGTCTTCTGTGTATGTCTTAACTGGCCCTGGCTCTGCCTCCAACTAGCTGTGTGGCCCTGGGAAGCCACCTGCCGCCTCTGGGCAGCCGTCCCCCATGTGAGACATGGGGTTAGAGCTGACAGCTGTCCAGTCCTGGGCACCCCACCTTCCGGCCGAACCCAAGCAGGACCACGTGACGACTGAGCTGCAGGCGCAGCAGCTCAGATCCAGCCATCCTCATCTCATCTCCTCCTCCAGCCTTGCTTCACGCCTTCAGACCTGAAACCTTCACATGGTGGTGGTCGCTTTTCTAATGACGTGTTAGCATGTCTGAAGACACTTTCCTTAGGCTCAGTTTTGGGGGGAGGAGTCACCTCCCCTTTCATTGCCTGGGGGTTAGTGGTGAGGCCCTCTCCCTGCCCGGGCTGGAAGGGCCTGCTCCTGCTAGCCCAGTCCTTTGCCGGGAGCGACACCGGGGGGCACCCTCACGCACAGGGCAGTGTGGCCTCAGTGTGAGATGTGTCTTTTCCCCGGGCTCTTCAGCCCCCAGGCTGAGTCTCGGTGAGGTCGGAGAGCTGGGGGTCCCCAGGCCACAGAGAGGACTGCATTGAGAGAGTCCCGTGGGGCGGGGGAGGGTGCGTTGGAAGGGTCATGTGGATGTGTGTATTGTTTTTGTTCCTGTTTCTTTTTTAAAGATTGATTTATATTTATCTGTTTTCGGCTATGCTGGGTCTTTGTTGCTGCAGGTGGCCTTCCCCACTTGGGGTGCGCAGGGCTGCCCTGGAGTTGCGGTGCGCGGGCTTCTCCTTGCGGAGCAGCTGGACAGCTATCTGTTCAACCCCTGTCACACGTGGGGGACGGCTGCCCAGGGCCACACAGCCTACAGGAGGCAGGGCCAGGCTCGAGGGCTCCAGTGGGTGCGCGTGTGGGCTCCGTAGCTGCGGCCCACGGGCTTAGTTGCTCTGCGGCAGGTGGGGTCTTCCCGGACCAGGAATCGAACCCGTGTTCCCTGCCTTGACAGGCGGATTCGGCATCACCAGGGGAGCCCCGCAGAAGTATGTAGTGTTGTGGTGGTTTTCACTTTGTAAAGTTTTTCATCCTAAATTGCTTGGTAACTTTGGACACATGTACACAGTCTTCAGAGGTGGCCCTTCACTTCTGTCGGGTGAACACTTCCTGCCAGGCTCTCTGGGACTCCCCTGGGAGCAGAGCCAAGGCCCTCCCTTAAGGAGCCAGAGACAGAAAGGGACAAGGTGAAAATTCCACGTTTTATGCAGCAAATTGTGTTTGACACCTCCACACCAGTTTTTTTTTAAACCTGAAGTGTAGTTGATTTATGATGTTTTGCTAGTTTCTGGTGTACAGCGAAAATGACTCGTTTATGTGCATGTACATGTCTTCTTTTTCAGGTCTCTTCTCTTACAGGCTATTATAGGACACTGAGTATAGTTCCCTGAGCTATGTCGTGTGTCCTTGTTGTTTATCTGTATATGTTTAGTGAGTTCTTTTCATGTTCCTCCTAAGTTGTGTGGAATGATGTATATCGGGGGTTAGCAGCAAATTTCTCTGAAGGGGCTAGGACTTTAGGCCTTGCCTGCTATTTGGTCTCTGGCTGTCTGCAGCAGCCCGAGGCATAAAGAGCAGGTATGACTGTGTTCTAATAAAACTTTATGTGAAGAACAGGAGGCATGCCTCAGTCTGCCCAGCCCCGGCTGACGTCTCAGGTTTGACCCGTGGAGCTGTTATTTCTGCCTGACTGCCCTCTGTTCAGTCAGGCCCGCCAGGCGCTGCTCTCATTTGACTGGAGAGTCTTCAGTTCTTTTGTAACGAAGTAAATCAAGTTCTTTACCTGGAGCATGAAGGCTCCGCCCCTGTGCCTGGTTTTCTTCTGTGGTGATGGATATGCCGTCTTAATTAGGATTACGTTTGGGGTGTTTAACTGAAAACCCAGGTGACAGTGGTTTAAATAAGGCAGAAGTTTGTCTTCCTCTTTTTGGAAAGCACAGTTGGCGGGGTCTCAGGGCCCCTTCCTGGGGCCAGATACCTGTGCAGGGGCCGCAGGGAGCAGACGGGCAGAGGCTGCCACTGTGTCTTCCCCAAAAGCTTTCCCAGAGGCTCCCTCATCACTTCAGCTTGTGCCTCTGTTGTGTCCCCAGTTCGGGGGCCGGGGGAATGTGCTCTGTTAGCTGGGAGCTGTCGGGAGCCGCTCAGTCCGTTTGTGAGGAAGAACAGAAAATGCTAATTGTATAGGCAGCTAGCAGTTTTTGTCCCAGATGTTGATTTTGTAGGGGAAAAAAAAGAAGCATAGATAATTTACAAAATACCCCTTTACTGTAGACATTTTGGAAAATAACAGAAGGAAAAGGAAAAAAACCTGAAATGTCAACTTCCAATTTTCCAGGCTGTGTGTGTGTCCTGCCCTTTAAATATGTACTTTTTTTCCCCTTTAACACAGAAGTGCAATACAAATATGCCCTTTCATAAATTTCTTGTAAACCTTGTTTTTTTCCTGTGGTGTTTTGTTGTTTTCTGGCTGCATGGCATGCTGCCTGGTAACTGGTCCGCAGTTTACTTAAGGAGCAGACAGCCTGAAATCAGCTCATCAGTAAAGGTGCACACAAGACTTTGTCCCAGGGTCAGACACCTGGTGACTCAGCAGATGCAGGTGGTCTGACCTCAGGCCACTTTGCTCTGGGAAGTCTGATGGCCTGACTGGGTTGACCTTTGGTGATCAGAGAAGTGCGTGGCAGGCAGACCTTGGCCTGTAGAGGTTGCATATGAGTCCCCACCCCTTCACACCCCTCCCTACCCCTCCCCTCCCCTCCCCTCAGTAGTTGCTAACTGTAAGCTTACTGTGGATGCACCTGAGTATATGCAGATTTATCATCAAATAATCCCAGAGGACGAGATGGTTGGATGGCATCACCCACTCAGTGGACATGAGTTTGTGCCAACCTCAGGAAGTAGTGAAGGACAGGGAAGCCTGGTGTGCTGCAGTGCGTGGGGTCGCAGAGAGTTCGACACCACTTAGCTACTGAACAGCAGTCCCGGAGGAAACAGATAAATTGTGGCACATGGTGGCTGCCAGGTTAGATTGCCCAGGCGTTGCCATCCTACTCCCTCCATCCACACAGCCCCTCAGGACCCGTTGCCAGGAGTACTTTGGCTTAGAGTTCATTATCACTTGTATGATAATAATTCTGTGTGCTTGAACTAATGACTTTTGATCTAATTGTTCCTCCTGTGCGGTGGCCAAGAGGGAGATGCAGTCTCAGTCCTTTCTGCTGTGGGGAGTTTCTCTTAACAAATGGCGTACTGACCCCGCAACAGAAAGCCCAGGTCACTGGCAGCAGGACTCGGCTAGCTGGGCGGAAGCATGGCCCTGCGCATGAGGCCTGCAGCCACTGCTGCAAGTTGCTTATCGAAGCTTGGCCTCTGCTTTGCGCCTGGCTCTGTGACTCAGCTGCAGCAGTTTGCCTACATGAAGCTCCTTCATTTTTTTGAAATGTTAGGTTCTGCGTTTACTGTCGTAGTTCCTCCTGTACTTTAAAGTTCGCACAAGACTGTTTGCTGCGCTCTTGGTGCTCGGCTATAGCGCTGCATAGGTTTTGAGCGGCCCTCCCCTGGCTCCTCCTTTCCCAGGAGACTTACTGTTTTTATTGTGCACTTCTGCAGAATGTGAGAATTTTCTGCAACTCAAATTTTGCATTATAGGAAAAATACCTGCAATGCTTTACCAATGCTACGATCATTCTTTTATTCAGTTTTTTATGCAAATAACCCATTCTTTATAAATGAGCACACATAACCAAAACAAATAAAAAGCACTCAGTAGTCTTATCACTGACATCGTAGATGCAAACACCATTATGGAGACCTGTGGTTCTCAGACACAGGGGGATTCGAGTGGGAGGAGAGGTTTGCCCACAGAAGGACATTTGGCAGTTGGAGCCGTTTTGGCTCGTGACAGCGAGGAGTGGGGGGCAGTTGTTGAGGGTGTGCCCCCGGCATGTCCGTGGATGCTCGTCAGCACAGTGCTGTGGGGTCCGTCCCTGCAACAGAGAGTCATTGGGCCCAGGATGTGCTGAGGTTCAGAGACCCTGATACAGACATAGATTTTAGGCATTTTCCTATGACTACCAGTACGTACAGTTTTGGGGCTTCCCTGGTGGCTCAGTGGTAAAGAATCCGCTTGCAGGAGACACGGGTCAGATCCCTGGGTCAGGAAGATTCCCCGGGAGAAGGAAATGACAGCGCATTCCAGTATTCTTGCCTGGGAAATCCCTTGGACAGAGGAGCCTGGCGGACTAAAACGCTGGACAGAACTTAGTGACTTAACAACAATGACGGTGTACACTTTAGTTTTACAAAAAGTGGAATCAGTCATGCTTATTAATTTGTAACCTGCTTTTAAAGTTTGTTATATTATGAACATACTCTGTTCATAACATAATGTGTAAATATACCTTCTCATGGTCCCTTTTCATTTTTTTTTTTTTAGTATTTCATCGTCCTTTTAAAAATTGGCTGAGTGGTATGCCATTGTACGAAGCATCCTGATTCATGTATTTCACCACTTCCCAGTTTTTGGAGTTTGAGGCTGTTTCTAATGTTCTGCTATTGGAAGCGTGTTAGATCTTGTTGTTTTGTCTTTTGGTTTCTGCCCGCCAGTCTCCCGTTTCCTGCCTCTGGCGCTCTACCCCCACCCCTGGGTGCCGTCCGTGGGTGATGGTACCCCTCCCCCCAGCAGCTCTCTGCCTCTGCCAGCCTGCTCAGGACTGCCGCTGATCTCCAAGGTTTCCCTCACTGTGAGCACATTTCACAGGCAGTGAGGCACTGCTAAAATACTGAATAGATGAGTAACTCGAAATGCTTTCATCAGATTTCAGTTTTAGGTATAACTTTTACATCTTGCTTCCCTTTACTTTTTGTTTCTTTTGAAAACTCAGCCTTCCGATAGATGCCCTGTGCCTTGGCGCTGTGGCCCGCTTGGCTTTGCTGCCTGCCTGGGTACCCCGTGTGGTCCAGTTGTTGAGGACAACCGTGGTCCTCAGCGTCGTCGTCCTCAACAACCCTCCCCTGGCCAGTGTCCCCAGGAGGGCCGGGAGGTGGGCCTGGCAGAAGGTGCTGGCTCCCCCTGGATGCCGCGAGTCCCTGGGCGGGTCGTGTGGCAGTGGTGGTCGGGACCCCTCCGTGCCCCCAGCGCCGCCCTGAGGCAGCTGCCCTGCGCCCGCCAGGCACGGTGCCGCCTCAGGGAGGACGGGGTCCCGTCAGCGCCGGGCCAGTGCCTCTGCGGGTCAGCATGCGGGTGGGGACCTTGGGGGTCTGGGCCGGTGTCCCCGCTGCTTTCCCTCAGCGCCCACCCCCACCCCAGGAGCTTGCTTGCGCCACGGTGCCTATTTTTGTTTCGTGTGACACTGTGTGAGGAAGTCTGTTGTCTACGCACATCCCAGCTGTTGTGAATGGCCTGTGTCTCTGGGGGCTTCCAGGTGGGGATGTGTGTGTTGAGCCCAGAGTCTCGGGTAACATCGGAACAGCAGGACGTGAGTAACAGGAAGTGACAGAAAGGACCGAGTGCCCAGATGCTTATTCTCGGCCACCTTTGCCAGCCCGTCGGGCCGGGGAGCTATATTTAGCCGAGTATTTCCAGGTTCCTAACCCCGTGGACATGGCCCCTCTGCTCCTCTTTTGGTCAGTGGCCGAGCTGCGGCGTGCTGACGGCTGCTCCCCATCTCCGGTCTGCTTCAGTGACCCGCAGGTTCTTGCCCATTGGCTTTAGAACCTGAGTTTTGTTTTTTCTCCGAGCTACTTCGGTTCTGACCCACGCTGAGCAGTTGGCAAACATTCTGAAAGTAGGAAGAACAGCAGGTGAGAGTTCCAGGTGTGGTGAGTGACGAGGCCATGGGAAGCTGTGTGGGGAAGAAGTTAGAATTGTAAGGATTGAAAGTGGAGTGGGATGAGTTGTAGGTTGTTGTCAATACCTCTAGAGGGCTGGTTTGTGTCTTTTGTTTCTTAGAAGCGGCAGGCTGGGATTTTAAAAGCCCCAGGCTTGGTGGTGTGACTTCACCCACAGGCCAGGCTGGAAAGCCCGCAGGTCAGATGTGCCTCTCAGTGATGAATTTGCATTGTCAGAGCTTTGTCAGAGGAGAAACCTCACGCCTGTCCCCAAGCACCGTGGAGCCTCAGGCAGTCTGCCCGGGGCCGCCCAGTCCTTATTCATAGGACCGTAGGTGCGGGGGACTTTTGTCCAGTGGCGTCAGACGGTGCTTCAGGCGCGTGGTGGCCGGGTGCCCACCTGTGCTGCCGGGTGTGCCGCCGTGCGCCCAGGGGTCTGCCCTGACTGTACCGTCGTGTGGGGGGAGTGGCCGGGGAGCCAGCCCTTGGCACTCGTGGTCGCCTCACCTGCCCTGACCCATGCTGGCCTTGGGACCCGTCCTTCCTGCTGGAGGACCGCAGGAGACCGCTCCGGGCGCTGACAGCAGTCACCGGGGGTGACCTTGAGGCTGGGAAGTCGAGCCTGTGGGGGACAGTGGCCCTCGGATGTCTCAGCCTGTCGTGACCGCCCTGCCCTGCGGCCCTCCGTCCACACCTCTCGTTCCGTCCTGAGCTGAGGGAGCTGGCTTGTCCTCTGAGCAGTAGGACGAGCACCTCTGTGGCTCAGAGCGCTCCCAAAGGAAGGTTCTGGGTCTGATGGGAGCTCCTGGTGGTTGGCCCGGGGTGTGCTGGGAGTGAAGTCTCTCTGCTGGGATCCAAAAGCTTCCTTCTGAGCGGCCCCGCCAGCACCTCCCCCGTTCTCCCTTCATAAAGCGTCAACTTTATTTTCACACACTCAGCCAGCTCTTTTAGGATTCGGATATCTACTCTGGGATGAGAGATTTGAGAAGCAAATTAGGAACAGTTGTGTCTGCTATGAGATGCATGGCAGGCACAGAGGCGCGGGCGTGTGACTGCCACGCGCCGGAGGGGGGCATTGTGTGCGCCGAACTCAGGCTCCTGGGGGTGCCCGGGTTTTACCAGCAGAGTCTGTCTGCAGGCGTGGTTTCAGGCTGACCCATTCCCTTCTGTAAGGCCAAGCTACAACCCAGAAGGCAAGCTGTAAATTTCTACTGTAAACTGTAAGGACAGTAAATTGTACACACTGTGTAAGTGTAACTGCTATATAGATACAAGACATAGTATGTATCTCTAGTCCTGGCCTGCATATTTGAGCACACTTTTGTGCCAAGAGATTGAACATTTAAAAAAATTGTTGAATATTTCAGGCATTCAAAAAGTAACTTGATGAACAACTCTGTCCACTTCTCAGCCCAAGAAAGAGACACTCTGACACTCTGAGTGTCCTTGGAGTCTTTTGTATCCCTTTGTTATCCCGTTCCCTTCCTTCTCTCCCTCCCCTGAGGTCGGTCACCATCCCCCATCATTTGTTTTTGTGTTTTTGATACTTTATCTCCCTTGGTGCTGATATAAACAATACATAGTTAATTTAGCCAGTTTGAACATTTTTAATAAATGGTATCGCACTGCAGTCTCCTGCAGCTTGCTTTTTCCTCACTCAGCATTGTGGTTCTGAGTTTTATCCATCTGGACTCACTCACCTTTAGTTAAGTGGTTCAGTGTTTAAAATGACACATTTCTGATCTCTAGAATTAAACCAGAATTTCCAGGGGGCGGGACGTGAGCCTCAGAACTTCTCACGAGCACAGTGAGTTGAGGCTCCACGTGCTCCAGGGTTAGCTTTGTGGTTGACGTTGGGGCTCAGTGGATGACGTGTCCCACTGTTGACTTGTTTTCCCAGATTTCAGCGTTACGGGCAGCGCTGCCGGGAACAGTCTTCTACTTGTCTTCCTGGGCACACGGCACGCATTTCTCTAGAATTTACTTCTAAGGGCAGAATTGCCAGGTGTGAGCGTCTAGCTTAATGAGATATTGTCAGATTGTTCTGCAAAACTTAATTTTTTTAAACAACTCACCTTTTTTTTTTTTTTTTAATGTAGCCAGGCTGATGGCAAGGTGATGAAGCCTCATGGGTGAGATAAGATACTGGGCATGGTCAAGATTTTGATAGACACCCGCACCCCAGGATGTCCAGAATTGAACTTCCGCCCCTCCCCTGCCAGCTGCAGAGCCAGCCTGCAGCTCATCCCCCGGCTGCTGCAGGGGTCCCTGCTGGCTCCGTCAGAGCCTTCAGTGTGGGGTCAGAGTCCAGCCGCCCCCCCCCCGCCCCTTGATGGGATTGCTGAGCACCTTCCCTTAGGCTTCCCCGACTTCTGCCCTGCCTCCTACACCCAGTTTTCAGTACAGCAACCAGAATGGTGCTTTTCAACCCAAGTCAGGTGTCAGCCTTCTGCTCATAAGCTCTGTTCACCACCCCTGTTTTACTGGGTGTAACAGGCGCCCACGGGGTGCTCGGGTCCCCGGGGCCTCTCCCCAGCTCACTGGCGTCAGCCCCCAGCCGCGCTCCTGCTTCAGGTGCTTCTCTCCCACAGCTTCCAGTCTTTTCCAGCGAGGCCCACCTCCGTCCCCTCCCCTGACCTCCTTTTCCTGGTAGGTCTCCTTTCCCCGTAGATTCACCACCAGTACTACACTCTGTGTTAGGTAATTTACTTCTTTATCACAGTATTGATTTCCCGTCTGAATTTGAGTGTAAGCTCCAGGGAACAAGGATCGTGTCTGTTTGTTCACATGGAAGACCATCTGAATTTATTTCTCAGAGGAATGGAAGAATTAGGAGCCTGGAGGTGAGGGTCGGGTGTGGGAGGGGAGGGGAGGAGGGGGAGTGGGGGGCAGTTGGTGAGAGGAGGTGTCTCGGTGTGCGCGTGGACCTGTTGGTGGGCACTAGGACCTATGAGCCTGGAGCTGGGGGGCAGCTTGTCTGGGCGATGTTTCTGGTTGCTCCGAGCGCACCTGCTGTTGGAGGGGCGCAGGGGCCAGTCCCCAAGGAAGTGCAGCGCCGTTTGTGGGTAGGACCTGGGGTTCACGGCTGACATAAGCTCAGGCTTCACTGAGCTCTCAAGCCCTGGCGTGTGCAGAAGCTATTCTGCCGTTTCCCGGGCTCTGGCTCGTGCAGGTGCGGCTACCAGGCCACGTGTCTCAACCGGAAAGGGCGTGCCCCGTGACCCTGGTGTCACGTGGGGAGGACCCGATTTGGCGTTCTCAGAGAGTGTGTACCCAGGGTGTGTCCACATATTTCCTTGGCACGTCAGGTTGAATCTCATGAGTCCTACAAATACAGGACTTCAGCAAGATAAGAGTATCCTTTTAATCTGTGCTGAGTCCAGGTATGCTCCTGTTCTTAAGAAACAGCATTGTTCTGAATGTTTGACATTTCGTTTAAACATGCTACTTACTAGAAAACGGTTGATTGTGGTTACTTATTTTTAATTAAATCTTTGGAGATCTTTGCAGATTCACATGGAAGGGAAATCATGCAGATCCATTGTTTTATCCAGTCCCATTTATTGGTAACATCTTGCAAAACTATAGCAAAACGTCACAGCCAGGAAGCTAACGATGGTGGGTCAAGAGCCAGGCCTCCATCTCCACAGGGACCCCTGGTGGTTCCCTTACAGCCATGCCCACTGCCCACCTTCACCCCTGGCGACCTCCAGGCTGTTGTTCATGTCTGTGATTTTGTTATCTCAGGAATGTCCTATGAATGGGATCGTGTAGCAGGTAACCTTTCAGAGTTGGCTTTTCTCCCCCAGCAGAGCTCCTTGGAGATGCCCCTAGTTTCTTTTTCTTTTTAGACTATCACAGTGAGTGGTGTTCCATGGAATGGGCGTACCACTGTGAGTTTAATCAGTTACCACTCAAGGGCATCTGGCTTGTTTCCAGCTTTGGGTGGTTATGAACAAAGCTGCTGTAAACATTCATGGACAGGTTTCTGTGTGAACACAGGTCTTCACGTCTTGGGAAGAATGCCCAAGTGTAATCGCTGGGTTGTCTTGTAGCTTCATGTTTGGTTTTTAAAGAAGCTGTCAGATTGTTTTGCAGAGTGGTCGTGTATCCCCACCAACAACCTGGGTCCATTTCTCCACATCTTCTCCAGCATTTGGTGCTGCCTCTTTTTAACTTTGTCCAGTTAAGTGTATAGTGTATAGTCACGCTGTGGTCTTGATCAGCGTTTCTGGAACGGCTGTTGAGGTTGGGGACCTTTTCTGCGCCTATTTGCCTGCTGGTCTTCCCTGGACAGCGCGAGGCCGGCGCTGGAGCCTCCATCAAGTGCTGAGGGGCGGGCGTGCGGGCCGCAGTTGTTTGTGTTTGGCTGCGGTCCAGCGGTTATTGGCTGCTCTCCTACTGTGGGTTCTGCCTGGTTAGGCTCCCCTTCCCTGGAGCCACGGCTGGAGAGGGTGGTCTTCTGGTGAGCTTTAAATTCTTTCTGTCCTCGCCGGTGTTTCTGGCTGGGCTTCCTCAGTGCCCTGTCTAGGATGTCAGGGGCGAACAGAGACCCTAGAGAACTCAGTGCCTTGTCATGCCTCAGGCCCTCTTCTCTCCACCCTTTGCAAAATTTTTCATATCTAAGTCCAAGATTTTAGCTGTAACTTGCCAGAGGAGAAGGGGGCGACAGAGGGTGAGATGGTTGGATGGTATCACTGACTCAATGGACATGAGTTGGAGCAAAAGTTGGAGCAAACTCCAGGAGATAGTGAAGGACCGGAAAGCCTGGCGTGTTGCAGTCCACGGGGTTGCAAAGAATTGGACACGACCTAGCGACTGAACTACAAGAAACCAGAGGGATAAGGAAAAGTAGGTCTAGCCGTCTTCCTGGAATCAGCGGTCTGCTGGTCACCGTGGTTGTTTTTGGATCTGTGAGGTCTGACGACCCAGCCTGCGTGTCCATCCCGGCGGCCGGCCCTGTGTGTCGTGGCCTTGGGCCTGTCCCAAGGCCCAAGGTGAGGGTGTTTGCTTTGGCCTCAGTTGCAGCATGACAGAGCACGCAGGATCACAGTCTTTTTGTCATTTGAGGTCTCACTTATGGATGAGAGGCACATCCAGGTCTGCGGTTGCAAACTGCTGGAGAGGTCTTTGCTGGTGAATCACGGGCCACCCGTCATCATCCCCAGATCGCGTTTCTCCACCCTCTGCTTTGAACCCTTGGGAGACCTGGTGGGAGCGGGAGCGGCCGCGGCCAGGTGACTCAGGGAAACGTCCACATGATCCTTGGGTTGACCCTCCTGGCCGGTGTTCCTGCCAGAAAGGAAGCGCAGTGCGCCAGACGCGGCCTGTTCCCAGTGAGCCGAGCAGAACTCGTGGCGACTGCCAGCTCCTTCCCCACATTCAGCTCCTCCATTCCTGGCACCGCTCACGGGGCAGTCTTGCCTGGAATCCAAGTGTGGAGCCACTGACCTTTGGGGTTGGGAGCCGACCTGAGCCAACCTGCCCGTGGACCCGGGGTCTTAGCCCCCTGCTTTGTTACCTGTGGGACTTGGGGCTAGCCTCAGTTTCCCCTCCTGGTGCCTCCTGCAGCCTGTGAAGGGCACGCTGGAGCAGGCAGACACCTGTCAACACCTGGCAGGTTTCTCAGCACCGCCTGGCCAGGGGAGTTGCCACTGACACCCTCTTGGTTACCTCCCTGTCCTGTCAGCTCCCGTGTGTGTAACTCAGGTGTCTGCCTTCTCCCCCGAAACATCCTGTCTGTCTCCTTTTTCTCCCATGATTTCTCAGTGGTCGGTCGCGCCTGGGGTTTAGGAGTCCTTGGCTAATTCTCCCCGGGGTGTTGGAAGATATTTGCCTGGCTCGGGTGTCTTAGACTCATTTAGAGTATCTAGTATTTTCTCATGTTTCCGGGAAGATCATTTGTCTGAAAGGATGGAAGCAAAAATTAATAAGGGAAAAAGCAAAAAGTAGGTTGTTTTTTTTTTTGTCTACCGTATATTTTTGTGCTTGGTTGCTCAGTCGTGACGACTCTCTGCAGCCCCATAGACTGCAGCCCGCCAAGCTCCTCTGTCCTTGGGATTCTCCAGGCAGTATACTGGCATAGGTTACCATTTCCTTTTCCAGGGGATCTTCCCAACCCAGGGATTGAACCCACATGTCTTACGTCTCCTTCATTGGCAGGCAGATTCTTTACCACTAGCACCACCTGGGAATCCTACCATATATTACTAATTTAAAGGTAAGGCTTTATTTTAAAAACAATTATAATTAGTACATACGCATGGTTTAGAGATCAAAACAATGAAAAGTATAGAGTGAGTTTCTCAGCCCCTCAGAGGTCCCCTCCAGAGGTGACTAGGTTACTTTTTCCTCTACACCCATGTTATGCCTGCAATTTGCTTTGATCACTTAACAGTGTATCTTAGGGGTTGTTCCCTGTAAGTACATGAAGAGTAAGTAGCTTCAATCTGTTTGGGGTTGTGTGATCTTCAATATATGAAGGTGCCAGCTTCCTACCAGTCATACCTTGGTCAGTATTTGAGTTGTTCCTTTTGTCTTTACAGTGAACTTTCATGAATAACTTTGTATGTATTGTGTGTCAGGATCATGAAGATAACCTCTATAGGAGCAGTTTTCTATGACAAAGATGTATATGCACTTCAAAGTTTGGTAGATTTCACCACATGCTCTCCATGTGTGTGCTAAGTCGTTTCAGTCAACATTTTGTGTGCTCAGTTGCTCAGTCGTGTCTGAGTCTCTGTGACCCCACGGACTGTCGCCTGCCAGGCTCCACTGTCCATGTGATTCTCCAGGCAAGAATACTGGAGTGGATTGCCATGGCCTCCTCCAGGGGATCTTCCCGACCTAGGGATTGAACCCACGTCTCTTATGTCTCCTGCATTGGCAGAAGGGTTCTTTACCACTAGCGCCACCTGGGAAGCCCCCATAGAAGTTGTTATTTACACCTCAGTGAATGAGACATGTTATCAAACTTGTGATCTCTGTGAATCTTGTGGGTAAAAAGGTATCTTATAATTTTAATTTGCATTTATATTATGAGTAAGGCTGACCATTTTCCCCCATGTTTAAGATCCGTCCACTATTTTAATATAGTTCTGCCAGTGTCTCATATTTATTTACACCTTCCATCTTCTGCCTCCTTCTTGCACATTTAGTTTTCTAAACACACTGTCCAGGGGTCTGGGTAGCCATGCCATTTTTCTTTTGATTCAGTTACGCAGTTAACTTTATTCCAAGTTCTGTACTCTCTTTACCAAAGCAGAGCCTTCATATGGAAAAATGCACCAATTACAGCATACAGCTTTATCTTGTTTTTTTTTTCCTTTTGGCCGCGCCTCGCAGCATGTGGGATCTTAGTTCCCCAGCCAGGGATCAGACTTGTGTCCCCTGCAGTGTAAGTGCGGAGTCGTAACCACTGGACCGCTAGGGAGGTCCCACAGCGTAGAGCTTGGCGATGTTCCAGATCAAGGAACAGAACATCTATAGCCCCCAGGAGCTCTCTTTTGTTCCCTTCTCCCCAGGCAGCTAGTTTCTGACCCTACAGGTTAACCTTACTTAAAAAAAAAAAGCTTTGGATGTGCATAAAGAAATTATATGAATGGTATATATGTTTGTGCTATGTGGCTTCTTTCAGCATGTAAAGCTGTTATTTTGTGTGGCTACAGGTGGACCGTTCTCCTTGCTCTGCAGTATTCCATTGTACTAACAGACTGCTGTTTGTTTATCCACTTTACCCAGGCAGGGAGGGCACTTGGGTTGTGTCCAGGGCAGGCCTGTTACGAGTACAGTGGTGGAGTGTTTATGCATGAGGCTCCTGCCCCACACCCCGCAGCAGTGCTAGGACATGATGCCTCCTTTAATGGCCTCTGTTCAGATGAGCACGTGGGGACCCGGAGAGGGGTGGCAGTTGCCCTAAGTCACACAGCTCACAGGCCTTCAGACCAGGGCACCGTGGAACACGTGTGGCCCCGTTGGCTTCCCTGGTGGCTCAGCTGATGAAGAATCTGCCTGCAATGCAGGAGACCCTGGTTCGATTCCTGGGTCTGGAAGATCCCCTGGAGTAGGGATAGGCTGCCCACTCCAGTATTCTTGCCTGGAGAATCCCCATAGACAGAGGAGCCTGGTAGGCAAGCTACAGTCCATGGGGTCACAGAGAGTTGGACACGACTGAGCGACTAAGCACAATCCCTTGACAGCCATGGCAGGTGGCTTCTGGCATCTCCCCTTTTCCAGAAGAGAAATATTTCCCAAATAGCCAGCGGCCAGGTGGGGTTCTGTCTGAGGCGTCTTCAAACATACACAGGAGTTTAAAGAAGAAAAAAAGCAGGTTGAGAAGCAGGTGCTTGGAAATCGATCTGTTGGTCAAGCCCTAAAATAGAATGGGCATAAAAAAACTCATGTTCTCTTCTGAAAGTATCATAGTAACTTCTAATATAACCCCTGAGTTATACAAAATAAAGGTATTGTCTTTTTGTAACTGTACTTATTATTCTGCTCATAAAAAGTTCAAGTATGAAAGCTCACGCTGGAGTGAATAATAAGTGTTTGCTGAGGTTTCATAGGCAGATGCTCACTGGTGGAAATTCCTTATGCAGTGACCCCAAGCCATCAGCGGTCAGCAGGCTGCCATGACCTTCCCGGACACTCTGTCCAGAACACCCACCAGCCCCCTTGCACCTGATCCACTTCCTCTTTCATGGCTCTCTCAGTGTCTGACATTGTCTTCTGGTTTGTCTGTCTCTCCCCCAGTGCAGGTTTGGGCTCAGTAGGCACCTTGCCTGTCCTGGCCTTGGGAGCCCCCCCCATCTAGAGCAGAGACTGGGCTGGCGTCTGCTGGGAGGGAGTACAGACTGGCCACTGAGCCTCCAGGAAAGAGAGAGGCTCCCACCACCCCAGCCCAGGAGAGCCTGCTGCTCTGGGCCCCAGTGTCTGTCCTTCCATCTCCCCTGCCCTCTCCTGGGCTGACTTCTTACACCCGCCTGGTTCCTACGAGGCGTCGTCGTGGTTACCCTGGCCGTGAAAGAATGAACAGCACCGTGCATTTGTGACCCAGTTCTAATTACGCCCTGCTGTGATTAAGCTGTGTAGGTAGTTTATGGAAATCACTGAAGAGATAATCTATAAAATACTGTTTCTAAATGTTCTGAGCCAGAAACACGATCATCTAATAACTTAAGCTGGGTGTTCCTAAATTGGATCCTTCTAATATAAATTAAAGCTCTAACATGGGCAGACATCCAGAAAAATAACAGATTTTATTGGTGAATCCACGAGGAAGCAGCCATTTTCCCAGTCCTGCTGGTGGGAAGTCAAAATGGTACAACCCTCATGGAGGGAAATTTGGCAATAGCAGCAAAATTACACATGCATTTATTCTTTGTCAGGGTGGTTACACTTCTTGGAATTTGTTCCAAGAATACCCCAGCAAAAATATGAGAAGATCCACGTAAAGGCTGTTGGTTGTGGTGCCGATTGAAATAGCAAAGAGGTTTCGGTTCAGAGTGTTGCCGTGAGTGGGGCTGGCTGAGCAGACTCGGGTGTTTCAGTGCGGTGGAGTGCCTGCTCTGCAGCTGGGGAGACAATCAAGAGTCCGGGGCTGGCGCTGAGGAGCTCTGGCCCGGATGCCCCCAGCTGACCTTCGGCAGACAGTGCAGAGGTCAGGGGCACGGACCCTCTGAGCAGCTGGAAATCCACATGTCATTTATAGTCGACCCTCCTTGACGCCGGTTCTTCTCTAGCCAAGGTTCGCACCCGTGGATTCAGCCAGCCACTGCTCGTGGAGCATTTTCGATGTTGGGGGGGAAAAATCTGCATGTAGGTGGAGATTTGCAGTTCCTACCTGTGCTGTTCATAGGCCAATTGTGGTTAAATTAAAAGTCAGAGTGGACAAACATGTCTCTGGTGTGCTCCTGTCTTGAAAAGAGAATATCAAATATGTATGTGTATTTGCAGGGAATGGGAGGATAAACCATACCTTATTTATTTTTAATGCTGCCTTTGGGGGAGGGAGGGAAGCAGGATGCTGCTGCTTCTGCTAAGTCGCTTCAGTCGTGTCTGACTCTGTGCGACCCCATAGATGGCAGCCCATCAGGCTTCCCCGTCCCTGGGATTCTCCAGGCAAGAACACTGGAGTGGGTTGCCATTTCCTTCTCCAATGCATGAGGGTGAAAAGTGAAAGTGAAGTCGCTCGGTCATGTCGGACTCTTAGCGACCCCATGGACTGCAGCCCGCAGGCTCCTCCGTCCAGGGGATTTTCCAGGCAAGAGCACTGGAATGGGGAGCCATTGCCTTCTCCGAAGCAGGTTGGGGGACACACAAAATCTGTGCCTTATCTTGTCAACTCGACTTTGGGACCATGTAGATATTTTATAGCAATATGAAAAAGTTAGGTGAAAGGTTTTGATTTTTCAAATTTTGAAAGACATTGTCAGCATTTTCTCTTTAGGTGTGTACTCTGTTTGCACTCTTTTCCTCTCACACCTTTTCTAACAACTGAATTAGCATCTTTAACAGCCGTGCCAATCTGTTAGAAATATTGTGCTCTTTCATTTGTGTTCCCCAGTGACGAGTGATTAAGCATCTTTTCATCCCTTTATTAGAAAATGCAAGTTCATAGCTTTTTTTCTCTTTGTTTATAAAGTCTCTATATGTTATAGATTTACTTTTCTTTTGTTGATAGCTATTAGGTTCATGATCTCATTTCCTGTTAAAATTTTCAGGCCTGACTGTAGTAGCTGGTGGTGGTTCTGTTGTCACATGTTAAAGGGTTTTTACAGTAACTTTAGTTTTGGCTGTTCTGGGTCTTTGTGGCTACACAGGCTCTTCTCTGGTTGTGGCGAGCAGGGGCTCCTCTCTAGTTACTGTGTGCAGGCTGCTCTTTTCGGTGGCTTTTCTTGTTGCAGAGCGTGGGCTGGAGGGTGCGTGGGCTTCAGGAGCTGTGGCACACGGCTTAACTGGTCTGCGACAGCTGGGGTCTTCCCAGATCAGGGATCGAACCTGAGTCTCCTGCATTGACAGGTGGATTCTTTACCATCGGGAAGCCCCAACAGGTTTTATCAAAAGGACATTTATGTTTGATGTGTTTGAAATGCACAGGAGATTCCTACAGTAACTGAGGGTCAGACTTCCCTAAACTGTTCAGGTGCAGGGTGCTCAGCTCCTGAGATCCTTGGAGCAGTGGAAACATGGTTATCTGTCTAAGTAGTAAATCGCTGGTAAATGTTCACTTCTGTTGATCTTTGGTGAATATGTATCTAAATTTGATTGCCTTTCTGATTTGAGATTGTTATTGACTTTTAATGACCAAGGATAATCTTTTTATGTTCTGGTTCATTGACTACCTGAATGAAGCAGTACTTTCTTATGAAAAAAAAGAAAGGGTACAGTGAAAGTTTTGAAACTTTTCAGAACGTTTTGGAACGTTTCCGTCACTGCTAGCACCTGTTGTCTGCTCATGGACACGTTGCATCTTTCCTGTCTCTTTCTCCAGGTCATCACTCCATGTAGGAAGCTCATCCTGTGTGCCGACAACAGGAAGGAGATGGAAGACTGGATTGCAGCCCTGAAGACGGTGCAGAGCAGGGAGCACTTTGAGGTAAGAGGAGCCCCCACTCCCCCCGCCCCGAGGTCACAGTCCCAGCCTCCCCCACGCGGGGCTGCCAGTCTGCGGCTCGCTCTCTCAGATGCTCCTTGAAGGTTAAGGCGAATGGCTCTACCTGTGGGCCATCAGGTGGTGACCCTGTCTGATCTCTTGCTGAACCTCGTCCAAGTTACCACGCTCAGGAAGGTCAGGGGGCGCCTCACATTCGCCTTCTTTGTCCCGCGTTCCTGCAGCCCACCCAGTACAGCATGGACCACTTCTCAGGGACGCACAACTGGTACGCCTGCTCGCACGCGAGGCCCACCTACTGCAACGTGTGCCGCGAGGCCCTGTCCGGGGTCACGTCCCACGGGCTGTCCTGCGAAGGTACGGGAGGTGTTCACCGCCGGGAGGGGCGCCCGGGGTCTGACGGGAGACGCCCTCAGGGTCCAGGTGTAGTCACTCGCGGGTGGGCGGGCGTCCAGGGACCTGCTTGATGCCGCCCTTGTTTCCTGTGCCCATGCAGGAGTCTGGGATAAGTGGTTTTTTGCAGTGATGGAACAAGGTGAAAGGAAGGGAATTGGTAGCATCGAGACACACAGAGGAAGCGTGGAGGACGTAGAGGGAAAAGAGATCCAACCGTCTCGCTGCCGCAGTCTAGCTGCGGCCTAGAGGGCAGGGGCGCAGGGCTCGGGCGGGACGGAGAAGAGAGCTGTGGCCCAGGCCCAGTGCCCACCTGTGGCCTGATCGCAGATGGCTGGTGACCTTAAGGAGGGTTTTCACAACTTTTAAAGGTGGAGAAGGACTGAAAGAAGGCAACCGTTGTGTGACACAGAAAAATCATGTGACACTTGGTGTCAGTGTCCGTGCTTGACGTGTGGCCACGTGGGCCCTCACGCTGTGGGGCCACGCGGCCCGAGCTGCTCACTCTCTGGTCCTGCCCAGAGATCCTGCTGACCCTGGGCAGACTGGCCACCTGGTCTCCCTGGGAGCGCTGCACGCAGGCTGGTGGCTGCGCTCAGAAGGGAACTGAGCGTACACGCTGCTCCCGCCTTGGCCAGGAGAGCAGGGCCACTCACCTTGGACCACGGCCATGGCCCCCAGGCTGACGCGCTCGTTCTCTCCCAGTGTGTAAGTTCAAGGCCCACAAACGCTGTGCTGTGCGTGCGACCAGTAACTGCAAGTGGACCACGCTGGCCTCCATCGGGAAGGACATCATCGAGGATGAGGACGGGGTATGCCCAGGGGACCCTGGGTGGCCCCCCAGTCCTGGGCCGTGAGGCCCCCTGGCGCCCGCCTGTGCTCAGTTCTCTTCCTCCAAGGGAAGGGGGCAGGGATCCCTCTGAGGTGGTACCCCTGGCGTCCGGGCACCCTGAACTCTGTCCTGTCCCTGGAAGTTGTGGGTGCCCGGCAAGGGGAGCAGAGGTGTGGGCAGCCTCGGCAGACCGCACCCCACCTCCAAGTGGGGAAGAACGACTCGGCCGAGTCCATTTTGGAGCACTGCTGCCCAAGGAGGAGCCTTGGCCCGCGTGGAGGGTGCGGGGACGCCCTGGGCCCCCGCCACCCCCCAGCGCGTGTCTCTGTGTGGCTGGCAGATCGCCATGCCTCACCAGTGGCTGGAGGGCAACCTGCCCGTGAGCGCCAAGTGCACGGTGTGTGACAAGACGTGCGGCAGCGTGCTGCGTCTGCAGGACTGGCGCTGCCTCTGGTGCAAGGCCATGGTGAGTGCGCCCGCCGGCGGGGACGCTGGCCGCTGCAGGCTGGGCAGGGTCCTGAGGGGTGGGAGGGGCCGGCGCCCCCCTGTGACACGGAGGCCCTCATTGCAGGTGCACACGGCGTGTAAAGACTCCCTGGTCACCAAGTGCCCGCTGGGCCTGTGCAAAGTGTCAGTCATCCCGCCCACCGCGCTCAACAGCATCGATTCCGATGGTGGGCACCGTGCTCTCCTGTCTCGGCCGTTTCCTCGGATTGCCTTCTCCAGGCCCTCTCCTCCCCGGCTCTGGGATTGGTTATGTTGGTGATGTTGAGATGTGGTTGGACAGAGGTGGTGGTGAACAGGGTCCTGATGGCAAGCTGCTGGGTACCTTGGACTCGCGGCCCAGATTCCTTACCCAGACGTGGTGGGTCCGTTGGCTACTAAGTAGGCACTGAGTCTGAGACCCTTCTGCATCTTCACGTGGCCCGCCCGTCAGCTGGTCTCTGTCTAGTAGCTGACACCAGTCCCATGCTCTCCTACCCCCGCACCGCCTGTCCAGGTGGTCCGTGATGGTCCGAAGTAACACGTGCTGGGGGGAGCGGGGTGCACGTCTCAGGACATCAGTCTGCCAGCTTGAGAGCTGCATCTGGCATTTCGAGTCCTGTAGAGGTGAGGCTGGCCGCATGGAGGCCGGCTCCCCTGTACGCAGGGGGACAGTGTGGAAACCTGTGGATTACTCTCTTGCTGGTTTCCCGGGTGTGTACGTGCAAGTTCTGCGTCCTACGGGGGTGTCTGCTTGGCACGTGATTGAGAGCGCCCTGGTGTCTTCTGTGGCTCTCAGATCTGCTTCTGTCCTTTTCCCTCCTCACACCCAGGCTTCTGGAAGGCCACGTGTCCTCCGTCCTGCACGAGTCCGTTGTTGGTCTTTGTCAATTCAAAGAGTGGGGACAACCAGGGGGTGAAGTTCCTGCGAAGATTCAAGCAGCTGCTGAACCCTGCCCAGGTCTTTGACCTCATGAATGGAGGACCACACCTTGGGTAGGAAGCCTGTAAAATATATCTTTATTGGAGTTTAAAAACTGTGTGAAGATAATGTATGCTTATTTAAAGATTCAAAGATACGGGAAATTTTAAATGGGAGCTAAAACTTATCCTTCCCCAATCCCACCGGCAGAGGTGCCGGCTCTGAATGGTTCAGAGTTATGTGTCCTTCCAGCTTTCCAGGGCATGTGTGCGCCCCAGGCGGACGGGGCCTCTGTCCCTGCCACTGTGCAGGGCTCTGTGTGTTGTCAGTCCGCAGTGTGTGTGTGTTCTGACATCAGGAGTTACAGGTCGGCCTCGTTCTTTTGAATGACTGCTTAGTATCAGGGGCTTCCCTGCTGGCTCAGATGGTGAAGAATCCATCTGCAATGTAGGAGACCTGGCTTTGGTCCCTGGGTCGGGAAGGTCCCCTGGAGGAGGGCGTGGCTACCTGCTCCAGTGTTCTCGCCTGGGAATCCCACGGACAGAGGAGCCTGGCGGGCTGTAGTCCAGGGGGTCTTGTTCTGGGATGATGGCACCGGCAGCAGGAGCAGAGGCTCTTGAAGGATCTCTGAGTCCCCGGGGGCATTCCAGGAGAAGCACGGTGGCCTGCGGAGGGCGGTGCCTGGCCCAGCTTCGGGCGGTGGAGGTCCCTCCTTTCTCTGAGGAAGGAGGCGCCCATGTGATGCTCAAGTGGTAGTTCTAGTGGACAAGTGTGGTCTTTGAGGAGAGCCGAGGGGTCAGCATTAGGGCCATTCGGGGGCATCAGCCTCTCTGTGGTCCCTGAAGCCAGAATGTGGATAAGGCCACCCAGCAAGAGGCTGGGGAGTGAGCAGAAGGGCGCTGCCAATGAGGGGCAGGGGGACCCGGAGGGGCACCAGGAGGGGACGGAGCTGGAGTTAGAGGGGCGCAGGGTGGGCCAGGGCACAGGTCACATGTGGGCCGCGTGCTGCAGATGAGGGCTTCTGAGTGACGGGGGTGCCGGCGGAGAGGGGCGGGGGCAGGGCTGGGAGGCCTTCGCTCTCGGTGCCCGTGGCCCCCAGTGGGTGCAGCCGGGGTGCAGCGGGTCTCTGATCCCCCTCAGGCTGTTTGAGGGTCGGCTGTGAGGAGCGCAGCCCTTAGAACAGACCTCACACCCTTGATGTTCTGTTTCCTCGGCAGCTTGCGTTTGTTCCAGAAGTTTGACACGTTCCGGATTCTGGTCTGTGGTGGAGATGGCAGCGTTGGTTGGGTCCTCTCTGAAATCGACAGCCTCAACCTTCACAAGCAGGTACTGCGTGTGGAGAGCCCAGCCCCAGGGGCGAGCGAAGCCGCGGGACAGAGGCTGGGTCACCTCGAGTGATACTGCCCGCCCCCTGGGGTGGTCTCGGAGGGGAGGGCAGGGAGCCTGATGGCATCGTGGAGCCCCGGGGCCAGACAAAAAACAGTCCGGTCCAGGAAGGCCGATCCGGGTGCGGCTCCTTACTGGGTAATGATGGCATCTGCTGCATGCCTCTTGCTGGTGAGCTGGCCAGGCTCAGGAGAATACTTGGACTTCAGGTCAGAGTTAGGGCTGTGTTTTTTAAGTGTTGATTGATTTTCTACGCCGGCTCCCTCAGCCCCTCCCCCTCCCAACAATTAACCACTGCTAGCATTTCTGGTAGGCTGCAATCCATGGGGTCGCGAAGAGTTGGACACGACTGAGCGACTTCACTGTCACTTTTCACTTTCATGCATTTGAGAAGGAAATGGCAACTTGCCTGGAGAATCCCAGGGACAGGGGAGCCTGGTGGGCTGCCGTCCATGGGGTTGCACAGAGTCGGACACGACTCACGCGACTTAGCAGCAGCAGCAACATTTCAGTAGAGCTTCTCAGGTGACTCACGTGGTGAAGAACTCGCCTGCCAATGCAGGAGACGCAGGTTTGATCCCTGGGTCAGGAAGATCCCCTGGTGGAAATGGCAACCCTCTCCAGTATTCTTGCCTGGCGAACCCCATGGACAGAGGAGCCTGCTGGGCTGCAGTCCATGGGGTCGCAGTTGGACAAGACTGAGCATGTACACATACGCACACAGCCTCTCAGCGACTGTCCTTCAGACCTGTCAGAATGTGCGTGGCACAGTGTGTGCTGGAGTTTAAGTGGACTCAGCATCGTGCAGTGTGCCGTGTAGTAACGCGGTGTGTTTTAAATCAGCTCACTGAGCATCTCTCCGTCCACCAGTAAATGGAGGTCTGTGTGGTGGTTTTCCGCGGCGGACGGAGGCGGACGGCTGCACCAGCCCGGGGCTAGTTCATCTCCCCGCACTTATGGACACTTAGGTTGCTTCCTAAAGACTGTGCTGGTAAAAACCATGTGTGCACTTTCCCAATTGTATTCTGTTTTGAAGAGCACCCAAATTGAAATTTCGCTGATACTGCCCTATTGCTCTGCCTCAGGGCTGTCCCGTTGTAGGTACATGTCGCTCTCAAAACTTGCTACACGCTGGCATTGTGCGTCTTACAGCTCTTGCCCCAGCTTAGTAGACTAAAAAATGGTATGTTTCATTTTTATTTCTTCATACTGGTGAAGTCAATCATATCCTCAGTTAATTATGAATTTTAAAATGAATCACCAGCTCATATGTTTTTAACCTTCCCTAGTTTTCTGTTGGGGTATTTATTTGCCTTCTAAAAATTGGATTTCTGAGGATTATTGTATTGGGGACGTGGACTCCTGGTTGGCCGTGTATCCCTCGTTTGCCACTTGTCCTTTAGTGTTGGTGGCCTTCGTGAGTGGGATGGAGCTTTGCTGCCTGCGTTTAGCTCCTGGAAAGATGTTCAGCTGGGGGACCACTGGTGTCCTCCCCGCTTGGCTCCAGGGAGGCCCGCTGCTTAGGAGAGCGAGTACTGCCCCCTGGTGGTGACATTCGAGCAGTACGCTTAGATCCAATTTTAAGATTCCTTCCCTTTCAGGATTGTAATTGAGCTTTACTATCACAAGTCAGGAAGGTAGGTTCTCAGGCCTTCGGCTGAATTCAGAGAGCATTCGTCTCCTTTGGCTTCTCTGTCGCCCTTGATCGTCCGGTCCCCCCCCGCCCCCGCCCGGCCCCCTCGGTGCTCCTTGCCTTCTGGCCGCCCCTCCCGTCCCTCTCCGGATCCTGGGTGCTGCCGCATTCTCCACATGCTCAGCACCCGCAGGAGCCAGTGACTTTCAGCTGAGTCCCTGGCTGCCCCGGCCCTCCCCGGGTGCCTCTGAAGCCTCAGAGCTGACGTTCCCAGCCCTGCCCGCCCTCTTCCGGCCCTTTCCTCGGAGTCTGGACACTCACCGCCCGCCGTCTGAGCCGGAGGTCTGGCGGGTTCTCGCGCCCTCCCTCGTTGCCTCTGGTTCTCCTGCTGCCCCGCCGCGTCCAGCCCGGCCGTGTGTGCTGCTGCGGTGTCGTCCTGGCCCCCGGCACCATCTGCCCACTGCTCTTGGGGGCCTCCCCTCAGGCAGCTCCGCTCAGGCCCTCCCTGAGCCTCTCAGGGCCTCCCGCCGCCCCCCACAGTCCCGAGACCCTCGCTCGGGCTGCTCTGCTCCTGGCTTCGGTCAAGTCCCAGACTCGTCGTGTGGTTCAGCAGCCCCAGCTGGGCGCCTTCTTCCTCCTCTGCTTCTCTGACTTCCTCTCTCCTTGCTGCCCCCTCATCGGAGCTCTGGCTTGGCGGGGGGGGGGGTGGTCTCCGCTCCTGGACCCCAGGACCTGGACTCGGCTGGGCCGTCACTGTGCTGCCTGCCCCTTCCTTTAAGGCCCACAAAGCTGGCTCTGCTCCCTGTGTGCCCAGGGCTGGGCATCCTCGGCCTCACCTGCCGTCACCAGCGTGCTATCGCTGGCAGGGTGCAGGGCCTCCCGCGTGGCCGGGGCAGGTGGCCGGGGCAGGTGGCCGGGGCTCGGCCTGCGGGCTGCGTTGTGCGTAGGGAGGACTGGCGACCCGCACCACATGCGTGTCGTGCTCGGCGGTCGAAGGCTGTTGGGCAGCCTGTGTGTCGGGAGCCTCCTGAGCCCTGAGCTGGTGAGGGGGCCGTGTGCAGGAGGCTCTGCGTGGGAATTCCAGGTGGGCGGCAGGGCCTGGCGGGGTGTGGGGGCTGTAGGCTGAGTGGCCGTGGTGCTGGTTTGAGGGCCACAGTGGACGTCCTGACGCCTGTCTGGACGGGACTCACAGCTGTGGCAGGTGCTGTCAGGGGCAAGGAGGCGAGCTCGGCTTTGGGGACGTGCTGTCGTGGGTGAGGGAGCAGGTGAGAGCGTCACAGTCCGATTCTTGGGAGCTCAGATATTCCCACTTGGGGCAGGACCGTGGTCATTGCTGTGAAGGTGGGAGGTGACAGAGGGCTGACGGTCAGGTGTGTTGGCAGGTGGGGGGAGGAGCTTTCTGTCAGGTTGGGGAGACCCCTGTCTGCCCCCGGCTCTCCTGGAACATGCGAGCGCCACCCCGTCTGAGCTCAGCCGTCACATGCTCGCTGGACAGGGGGCCGCTGACGCCGCATCTCCCGCCCTGCCTCAGTGCCAGCTCGGGGTGCTGCCTCTCGGCACGGGGAACGACCTGGCTCGCGTGCTAGGCTGGGGCTCGGCCTGCGACGACGACACCCAGCTCCCGCAGATCCTGGAGAAGCTGGAGAGAGCCAGCACCAAGATGCTGGACAGGTGAGTGGGCCGCGCGGCCCCTCGGCCCGGGGTTCTCAGCCGGGGCCTGGGGACCGCAGGCCTTCTGCAGCTACGTGCTAAAAAAAACTCCACCTGCTTGAGCACGACTGCTTGCTTCTGATGGGCTTTATCCGGTGATCAGACTAGGGAAGCGCTGACGAGCAGAAGGGGTTGGGACTGCGCCCTCACGTGGCCAGGTCTCACCAGCCAGGCCCAGTCCTCGGCCCCTCAGAGCGGGAGGCGGCTCCGTCCCCTGTGGCCACCGCAGCCTTGTCTGCTACCCGTCCTCTTCGTCGCAGAGTTGAGCAGTCCCGTGTTCCCAGAAGCATCGGAGTTTGGGGTTACTGTCCTTCGTGTGTTTAGAAATAGATGGGCATCCTTCCCGAGCAAGCTGCTCTGAGCTTCGAGCTCCCGTGTGAACCCCCGGACTACAGCCCGTGGGATGTGCGGAGACGCCCCATTCTCTCAGAGGGTCGCACCCTGCCATGAGCAGGCGTGGTCTTGAGTGCGCTTGGCCGCCTCTGCTGTCCCTGCCCCCCGCCTCCGAAGGCTATGAAATGCCCAAAGTGTACAGAGCCGGCCGGGCGGCTCAACCCTGCAGGGGGATGCCTGTCCAGCGGGTTGTGACGTTTGTTCTCAGTTAAGCGAGGAGATGGTTCGGGGTCCCGGGGGCGCTCGAAGCAGGCTGACAGACACAGAGTTATCAGAGGGTCTCATCCCCCTCCGCGGCCATGGGACGGGGAGGTGGGGTGGGCTGGGGCCGGAGCTGACCTGCTGATCCCCTGTGTGTGCAGGTGGAGCGTCATGGCCTATGAGACCAAACTGCCCCGGCCTGTCTCCACCTCCACCGTCACCGAAGACCTGAGCGAGGGCTCCGAGGTATCGCCACGCGCTCGCCCTGGCCCTCCCTGCTTTGCCTCCCCCGTCCCCTGGCCCCACCACAAAGGCCCTGCCCCCTGAGGTGGGGCCGGGGCCCATGGACGCTGCCCCCCAGGACTCGGGGTCGTCTGGGGGCTTCCGGGGCCTTCCCCAGGCTTTGGGGTCCTTGGTGACAGTGATGGTCTCCTAGGCCTTCCTGCCCTCCCAGTTCAAGTCTGCACCTGCTGGCTGCCCTCCGCCCACCCAGGCTCCTGCTCGGGCCCCTCCTCCTCCTCCCACCCTTGCAGTCAGCCTGTGCTAGCTCCGTGCTGAGCTCGCTTTTCCCTTTGTGGTGGGTTTTGGGAGTTTGAGGTTCCCTCAGGGCCCAGACTCTGCCGAGACCGGGCAGCTCAGGTGCACCGCTGTGCCTCGGCCTCGGGGCGAGCCTCTGGGCGAGTTGGCAGGGGGGCTGTGCCAGGGGCCGTCTGCCCACCCCGAGGGTCAGGGGCAGTAGGCCAGCTCTGGTCTCCCAGCCACACCTGCCTGGGCTGCTGGGACCTGTCCCACAAGCAGAGAACATTCAGTTAAGAGCAGGCACGTATGTGGGCAAAGCCTGAAGAGTGACAGTAAAGAGCTTGACACGCAGGGGGAGAGCGCCTGCTTCTGCAGATGGGTGGGCGGTGAGGAGGGTGATCGACAGTGAGAGATGGTGGCGGCCTGGGCCAGGTTCCCACCTGGCAGAAACAGGGGGGCCTTGGCCACAGGCCCGCGCCACGGGAGGAGCTGGGGTGCAGGAGCGCAGCCGGGAGCAGTCTGTTAGGACGCTTGGTCCACAGCTGGACGCAGCTGTGAGATCTGTCAGCTGTGTGTGAAGGGAGGCGGGCCGCGGGCAGGGATGGTGCTCACGGCCCGACACTGAGGGCCGCTTGCCCGCCCCCCGGGCCGACTGCAGGTGCAGCAGATCCTCTTCTATGAAGACTCGGTCGCGGCCCACCTCTCCAAGATCCTGACCTCTGACCAGCACTCCGTGGTGATCTCGTCAGCCAAGTGAGTACCTACGACCTGGGGTGCCGGGGGTCCCAGAGGGCCTGCTCCTCTGAAGCCTCCATCTCCTCCCGCAGAGTGCTCTGCGAGACCGTGAAGGACTTCGTGGCGCGGGTGGGGAAGGCCTACGAGAAGACCACCGAGAGCTCGGAGGAGTCGGAGGTCATGGCCAAGAAGGTGGGTCCCGGCCCCCGGGGGCGGGGGGTGTCGGGGTGGGGAGGCACGCCTCCACTCCTGCCTCCGTTCCCGCCCAGTGCTCCGTCCTCAAGGAGAAGCTGGACTCCCTGCTGAAGACCCTGGACGACGAGTCGCAGGCCTCGTCCTCCCTGCCCACGCCACCCCCCACCATCGCTGAGGAGGTGGAGGACGGGGATGGGGCGGGCAGTGGCTGCAACTCCGGCTCCACGGGGGCCCGCGCCGTAGGCTCGGCCTGCCCCACCCGGCCCCAGATATTCCGGCCTCGTGAGCAGCTCATGCTGAGGGCCAACAGCCTGAAGAAGGCCATCCGCCAGATCATAGAGCACACAGAGAAAGGTAGCCGGGCACGGGGGCGGAGCGGGGTGGGCACTCCCAGTGAGAGGCGGGGACCCGCCGTGCAGGCCAGAGCCACTCTGGGCCGCCTGATGCGGGCCAGCACCTCCCTCCTCTGGGCCTGTGCCCGAAGGGGAGATCCTGAGGGGACGCTGGTGCCTCGGGGGCACCCCCGGCTGCTGGAAGCCACTCTGTAATCCCTGGTGTCAGGGACTCCGCTCCCTGGGAGGGCCTCACCTGTGGTCGCTCTCCAGACCACGGTCTTATCCAGTGAGAGGGGCCTGCCCCCGGGGCTGGGAGTCTCTGTTCAGGAGGCAGGGGGGCCCAGGCCAGAGGTGGTGGATGAGGCCATAGGATGGAAGGAGAAGCTGGGATGGGCTCAGAGGCTGGGTGAACCGGGGCGGTGGTCAGAAAGGCAGGGATGCGTGTGTGTTGTGGTATCTGAGGCAGGCGTGGGCCTCAGGGGTGAGGGCCAGGGGCTTGGACAGGCAGTTGGCCCTGGTGTCCAGGCCGCGCTGATGATTGCCCACGACCGGCTGGTGCCGGGAGAGACACACCCCCCCAGGATTAGAGGCTCACACGGTGTCTCGCTCCTTTTCTCTGACTGCCTTTGTTAAGCTTCAAAGCGAAGGCTGTGAACCATCTTGACCTGTAAACCTCACCCTGACCCTGAGGCCCCTCCCAGCAAGCTTTCCCCGTCCTCTGTCTCTCCTCTCATCACCGTCGGAAGCCATCTCGCACCTTTTCCGCTCTCACCAGACCGATTTCACTGAGCAGATCAACCTGCTCCTTGTGGTGAGACTAGTGAGGTCGTGACCTGGCTCTCTCCTCCAGCATGGACCCGGCTCCCTCCTCGCGACCCCTCCAGGCTGCGTGGACCCTCGCTTGTCCCTCTCTCCCACGCCCCCATCTCTTCCAGCCTTGGCCCGCCTCCCCAGCCTGTTGGCACGAGTGCCCGGGTGCCCCCAGGTGCCAGGGCCGGAAAGACAGAGGGTCGGGTCGGAGCTTCGGATCTGAGACTTCGGCTGAGACGAGGGTGAGGGTGGCGAGGTTGGCCCGTGTGCTGCCTGGCGGCAGCTGCGGGTCAATCTCCATGCGCTCAGCCGCCATCACCTTGCCTTGTGCAGCTGTGGACGAGCAGAACGCCCAAACCCAGGAGCAGGAGGGCTTCATCCTCGGCCTCTCCGAGTCGGAGAAGAAAGACCTGAAGTCGGATGACAGAGCAGGCCATGGTGAGGGCCACGGCGCCTCCAAGGGCCGGAGTCTCCGCAGAGGTATAGGGCCCTCTCGTTTCGGGGTGCTCGGAAGCGTGAGGGGCTTTCTCGTGGTTGCTGTGGCCACGTGGAGGTGTAAAGAGTCTTGAACTTGCCACCTGTTTGGCGAACCACCTGATGTGTGCAGTTTACCTGCTGTAGGCCCGGCAGGACCCTGGGCCGGGAGGGGCCTTCCCTCCGAATCTCCCTGCACGCCTGGCCCAGCGGGTCCTAACCCAGGGCTCGAGGCCTCCAGGCGGCAGCCGGCCACCCAGCCACGCAGGCTGCCGCCTGGGGACCCTTAGCCGCCGTGGAACAGCCGCTCCTCTGCCGCCCCCAGCGCACAGCCTTACGAGCCGTGGGGAGAGCCTGCCCCGGCATTCCCCCACCACCATTCCCGTGCGGAAGTGCCCTCTGCCCAGGCACAGACCCTGGCCTGACCGCGGTCGGGGGCCAGCCCCTCTGCCCTGCCTTGGGCCTCGACAGCACTGCCCCAGCCCCACTGGGGGCCCGTGACTGGGGGCGTCTGAGCCCAGCGCCTCTCTCCTGGCTGACCGCTGCTTGTGGCCACCGCTCGCCTCCCTCGGCCCGCCCGCGGGCCCCCTCCCTGATGAAGCCCGCTGGTAGCTCAGTGGCCTGTCTTCTACCCTGACAGTGTCCAAGTCTCCCTGCGAGAAGCTGATAAGCAAAGGGAGCTTATTGCCAGGCGGTTCTGCATCTCTTCCTCCGCAGTCGGGAAGCCGGGATGGCCTACCAGCGCTGAACACGAAGATCTTATTCCCGAGTGAGTGTCCCCCCGGGTGGGCCAGGCTCCCTGGCCCCTCACAGCAGCCTGCGTGTCTTGGCGGGGGGGACCCACGCAGGGTACTAACCTGCCACCGGCTGTCGCTCTGCCTCTCGTGGGTCTGAGGGCTCAGTGAGACCAGGTCCCTGCACAGGAGTTCACAGGTCCGTGGGAAGGACGGGCAGAGGTCAGGGTTCTGTCGCGGCTCTGTGAAAAGCGCCCTGGTGTATTACACAGGACAGACGCTCCCAGGGTGCCAGCTGGGGTCCCAGGCAGGTGTCACTGAGGAGGTGATGCTTGAGCTGGGTGCTGAGGGGTAAATAGGACCTGGACTGAGTGAAAAGGGAGGGCCGGCAGGGGGTGGAGAGCCAGTGGTCACCCCGTTGTTCCCAGCCTGATGTCGCGTCGAGGCAGCCCCTGCTGCTGCTTCTCGGGGCGGGGTGGGGGTGAGAACACTGTCCTCAGTAGGGAGGAGTGATCTGAGGGGTTGAAAGCGATGAGTGGCCTCCCGTAACTCGCTTCCAGTAGCTTCCTGGACCTCCTGGGCCAGGCTGAGCACACGCTGCTCATGTAAGTGGTTTGGCAGTTTTTAGGTGACCCTCAGCTGAATAGAAAGACTATTCCAGAAGTTCTGGGGAAAAGAGGATGAGAGAGATTTGGTTGATAAGCAGCAAAATGTTACTGGAAGGGATGGACCGGCAGAATGTCCAAAAGCAGGGCTCCGTCTCAGCTTTACTGTTCATGGAGTAAACTTGAAGAGATTGGTGCAGGTATCCAAGGGCTCTGGTCACCTGGAGGATTTTTTCATGTGTAACTTTTCCTCGTGGATTTAGCCTTAAAAGTTTGTGGGACTGGCCCAACCCTAAGACTAGTTGTGGTGGAGATCACTTTGGTGGAGTTTCTTGGCTTTAGTGACAGCTATCTTTATAAACTCTTTGCTAATGTGTCATAGGTTACCACCCAGTGTTTATTTTTGTTCTGTAGATTTAGGAGCGTGAATTTTGACCTGAAACTATTAATTGTCAAAGTTTGGACACCTTTATGTGGTGTTTTAGAAGCATCTTATTAAAAAAAAAAAAAAGCATATTATTATGATAATATTCTCTGAAGGACACGTGATCATCACCCTCTTGAATCAAGGGCCCCCAGCCAGTGCAGTCTCCTGCTGTTCTCTCCCCAACAGATGTCCGCGCCGGGATGTCTGGTACCCTGCCTGGAGGCTCAGTCATCAGCCGATTACTAATTAACGCCGACCCCTTTAACTCTGAACCAGAAAACCTGTGAGTATGGGGTAAACCAGGCGGGCATGTGGTTAGCTGAATGCTGGCGCTTAGAAATCTGACTCGGAAATAACTTGAGAAATTTGTGAGCAGTTGACCGGGTGATCTTTTTCCAGCTGCTGTCGGCTAGTAAGGAAAACCCAGAAAGGGTGAGGCCGCAGGGGTGGAGGGTGGCTGGCACTTCTGGGAAGGGAGGTGGCCGTGCTTATGCGTCTCCGGCTTCCGAGCGTGCTGGTGTGCTGAGGCTTCGGCAGGTTCAGAGACTCTGAGGGGGACCGGCTGTGCCATGTTCTCGGTTTGTCCTCTCTGGGGCCTGGCTGGCCCCTCCTGGGGGGTGTCCCACCTGGGCACCGCCTCCTGACCGCGTTGCCTTCCTTGAAGGTCTGCCGCTCCCCCAGCAGTGCAGGTCCCAGGCTGGACGCCCCTCACTCTCCCCGGGAGAAGCTGTCCTGGGTTTGGACTCTGCCCACCGCGTGTCGTGTCCTCTGCCCAGTGTCTAAAGGCAGCACGGGCTTTCATGCAGCTTGTCCTTGTGTGTATAGAGGCCATTGCGGGACATGTGGCATTTTGAAGGCCCTAGATTTCCCTTTCTGCCAGCTGATAGCAAGTTCTGGGCAGCCAGTGGCTGGTGGCAGGGGATTGAAAGGTGCCCACATGTGTGTCTGGAGTGGTGAGGAGAGCTAGTGCGGCTGCTGTCAGGAGAGTCAGGTGTGGCCTCCAAACCCAGTTTCCACGTGGCCCGGCAGGTCCCTTCCTGGGGTGACTCCTGGGAAAGACGAAACTGGAACACTGCCGCCCTGCAGCGTGGGTCTGAGTGTCCACAAGTCAGGGCTCAGAAGTGAAACAGCCCAAATGTCCAACAGCGGGGAGCGGCTGGACGGGTGGAGTGCGTCCCGTGGGGGCCACGGTCGGGCCGTCGCCGGCTGAGGCACCGCGCCGGGCGAGCCTGGTGCTCATGGCGTGCAGGCGTGCGCAGTGACGGGGACAGACACAAAGGGCGGCACGCGTGTCAGTCCGTTTCCGGGAGCTGGCCAGACTGCAGTACCACAGGGACAGAAAGCCGTCGGGGCTTCCGGGGCCGATGGCTCACGGCTGTGGATTTTGTTTTGGGGGATGAACTGTTCTGATGTTGGTTGTAGTGACTCTGAATGCATGAAAGTCATTGTTGGGTTTGGCCTTTTAAACAGGTAGATTTTACGGTATAGAAATTGCACCTTGGTGACACTGTCCCCTACCCTCAGAAAGCTAAGTTTTGTCCTCAGGAAGAAACCCTCAGAGGCTGGTCCGCAGGGCTGTTCTAAGTGGCCTGAACCCCCCTTTGCAGAGAGTATTACACAGAGAAGTGTGTCATGAACAATTACTTTGGCATCGGCCTGGACGCGAAGATCTCCCTGGACTTCAACAACAAGCGTGATGAGCACCCGGAGAAGTGCAGGTGGGTGCTGGACCTGCGCACGCCCGTCCTGACATGGGCCCCGGTATCCCCCTTCAGCCATGGGGTTATTTCTGGGGTGCGGAGCACTTAGGCAGAGCCCAGACCCAGAGCCTGAGCTCCTCGTTGGAAGGCAGGCGCTTCCATGTCACGGCCACAGCAGCGGGCAGCCCCGGGGCGCCTGCAGGAGGGGTCAGGGCTTGCCCCCTTCTCGGGTTTTCTAGCAGGGGCAGCCCCGAGGGCTCTTCCTGGGGGTGCTCAGGCTCTCCCCCTAAAGCACCATGCGCTTGCTCCCCTAGCCGAGGGAGGAGGGCGGTTGGTGTCTCCCTCCCCACGGTGGCCATCACCTGGTGGGGACCATTCAACTGTGACGGTCCAGAACTAGAGACGGAGAGGAGCTGGTGTGGAGTTTGGGGGAGAACAGCCATCGAAGCAGAGACAGGGGCCCCTTCCTAGAAGAACAAGACTAGTCATGAGAACTCAAAACCCTTGGCGCCCTGGGGCTCAAGTGTCAGAAAAAGGCTCAGATGTCCCCAGGGGCATCCCCGCCACCCAGCGCATAACTGAGCCCCAGTGACATGAAAACACCCTCCTTAGTCCAGACAACTGAAAGGCATTATTAGCATGCGTGTCATTTAGCAGAACAAAGCAGGTGAAGGAGCAAGGCCACGTGCAGCATGGTTTTTAGAAACTTGGAATCCTGGTATAACCTTACCTGAGTTTGCATCTTTGAGAAGACCCACTGAGAAGATGCCATGTCTACAAATCTAGCTTGAAGAAGTGGGGGAACATTGACAAAGGGGTGTTTTACCAAGGGCCACTGCTGGGCGCATTATAGAGCCCGGAAGTGCGGGCAGAAGGCAGCCCATCAGAGGTGTTGACTCAGCGACCCCTGGTGGGAGGTGCCCCGATGTGGTCATTCATGCTCAGGACCCGGGGAGGCACCCTCCACGTTGGGTGAAGTGCAGGTTTCCGCTGTCTCAGCTGTAAGTTCCTGGAGGGACCGAGAACACGCGCTGGAGTGTTTCCCATCAGTGCTGACAACGTGGGATTCTTGAATGTGCCTCTGTGCTTTCCCGCACTTCCCAAGTCTGACTCGTTGGGAAAGACCCTGATGCTGGGAAAGGCTGAGGGCAGGAGAAGGGGCGACAGGGGATGAGATGGCTGGATGGCGTCACCGACGCGATGGACATGAGTTTGTGCACACTCCGGGAGCTGGTGACGGACAGGGAGGCCTGGCGTGCTGCCGTCTGTGGGATCAGAGTCAGACATGACTTAGCGACTGAACAGCATGCGTAATTTTATCGCTGGAAAAAGTCGTGATTTGCATGTTTTTTGTGAGGCTCTGTGATACCTTACCTTTTAGGATAGGCTTACTTCTTGGGAGCATTACTTTTGAAAAGTAGGATTTCATGTCAGTGAACATCTCTCTGGCACGTCTCACACGGACCTGTCACAGTCACGTCCCTCCTCGTCGTGCGGTGTCGCCGCTGGGCACGCGTGCCTGGTGTGACCGGCTGTGAGGAGGTGACTGCCAGCCAGCCGTGTGCTCTCCTCCCCAGGAGTCGAACCAAAAACATGATGTGGTACGGAGTCCTGGGCACCAGAGAGCTGCTACACAGAACCTACAAGAACCTGGAGCAGAAGGTCCTACTGGAGGTGAGCAGGTGGCACCCCAGCCCCGCGCCTGAGCCGCGAGGCCCCTGGGGCCGCCGGGGAGGCCGCCCCGCCTGACGCTGGCGCTCTCTTCTCGCCTCTCCTCTCCCCTCCCGCGTCCCCCCTGCACAGTGTGACGGGCGCCCTATCCCCCTCCCGAGTCTCCAGGGAATCGCTGTCCTCAACATCCCCAGCTACGCCGGAGGGACCAACTTCTGGGGGGGCACCAAGGAGGATGACGTACGTATGGGGGTGCCGGGTGGCGCGGGCCTGGGAGCCGAGGCAGAGCCTCCTGCTCAGGGCTGCTCTCTGGGCAGGCTGGGGGCTGGACGGGGCAGCGCCCCCGTGCTGGCCGCAGGGGTGCAGTGGGCAGTGAGACAGCGCCCCCACCCCAGTAAGGTGTGGTCGCAGGTGTGGCCTGGAGTCTGGGCCCGGACCTGCCCTGGGGGTCATCTGGGAGGGCGTCCAGGGGCAGGGGACATCGGCACGGAGGCCTGAGGGTGGCTAGGGGTTGGACAGGTCAGGTTGGTGTGGGGGAGGGAGATGTTCTCCGATGGTGGGCACCCTGGGCAGCGCGCAGAGAGGTTGGGGCTCGCGTGGGGCTGCGTGAGGCAGGGAGGCGTTTGGAGTCCAGCCTGCGGGGGCACGGGTGGGAGTGTGGACGGTCTGCTAGGGCCGACCCCTTGGTGCACGGCAGCCGTCGTGGCTGCGCTGGCCCCGCTTGTCAGCACGCTGCCTGAGTGCACAGCCCTCGTGAGACCCTGGAGGAACGTACCAGTGTCAGCCCCGTTTTTCAGAAGCGGGAACCCAGGAAGAGGCAGTCACGTGCCCGAGGCCCTACGTGTGTGAGGGGCAGGCAGGCCTACCACGCCATCTGGGCTGCTGCCTTCCGGGTCTGGAGACCCCACCACAGTGGCTCCCTGTTGTGGGCCCGTCTGACTTTTAGTGCAGCGGCCTCCGGAGAGAGGCGGCTGTGCGTGGGGGCGTGTTCAGGCCGGGAGCAGAGGTCAGCTCTGACACTGGCCCTTGCAGACCTTCGCAGCCCCGTCCTTCGATGACAAGATCTTGGAGGTGGTCGCGGTGTTCGGCAGCATGCAAATGGCTGTCTCCCGGGTCATAAAGCTGCAGCATCACCGGATCGCCCAGGTACTGGCCGGGGTCCTGGAGGCGGGGAGGGGGTCCTGGGCTCTGGGAGGAGAGGCAGGCCTGGCCCAGACCCACGGTCCCGAGACAGGTGGGCACCTGAGTGCAGAACCCTGGACAGCGGGCCACCTAGCTGCCTCCTGGTCCAGAGCCTGTTCTTGCCTGCCGTGTTGGACCTCTGAAACATGCTTTCCAAACTGGGGCTGGCTTGCACCCCGGAGCGCCCTCCTCCTGCTGTGGTGGGGTGAGCCGAGGCGGGCCTGGGTGCCCGCGGCCCGGCCCTGCAGCTCTCGGGAGCCTCAGCCCAAGTCCAGGAGTGAGGCTGAGCGTGTGTCCTCACCCGGCCGCTCTGAGGCCCCGCTGTGGGGGGAGATGGGGCGGGTCCCCCTTGGGAGCTTCTGGTGACGGGCTGGGAAGGGTCTGTCTGGGCGGTGGGGGGGCCATGTCTTCACGCACAGAGATGGGTTCTCACACTGCTCTGAGCCCCAGTCCTTTCCCCGCTATGGGCTGCGTGGATGTCATGGTTTTAATGCTTCGGCAGTACTTTCTGTTGAAAAGAGGAGCCCTCGGTGGGAATTGGCCTCATCTCGGGTGGGTCCCCACATGCCCAGGGACTCAGCAGCTCTGGGCATGTCCCCGCCTGAGGCCCGGTGCTGGCGTCTGAGCACTGAGTTCCCCACAAGGCAGCAGTCACGGATACGGGGTGCCCTGGGTGCGGGGCGGCAGGGCTGGGCAGGGCCGGCCCGGGACTCCAGGAGCTGCGCCCCAGGCGGGGATCCCCTGAGCCCGGAAGCCCTGACGGTCAGCCGGCGGGCACGGGGTGGGCTGTGGGGCAGGGCGGCCCTCCGGCCCCATGTGGCTCCTGGTCGGCTTGGTGCTCGAGCAGGCTGTGGTCTTCACAGTGTCGCACGGTGAAGATCTCCATCCTGGGTGATGAGGGCGTGCCTGTGCAGGTGGACGGAGAGGCCTGGGTCCAGCCCCCGGGGTACATCCGCATCGTCCACAAGAACCGGGCGCAGACTCTCACCAGGGATCGGGTAAGATGGCGCCCGTCTTGGGGGGGACCTGGCACCTGAGCGTTCGATTCCAGGAATCGACATATTTCTCCCCCAGATTATGTGAACGGGGCTGGGATTCCTAGGGCCGTGCCCTCTCCCCCAGAGTAAACAGGTGTCGGCGTCCCCGTCCGGGATTCGTTCCGCGAGTGTCCAGCAGCGTTGGCTGTTGAATGTGCGCTCGCAGGAGCGTGTGTAACCCTGGCCCCGTGTCCTAGGCCTTCGAGAACACCCTGAAGTCCTGGGAGGACAAGCAGAAGTGTGAGCTGCCCCGCGCCCCGTCTTTCTCTCTGCACCCGGAGATCCTGTCCGAGGAGGAGGCCACCCAGATGGACCAGTTCGGGCGGGCAGCGGGCGCCCTCATCCACAGGTGGGTGCCCCCTCCGTCCGTGGTCAGCTCCCCCAGCGAGGCCCCAGGTCCGTGCGGGGCGCGGGTGTTGAGACGCTCCTCTCGCGTCCCTGTGCGTCCTCTGTGTCTCCTCTGTCACGGGGCCTGTCCGGCCGGGTTCTGCTCGCCCTGCGCTGTGCAGTTGTCACTGAAGGTCTTGCAGATGTTATTTGGGGCTTAAGGACATGGAAGCCTCAAATCCACATGCATCTTCAGGGCCAGCTACCTGGACTGTAAAGCTGTCCTGGATTCTTAAGAACAGTCCACTTACTGCCTCCTTCACTTCATGCCGAAGAGCAGGTGTGCTATTAGGAAGCAAACTTTGCAAATATTAAAAAGAAAAAAAGACAACAGCCAAAGGTGCTTCCTTCTCTTGGCCCCCAGAGCCACTGTGGACCTTCCAGCGCGGTGGTCACTGCTCTGCCTGCTGCCCAGCCTCCCACCGCATCCCCCCTCACGCGGGCGCGGTCGCAGCAGCATGGTGGCCTGTGCCCACAGCTGCCACACCCCCTGGCCCCTTGGCTCTGTCCTTGGACCCCGTTCCCCTCCCCGCCCCCTCCCTTCTGAGGCCGCGTGCAGGCCTGGCGTCCCCCCATGGGCCTGTCTGGCCCCTTCCTGGCCTCCTCCTCCTCTTCTTCCTGCTCTGGAGGTTTCACAAGACCTCCATGTCCTTTTGGGGCACTTGCCTTCTTGGGTGAGTCTCCACAAAAGCTTGGGAGTTTGTCGTCAGATCTCCCGGTTAAGGCCTCCCTGGCCATCAGTCAGGAGGTGACAGGCCTGCCGCTGTGTCTCTCTCCAGCATCCGGGAGCTAGCACAGTCCCACCGGGATGTGGAGCAGGAGCTCGCCCACGCCGTCAACGCCAGCTCCAAGTCCATGGACCGAGTGTACGGCAAGCCCAGAGCCGCAGAGGTGCCTGCGCCCTCCCGCCCCCGCCCCCGCGCCCGCCAGCCCTCGGGCCATCTCCATGGTTCTGTTCTGGTTCCTCTCAGGGGCTGAGCTGCAGCCTCGTCCTGGAGATGGTGAATAACGTCCGAGCCCTGCGCAGCGAGACGCAGCTGCTGCTCGCGGGCAGGCTGGCCCTGGTAAGCTGGGGGCCGGCCCGCGACGCACACACAGGCCGCGCGGCTCTGTGCGGGGCTCCCGCCCGTGGGGGCTCCTCAGAGGGCCCTGCCTTGGCCCTGCATGATGCTCAGACCCTCTGGCCTGTCTCGCCAAGCCCCCTCCATGGTGTCAGGGCCCTGCTGCGCCATGCACGGCATTGTGTCCTCAGGACTGTCCCCGGCACGAAGACCCCGCCGCCCCTCCTCACTCAGCCCCGGGGAGGCACCCAGCTGGACTTCTGTCAAATCACAAAAGCTAGAACAGGGCAGACCTCAGAGTGCCCGACCAGCCTTCTTGTTGAAAGAAATGAAGGTGTGGAAGGTCAAGGAGGTGAAGTCACTGCAGAATCACCCCAGGAGTCCAGGCTGTACTCTCTACTCTCATTCTAAGCTTCCATGCTGTCCTGACGTTCCCGGGGCTGCCTCTGTGCCCGCACATTGTCTGCTCTGGTGCAGGCGGGCTGGTCCCTGCTTCAGAGAGAGGGTCCCGAGGAAGCTGAGGCAGGTGACCTGTGAGCCCTGCTGATGGGATTTTCAGACGAGCTTGGTTTGCCCCATTGCTTAGGAGAGGAGAGTCTAATTCTCTCACTTGGCACTGGTTACAAGCGGAGGCTCGGAGTTTGGCCCTTCAGGGGTGCTCTGTGACTCCGTTTCCTGGCAAGCTTTTAGAAGAGCTCTCTGAGAGTGACCCGGCCCTGGGCCAGGCTCCCTGTCTGCGTGGGCCCTGCGGCCCCGCCCTGCTGGTAACCGCTGTTTCTCCTCCCTCCATCCCTCCGTCCCTGGAGCAGCAGTTGGATCCCCCTCAGAAGGAGCGGCTCACAGCTGCGCTTGCCGAGATGGACCAGCAGCTCAGGAAGCTGGCGGACACGCCATGGCTGTGCCAGCCCATGGAGCCTGGTGACGAAGAGGTATGTGGGTCTCGGGCTCCAGCATGGCGTCCCTGGACACGGGACTGTCCCTTCTGCACCCGAGTCCCTCTGCGGCTTCGGGCTGAAGATGGTGCTGGTCCTGCAGCCCCTGATCTGGCCCCTGGTAAATACGTCTCTCTGTTAAAATGCCTTCAGGGCGTGGAGACCACTTGGGCAGGTAGGAGGATCTGGGAACTGCTGTCGAGAATGACCCTCGGGGACCGGGCCACAAGTTGCCTCGGACACAGAACTGCGGGGCCAGGGGGCAGGTGGGGAGGCGGAGCTGGGACCCGGTGCGCCCCGGCTGGAGGCAGCGGCCGGGCTGACGGCAGGCTGCTGGGCGTCTCGGCAGGGGCGGGCGCTGTGCTCCACTCCCGTCACACTCGTCTCACGTGTGTTTAGAGGACAGCAGGGGCGGCCGCCACGTTCCACTCCCGTCACACTCGTCTCACGTGTGTTTAGTGGACAGCAGGGGCGGCCGCCGCGTTCCACTCCCGTCACACTCGTCTCATGTGTGTTTAGAGGACAGCAGGGGCGGCCGCCGCGTTCCACTCCCGTCACACTCGTCTCATGTGTGTTTAGAGGACAGCAGGGGCGGCCGCCGCGTTCCACTCCCGTCACACTCGTCTCACGTGTGTTTAGAGGACAGCAGGGGCGGCTGCCGCGTTCCACTCCCGTCACACTCGTCTCATGTGTGTTTAGAGGACAGCAGGGGCGGCCGCCGCGTTCCACTCCCGTCACACTCGTCTCACGTGTATTTAGTGGACAGCAGGGGCGGCCGCCACGTTCCACTCCCGTCACACTCGTCTCACGTGTATTTAGAGGACAGCAGGGGCGGCCGCCGCGTTCCACTCCCGTCACACTCGTCTCATGTGTGTTTAGAGGACAGCAGGGGCGGCCGCCGCGTTCCCCTCCCGGTCACACTCGGTCACGTGTGTTTAGAGAACAGCAGGGGCGGCCGCCGTGTTCCCCTCCCGGTGGCACTCTTCTGTTACGTGTGTTTAGGGAGCCCAGCTTGCGTGGGCCTTACAGCTGGGACATCGGGACCCTGGGCGTGCCCCGGGCCATGCCTCCTGCAGCAGTCGAGGCGGCCGCGGACCCAGGAGAGGTGCTCAGTCGGGGTGGTTTTGGGGGCAGCACCTGGACAGAGGCCAACCCGAGAGGCCGTCCTCCCGAGGATAGAGCAGGGACGGCCAGGAGAAAGTTCACACGGTGAGGCGCTGCCGGGCACTGAACGTCGGAGCCCTGTTGTTGGCTTCGCGTGTCAGAGCCTTGGGCCGGGGGACGGGCCGGCAGTGCAGGCTCCCCACGCACGGGCAGGCGTTGGATGACAAGTGCAAACCCCGCGTGGAAAGCTGGCTGAGGCCTCTCAGCTGAGAAGCACGACTCAGCAGCTCAAGGAGAGCACTCTGGTTTAGAAGGCCCGGCCAGCCTCATCAAAATTTGCTAAATAGTTACTTATTCAAAAGAAAATTACTAAAAATAATAAAACTTAACGGATGCGGCCACAGCCTGCCTGTGACTCATGCAGGGTGGGCAGTTGCACTTGGACAGAGTAGCGGAGCACTTGAAATGCCTTGTCCTGTGGTGGAAGGAGGTGAAGGACGCTCTTGACGTTACTAATTAGAGGAAGGTAATCAGTTATGTTTTAAAAACTTAAAAATAGTTTTAAAGGTGTGTGTGTATTAGTCGCTTAGTCGTGTTTGACTCTTTGCGACCCCACGGACTGTACCCTGCCAGGCTCCTCTGCCCATGGGATTCTCCAGGCAAGAACACTGGAGTGGGCAGCCCTAAGTTTTAAAGGTAGTTTCTAGTAGAATTGAAAAGGTTTATATCTTTCTGAATCACTACAAAAGACAAAAACAAAATACCGTCTGTATTGTAAAAGGAAATAAAGGAACTAGTAAAGATGGAGCTAATAGCATAAAAGTTAGAAAATAATATATCTTTTCCTTAATTATTGTTTAGGTTATGTTAAAAAAAAATCTGAGTAAATACTGATCACAGGAGCCCAGTTTTCTCTTCTATACACTACGAAAAATTATGACCCTGAAAGAGTAAAAATAAAGCAGTTTCAAGAAAATGATAAAAAATGCAAAGTAACAATATAAAAACAGAATTGCATACCTAAGGCAGTAAGTGATAGAGGATCACTTTATTTTGGTAAAAACTAATAATCATATTGTTATATACCATATAATTCTGAAATAAACTTACAGTTAAAGTAATGATAAAATCATATGCTAATATAGCATTTACATGAGTTAAAGTATGTTGTTTATTTGCCAATGGATGAAATCTTTTTTCTAATACTTTTTTTGTTATTTTTAACTTAATTTCACTATTCAAAGGCAGTTGTTTGTATATAACCAGTCCTTTGAAATTTATTAACACTAACTTTACGGATCAATGGATAGTCAGTTTTTATAAATGTCCCTTATATCAGTTGTGTTTTTCACATCATTAAGTCCTTACTGAGGTATTTTTGTTTTGTTTTTTTTCTTTTTTGTTTTTGGTTTTGTGTCTTCTTGATCTGAGGATTACTATTGAACACTCTGACCATGAGTGTAGATGTCTTGATTTTTTGGTATGTGGTTTTGTGTATTTTTGCTTTATGCATTTTGAGGCTATATTATTGGGTGCATTTAGGGTTTTATCATTATAACAAGACCTTTACTAAATCTTTTTATTTTCAAGCCTACTTGTTTGACATTCTTTTTCATACTTTACTTTCAAGCTTTATTTGGAGTATCTTTCTTACAGACAGCATTGCTAAGTTTGAGTTTTTATTCAGTATTGTACTCTGTTTTAAGAGGAGATTCAGTCTGTTTACATTTACTGTGATTACCATGTTTAGACACGTTTTTACCATCTTTTGTGCTCTTTGTCCCACTTTTTGTTTCCTTTCTCCTTTTTGATGAGTCTCTGCTTCCCACACGGTTCTGTTTATCCCCTCTACTAGTTTGGAAATACATGCTCTTCTGCGTGTTCTTTTAGTGATTACCCCCAAAATTTTAATCTTAATTTATGTACATAAACTGTGTCAAGATAAAACTTCTTGAAATAATAGGAAATGTCAGAAACCCAATTTTGTAGTGTGACTTCTCACTATCAGTCCATGATTAATCATGGTGAAACTAACCACATCACAACATCTGAACAAAGAAAGTTGACAGAGTATGTGTATGTAGAATTTATATACAAATATGTATGGTGCTTCTCTATAGGGAGGATTTTATGCTCTGTAAAGAAGGACTCTGCTTTCTTTCCTGTTGTCCATAGCACATTTAAAAAATCTGATCATATTCCAGACTGGCTTGTCCCACCCATGCAAGGGGCAAAGAGGTGAAGTATGAAGGGCAAAGGGAACTGTGAATGGGCAGCTACCACAATTCTACTGACGTAAAAATAGGAAAATCATTTATCTGAAAAGGAAAAACAGTGATAGATCTTTGAGTTTGCTCTTTGAAACGAAAGCAAAATAAACTACCCTCTGGCAAATGTAATCTGGGGGGAAAAGGAACACAGTGCAGTGATAAGGGGATAGAGCAGCAGATACAAAAGTCAGTCAAGTTCCAGCATCCATGAAGGAATGCCAGTGAATATCAGCATCTCCATAAGCCTTTTGATTTTTCAGAAAAAAATTTAAATTACACAAATTTAGATCTCAAGATATTGTAAAAAGAATAGCCAACTTGTTGTTCAAGTAGAACAATTTGAAAAAGTAAATTTTACTTCCAAAGGAAAAATTTGTCAAAGAATATGTAATTTCTGTACATAAGACAGTGTCAGAGCTAGAAAAAGATGGACATTACCTCAGTTCATTTTCTTTTTTAAATTGTGGTAAAAAAGACACATAACTTAGGATCTTTATCATTTTTAGTGTACAAATCAAGTAGAGTTGAGTATATTCACGTTAGGAAACAGATCTCCAGAACTTTCAAACATTTTCCTTTTTTAAAAACCAGCACATTGGATTCCAAACTTGAATATTATCAGTAGATCCATAAAAGTTCTTTCTTAAAATTGCTGATGAAAGAAATTCTCTATAAAAGAATTCTAGCTGGAACGTGTAGGGTCCAAGGGCCGTTTTCCGTCAGGAGGCGGCCAGGGAGACATCCTGTCCTCCAGGCAGACGCCGGTCTCCCGGTCTCTGCAGGTGGACGGACAGGCGACGCGGAGCCCAGGAGCTGGGTGTCCCCTCCGCACACTGCTAGGGCCCTGATTCAGACAGACCCACCATGAAGATACACCTTTGGAACAGCTGGGGAGGTCTGATATAAATGAATTCATTAGAGCTACGTGAATGGTGTCAGGTGTGATAATGGTGCCATGATTACCTTTTTAAAAAAGTAGCGTCGTCTTTTAGAGTTGTGTATTGAAGTGTTTATGAGCAGAATAATTTGATGTCTGAAATTTGCTTTTAAAAGGTGGAGATTAAATAACAGGGGATGATCAGCCTCATTCTACTAGTCTCCCTATCTTAGCAATGGAAGAAAACACCCTTATTTTTAAAAGTTGGAAGTAAGTTTAATAAAACTCACGTTTGCCTTAAAAACAAGACATTACAGAGTCAGGAATAGGATTTTGTTTGGATTGTGGACAATAGCTGCCTCACACCAGTCCTACAGGAAGCTGCTGAGGCGTAAGGGGACGCTTACCTTGGGACAGGAGAGCCCATGGCCGTGGCGGCCCGCGGGGGGCTAGAGGTCTTCCATGGGGCGGCCGTGTTAGAATGGATACTTGATCATTTTGCCAAGGGTAAGAAATGTGTAGAAGTAAGTTTTTTGAATAGCTCACAGTCGTTGACTAGAAAATGTCATTGTAAGAGGTCTCTTTCCTGGTAGAAATCTTATAAAATTTAAAGTTTGTGTGAAATAAAGAACATGAGACGCCTTTGGTAAGAAGGCCACGAAGACGACACGCAGGGGTGTGGTGAAGCTGCAGGGTCCTGGCAGACCGGGTGTGAAGACGTCCAGTTCTGGCCAGTGTGGGTGCGATTCCAAGGAAAAGCCCGGTGGGGATTTTTCAGTGTGATCAAACGTCCCCGTCAGATCTGCAAGTGCGTCCTGGAGTTGCACGGTCTGACCATACCGGGTGCAGGTGGACACCGGGGACGCAGGCGGACACCGGGGACGCAGGCGGACACTGCGGAAGCAGGCGGACACCGGGGACGCAGGCGGACACTGCGGAAGCAGGTGGACACTGGGGACGCAGGCGGACACCGGGGACGCAGGCGGACACCGCGGAAGCAGGTGGACACCGGGGACGCAGGTTGACACTGCAGAAGCAGGCAGACACTGGGGACGCAGGCGGACACCGCAGAAGCAGGCGGACACCGGGGACGCAGGCGGGCACCGCGGACGCAGGCGGACACCGGGGACGCAGGCGGGCACCGCGGAAGCAGGCGGGCACCGGGGACGCAGGCGGGCAACGGGGACGCAGGTGGACACTGCAGAAGCAGGCGGACACCGGGGACGCAGGTGGACACCGCGGAAGCAGGCAGACACCGGGGACGCAGGCGGACACCAGGGACGCAGGCAGACACTGGGGACGCAGGGCTCTGAGGCAGAATCCAGGCCAGTGGGGCCAGGGAGAAATTGGCATACATGAAAAATAAGGAAATTTCTTTTATTTGTGACTACGTTTATACAGATGATGACATAGGTACGTGTCTGTGAGCGCACAGAATTCTTTAGTGACGGAGACCTGGGCCCTAGCTTCTGTGAGAACCAACCCAGGCGGTCCACAGCCCCGGGGGGAAGGGGCTGCGATGGCTCCGCCACGCCCTGGACCGCGCAGTGGGGAGGCGGCCACCGAGCTGGCACCCTGTCCCCTGTCCCTCTGACTCCCCTCCCTCCTTGATTCTGCTTCGGGGAGCGGGTGGCGAGGAAAGAGTGCAGGAAAAGCTTCCTTAGAAGGGTACTCCTGACCCTGACAGACTGGCCTGCCGGCGCAGCGCTGCGAGACTGGGTGATAACTTACTAGTCTTGATGTAATAGTCTTGATATTTAAGTGATGTGTATATACACAGGTGTTCAATCACATGATGAATAAACATTATAAAATGAAAAATAAAAACCCAGAATATGAAAATGGATGCTTATCTCTGCAAAACGGCTTTTAAAAGGCATTAGAAAGGAGCCATCAGTCCAAGACTGAAAGTCAAGGAAAAGGACGAGGACAGGCCTTTTTGCGGCCCCATGCCCATCTGCGGTGGGGGCGGGGTGGGGGGGGAGCGCAGCCTGGGTAAACGAGGGTCTGACTCTCTCCATTTCCCCCCTTCCCCACAGAACGTGATGCTGGATCTTTCCAAGCGCAGCCGCAGCGGTAAATTCCGCCTGGTGACCAAGTTCAAGAAGGAGAAAAACAACAAGAACAGAGAAGCGCGCTGCAGCCTGGGCGCCCCGGGTACCTGCCCCTGCCCTGGCCACCCCGGGGCCCCGGCTACCGGCCCCTGCCCCGGCCCACACTGCTGCGCCTGTGGCTGCAGAGCTGCACCCGGCTCTCCTGCCGCAGCAGGCAGGGTGACCCCTGTCACTCCCTGCCCTGACCCTGCTCCTGGTGTGGATTCTGGGAGACAGGCCCCAGGCCACCTGCATGCACTCAATGGGGGTGTAAGGTGGGGAGGAGACAGCAGAGGTGACAAGACACTCAGAGACACACGCTGGACCTTGTGCCTGCTTCCTTGAGGGACTGCCTGGCCCCCGTTTATCAGTCCATTGATCACGGCCCCTCCCCTGGGAGCCTGGGCCCTCATGGCCACGGGCTAGAAAATCAACAGAAAATGACCCTAAACGATGTTTCTCCTTGGGTCACTGAATCGGGGCTTAGAATCTATGCCAAGTGTCAGCCCCGAGCTCGGCCCAGGCTCCCAGGCGCTGGGCAGCCCCACCCCAGACTCGAGGGGGGGGCGTTTGCTGCCAGTAAGGGTAGCACCCTTTGATTTTTCTTTTTTGTGTGTTGGTCCAGAAATTGGGTTCTTTGAATCATGGTGGCTCTGACTCCATGTAATCTCTGCGAGTCTCCGTTCTTGCTGCGGGCCGGAGGTGCAAAGACCCCTCTCAAAGGGCGAGGGGATCTGGCCTCGCTGCGGGCAGGCCCACCCGTCCCTCTTGGGGCGAGGCTGCCGGCCCCCCGCAGGAACAGACGCAGCTGCAGCCTCGCTCACGCCCCTCGGAGGGTGGCAGCCCGTCTCCTTTCTGCACCGGCTTGGGACGGCGCCTGGGGCCGGGTGGTGGGTGCCTGCTGCTGGGGTTGCTTGGGGTGCTTGTGGCCGGGGAATGTTGGGGTGTCTGCTGCTGGGGCTACTTGGGGTGCTTATGCCGGGGAATGTTGGGGTGCCGGCTGCTGGGGCTTCTGGGGGGTGCTTGTGGGCGTGGAATGTTGGGGCATGCTGGCCACTGCCTGCTTGGCGCTGGGCTCCGGGCACTCACTGGGCCCGTGCTTTTCCGTCTCTGACAGTGCACCTCTGGGGCACAGAGGAGGTGGCTGCCTGGTTGGAGCACCTCAGTCTCTGTGAGTATAAGGACATCTTCACGCGGCACGACATCCGGGGCTCTGAGCTCCTGCACCTGGAGCGGAGGGACCTCAAGGTACTTCCACATGCCTCCTGGGCAGGCGTGCCTGTGCTCCCCGCGGCCCTGGGGTCCCCCCCCATGACCTGGCCGCACCCCAGTGCCAGCAGTCTCCTCATCGTTCTCAGGCCGCAGGGCAACGATTTGGGGGTGACAGGCGCAGCCCCGGGCCGTGGCGTCTCAGCTCCGCAGCCAGAGCCAGGGCAGACGCCGCGGGGAGCCGCGCGCTCAGCCTCGCTGCACGGTGAACCCACGTTACCCCCTTGGGGGGGCCGTGAGCCCCTTGGCGGTGCAGCCCGCTGCTCGTCCAGCTCGAGTTCTGTGACGACAGCCGTCGGGGAGAAGGGGGACCCGGTGTCCGGGGTTCCCTCCCGAGCTGCCCACTGGTCGGCGTGGAGCGCCTGACCCCGGCTCGGGGAGGGCAGGTGCGGGCCCCCAGCCTGGTTCGCCTTGCGGGCCCCTCCGGGCGCACCCCAGGAGGCTGCGAGGCCGCCGAGGGCACTTGGATGGGGCCATGCGGCTGACCTGCCTCCAGGCACCACCAGGGTGCCCAGCATTCGCTCGGGGTGCCTTGGACTCAGTTCAGGGACCCAGGCGAGGCGCGCGCCGGCGGGTGGTGGTTTGGGGGCGTCAGTCATCGCGGCCGCATCCCGCCGCTGTCCCGTGCCCCCTCCCTCGGTGGGGCCGCGGGGTGCCCGGGCCTGAGCGCCGCCCTCTCCCCGCAGGACCTCGGCGTGACCAAGGTGGGCCACATGAAGCGGATCCTGTGCGGCATCAAGGAGCTGAGCCGCGGCGTCACCGCCGCCGCCGCCGCCGAGGCCTAACCTCCGCCTTCACGGCCTGCGTCCCCCGCGCCCCCCGCGACTGAGCCGGCTCGGCGGCCCCTCATGGTGCTACTCCCAGCGCTCGGCCCGGCCCGGCGCCCCAGGGCCGGACCCACAACATAGCTACCTGCCGCCCGCGCCGCCCCTCCCGGGCCGCTCCCCGCCCTCGTCGGCCCCGCCGGGCGCCCAGCGTCTCCGAGCCTCCGGCCTTCCCGGCCCAGGCAGTCACCACCTGGGGCCAAGGAGCCCTGGTTCCTGGGCCGCGGGCGCGGGGACCCGGCCGTGCCCAGGACGCCTGGCCTGTCGTCCCCCCGTACACCGAGGCGGCCCCGTGTTTGTGTGGAGGGGGCTTCCTGGCCTTCACGGGTGGGGGGAGGGACGGGGGCGGTGTCCGGGGGCTGCCCTGAGTGACCCGGGGTGGCGGAGAGGACGAGCTGGGAGCGCTTCCCGGGCGCACCCGGCCCTCACGCCTTGGCTTTCTCGCTTTCCACGCCCGCGGGGCACTGTCTCGGGACCGGCCCTCCCGGCGCGCGCCCTATCGGCGGCTTCTGCGCGCGCGGGCTCCCCCTGCTGGTCGGCGCCGGGCGCTGAGCTCGGCCCGCGCTCCGTCCCTCGGAGGTGAGCCGGTCAGCGTTGTCTCCTTCCCGCCCCGAGGGGTCCCGTGCCTCGGAACCGCTGTGCTGGGAGGAGGGAGGCGGCGAGAACCCAGGTGCCAGGAGGCACCGGGTTTCCGAGAGGAGCCCCGGGGTGGACGGGCGCCTGGGGGTCTGGGGTTCTCAGGATTTAACCGCACAGGCGGGGACCCACCCCAGCCCTCCGCGCCCTGTCGTGGGAAAGCCATCAGTTTAGGTGAAGCGTGGTGTTTAAAAGTAATGTCCGTGATTAGAGCAACACTGTTTACCTAAAACCGTTTTCTGAGTGTAGTGAGTGAGAGTGAGCGGAGTAAACGTGGGCGTTGCATGAAGCCTGTCTGCGGGGCAGCGTCCTTGCTGCCGCCGCCTCGTGTCTCTCGCTGCACGTGGGGCTGGCTGCCCTTCTGTCCCTGTCCCCACCCCTGCTGTGCGGCTGTCCCTGGGGTCTCCTGGTCCTGTCAGTGTAGAGGGAGGGAGGAAGGATCCCTGGCGACTTGGAGGAAAGATTTTGTGCCCTCCGGTGGGGCTTCCCCTCGTATTTATGATCCTAATTTATACAGTGCCCACCGTGGAAGCAAATGCCTCCTGTATTGCTATGTACATATCCACATCTGGGGTTGTAAATACAGTTGTTCTGTGTATAAATAAAACAAGCCTGTTTTTGATCTTACATCGTCAGATTTATCATTCTTTTGTGCTTTGATGTAAAATTTCAGTTGCCAAAAAATCTTTCCAAACTGGGTTCAGAATTATGTTTTTCAGCCACTCTAAACATAGGTTGAATTGGTGGTGGCTGAAGAGCAAAGTGGAAGGAATGCCATTGTATTATTCAGGGCGTGGGTTCTAGGATCTGTTGAATTAACTCACCAAGGTGGTGGGGCTGGGTACCACTGAGGTTCTCAGGCTTAATCACATGTAGCTTCAGCCCAGCCTCCTGAGGTCATCTTAGCTAATGTTCTATCCTCCTATGTCTTTTATATAAAACTGCAAACCCGAGCTCTCCTACTCCCCTGTTTAGTCCTAGTACCTTTATTACAAGGGAGCTGCCTCTTCAAGCTCAAGGTCACTTTGTGACCCGTTTCCGGGGTGCGGGATGGGGGCTGGCATCATGGAGTTGAAAACTGGGCTGGCAGGGTACCATAGGGCTGTGTGCGCTCTGAATGTGTAGTTGCCTCCCCAGAAGTTTTCTTTTATGCTTAGTAGAACTCGTTTTGTCCTGCACGCTGCTCCTACATGGCCAACCCTGAATCAGGCCTCATGGTTACAAAATAGCTGCCACTATTCCAGGTATCACATCCAAATGTGACTGTGTCCAGGCTAAAGTGTGGGTGAACAGGTGGGTTGGCTCTTGCCTCTTTTTAAGGTAAAAGGAAACTTTTTGGAAATTCTGGCATCCACTGACCTCTGCTGAGGTCTCATTGTCTAGAATTGGACCACACACTCTCACACTCATGACGAGCAATGGGTGCGAAAGGAACGGAGCCGTGACAGTGGTGGGTGATCACGATACTGCTGGCTGACACACGTTATTTTATGCCGGCTGCTGGCATACATACACATTATACATATTAAGTCACCCATTCCTCCTCGCAGTCCTACGAGGTGGGTATCCACATCTTCTAGATTAGGACACAGGATCAGAGAGGTCCCAGCTTGTCCCAGCAGCTCATGGCCGGGCCGGGAGAGCACACCTGGAGCACTGTTCCTGGGTCCCCAGCCTGACCCCAAGCCCGCCCACATGACAGATGAGGAAATGGGGCCTGTGTCACATGCAGGCATCTGGGCCCAGGAGCCTGTGGTCCTCCTCGCGTGGATGGCAGGAACCAGGGCTCAGCCTTTGCGGGCTTTTGGGGAGTGGGGGGTTGGCCACGTGGCGTGTGGGATCTTAGTTCCCTGACCAGAGACTGAACGCTTGCAGATTTGGACCCAGTACCACCACTGCGAGGCCCACCGCTGGGGCTGTTCGGGCCTCTGAAGAGCGCTGCACGGGGCGGTTGTGGAGGCTTGTCACCGTTGGGGCGTGAGTGCTCAGGGCGGCCTGGTTTTCCGGAAGCGCCGCTGGACTGGTGCCCGCCCCCTTGGCACACTTGCTCCGGGCTGGGTTATTCATCACCTGGCCGCTGGTGTGGAATTGCGAGGTGCCCCCTCCACTGGGCCCACCCCAGCCCGAGGCTGCAGGCAGGAGCCCCCTGCCTCTGGGCTTTGGGTGGAGGGGCTGCTGCTGAGGGTGGGGGGCCCCCTCAGAGCCCCCACTCGGGACTAGAGCTGGTGGCAGGGCGGGCAGGTACCCGCTTTGAGCGTCAGGCTCAGGACTTTTATGGGCACCTGAAAGGAGGCCTTGGGCCGACAGGGAGTAACTCAGGGGCTGCTGGTGGCATTGCACCCCCAGGGGCAAGCTGCGGGCGCTGGGGTCCCTAGGTGTTGCCATCACACTCCCCTCCTCTGCAGATAGCGCCCCCACGGGCACCCATTGTGTCTGTTACTGACGGGGCAGGACCGAGAACGGGCGCGGCGGCCGTGTCTCCATCCGACTAGGCTGCAGGGCCCCGACGGTCTTCCTTCATGGCTACGTCTGTCCCTGGGGAGCTGACCTCTAAGCCGTGATTCCGGATTATTCAGGACTTCCGGTGCCGCGTCCCTCCTTCTGCCAGGAGAGTGACACAGCTGCGTCAATGTGCTTTCTCTAACACAACCGGCGTGGGCAGCTGCATTTCTCTGGAAAGAGAGAGAACCAGACCACTTCCAGTTTCTTCAAATACAATTATTCCCAAGTCTGAGTTTATTTAAAACACAGTTCTGTTCTTTCTTCCCTTTTTTCTGTTATTTCTAAAGCAGTACTGAACTGGTCTTTTTGAACATAAACCCCAGCGACTTAGCATCCGAAGTTCACGTGGGGAAAAGGTCAGAACATGAAGCAGTCAGCAGAGACAGGAGGTTACAAATCCAAGTTTACTTTTTAACAAAATCTTAGTGCTTTCTCGTGGTAGCCCCGCTCCATACCTGAACTGCAAGGAAGGAAGGAGGGGAGCAGAGGCCAGGCCGTTCGCGTGGACACCCAAGGCACCTCGACCTTTTCTTGCGGTGAGTGACCTCCAGCGGGCCTCTGGCTTCCCGGCTGGTAGTCACTGTCGGGCTACGGTAGAACGAAGGGGCTCAGGAAGCCCGGATGGGGCACGGGGCCAGCCTCGCTCAGTCCCACGCCGACTCTGTGGTACCGTCCCCGCCCACCGGGTGCCCTGGAGAGTCGCCTGAGTCTCCTGAGACGGAGGTGGTGCTGGAGAGCCGGAAGCACTTGCCAAAGTCCAACTTCTTAAAACACAGCTGCTTCCATACCGACCAGCACGTAAATCATGACCCGCACACGGAGGAGAGGAGGGTTTCTGACGCCGTCTAGGGGGAGGGCAGAGGAAGGAAAGGCCGGCCGTTCACCCCTCTGTCCCGTCAGCGCCTGGAAGAGCAGCTAGGACGCAGCAACAGCCCCTCAATTCCTCAAGCCGGGGTCGCAGGCGGAGACCCTAGTCCACGCGTGTCACTTTCTTCTAACAGTTCAAAGCTATTTTAGTATCAGTGAGAAGAAGGCTGATGTGGGTGTTAGTCACTCAGTCGTGTCTGACTCTGCGACCCCATTGACTGGGGCCCACCGGGCTCCTTTGTCCGTGGGATTCTCCAGGCAAGAACACTGGAGCGGGCTGCCATTTCCTTCTCCAAAAAGGCTGATGAAAGTGTGTAAAATCAGGATGATAACCGTACTTAGCAGCACAGTCGCAATAAAGCATCACTGAGATCTGAGGAAGTTGGAGTTCCTGCTTTGGCCTGAGTTAGCTTGAGACACTCAATCACCCCAGTGTTCTAAATCCATCAACAGGAACACAGATGCTCTATTTGTCATAAATATCTATTAAACCTTTTAAACTGACAGCTAAGCCATGTCAGAATTAAGAATTTTAGCCCACATTTTCCTTCTCTCCTGTTTCAATCACGGCTGCTCAGGGCTGGCCCCCAGCCCACCAGGCCTGTCTACCGTGACCCTGCCTCCCGGTCGGGCTCCTGGACAGGGAGACACGCGGCCCCCGCAGGCAGCAGCCGTGAGGACCCCCGACCTTGGACGGCACAGGCGGGCGGGGGCTGCCCGCACCCCAGCAGCACGTACCTGAGCACAGGGTGCCCTGCTGGGCTGCTCGTCCTGGAAAGAGAGGGACGGCCTTAGAATCACAGACCTAACTCAGCCCCAAGTGGAGGGGTGCCGTCTGGGAGCCAGTTTCTGTGACGTGAGCCATCAGAACCTGGGGGACTAGGTACAGAGCGTCACCTCGACAGTGGAAGGAGTGGGCGAGCAAGCTTGAACGGGCAGGTCTGAAGGAGATTAGCAACATGCCGCTGCATCCTCATCCGCAGTTAGTGTGGAATGAGCCGCCTTTCATGTAAAGAACTGCGGGGCGTCCAGTGCAGGGTGAGGGGCTGGCCAGTCTGTGCCGGCCCCGGGGGACACCCCACAGAGCTGGCAGAAGCACGGCCACTTGGCCTGAGATGAAAGCCTCCTCTGCTGGTGACAAAGCTGGGGTCTGGAGCCTGGGTCTGCACAGGACAGAGAGCAGCAGGCCCGCTCTCGGGGACTTGGAGCGGGAGCACCGGTCCCACGCTGTCCCGCCCCTCCTCCGCCCTGGAGCGGGAGCACTTAAGTCCCACGCTGTCCCGGCCCTCCCCTGCCCCGCGGCGCTATCTGAAGCTCCTAACGTGGATGGAGAGAGAAGCTTCTGGTCCACGGGCCCGGGCGGGTGTCTCTGCACCAGAGAAGACGTCGCTGCTCTGCGCACGGAGGGCCTCCCGACTACAGGGAGAGAGAGGCAGTCAGGGGTTCACATGCCAGATGCCGAGGCCCCAGCAGGTCGAGGAGGGGCTCCCGATTTCACTTCCAATGTTCAGGGTCAAGTGAGAACAGGCCACAGATATTCTCACAATGCCCTGCAGATATTGTGGGATATTCCCACAATGCCCTGCAGACCAAGGTTCTACGCTGCGGTCAGGAACCTGAGCCCAGGGGTTGCAGCAGGAACCTGTCTGTGGCTGAGGACCCTCACTCACCTTTTCCTTTTCCCCAGGGCGAGCTCTTTCTGTTTTTCCCTTCCAATGTCGTCTCGAACAGTACTGAAATCATCATCGTCTTCAACCAGGAGATTCTGCATGTCAAAATAATTACTGAGCAATGTTTTTAGACATCTTTCTAGCCTACGTTTAAGAGATGGATGTAAAAAATCACCTACGGGATATCCAAACTTACACAAACTAATAACATGAAACAGTCTAGTGCCTGATGAGAACAAACAGAGCTAGTGGCAGGACAAGCTCGAGGCGGAGGTGCGGGGGAACTGTCCGAGAGCCCCGAGTGAGCGGGCAAGGGGTCCGAGGCGCAGCAGGCCGCTCAGTCAGTGTAGCCCCACGGCCATGTCCTGGCACTGGGCTTCCCAGCGTCTCCCTGGAGCCACTCTGAGGCCCCCTCCACCCTGCCCGGACCCGCAGGCGGTCAGAGACGGGGAGTTAGCGTCAAGCTCGCCGCTCCCACAGGCCGGTCTCTGTCAGGGTGCACTGACCACAACACTTCGCCTGAGCACACCTGAGCACACCTGAGCAGGAGGAAAGCCTGGGTCGTGAGGCGATGCCCAGGCCTCCCAGGCCCCGGGTTAGGGACGCTGGGGTTCCTGGCCACGTGCCCCATGGAGACCTGGGGGAGGGAGCGCTGCTTGGGGGTGGTGGCCCTCCCCCGCCCGACAGGCCAGCTGGGGGGCTGCAGGGGGGCTGGCTTCCTGCTTCTCCACCCTCAAGTGGGAAAAGCCTCCCCCAGGAGAGCTCTAAGTGCTCTGCTGAGCTCAGTGCAACTGTTTCCATCTTTGTCTTTACAACACAGGAAGGTGACTCTCAGCAAGCCTCCGCATTCTACCCGGTTCTGTGTTAGTGATCGTCCTGTGACTTATCCACACTAAACGCTTGGATGTGTCTTCACAGTGACACCTGGGCTCTGATTTATCTGCTTTAAATGCTGTGTTCTCTACTGCCACATCAGTGCTCTTTCCCCCCCTTTTACGTATCCCCTTTCTGAGAGTCACTTAAGTTCTTTCCAGTGTTAAGTCTTCAATCCAAATCAAAAAGCCCTTCAATGCTCATTTCTGTACATCTCCCCCCAAACATGGGTGCTTTGGCAACCCACTCCTGTACTCTTGCCTGGAAAATCCCACGGACGGAGGAGACTGGTGGGCTACATGCTTTGCATGGGGTTGCAAAGCACTGGACACAACAGCCTTCTGCTGTTCCGTGTGAATTTATCTCTTTCATCCACATGGTTTTTCACTGTGATGATACTGAATTTACAACTGTGGGACAACTGGTATCTTTACCATTGTGAGGCCTCTGTTCCCAGAACACGGTATGTGATATGATTCTGTATGTAACTGAAGCTTTAATGTCTCTCAGTATTTCTGTAATACTCTCCAGAAAGGTCTTATAAATCTTTTTGTTGGATGTATTCCCAGGTACTTTGTAATTTTACATATGTTGATCTTATAACCTTTTGAACTCTCTTAATAGAGTTAATGGCTTATTTGTATAGTCTTTCAAATGTGGAAAAACTGTACTTAAGAACAGTGTTACATATATATTTTCCTCTGAGAATTTCTTTTACCTGTCTTTCAATTTCTGTTTATTGGCTTTTCTTTGTTGGGTGGAAGGTCACATTACATTGGTTACATATTTTAGTATTGTGCAATGAAGAACAGAAGTGGTGACTAAGGGGATACTTAGTCCCTAATATAAAAAATTATCTAAGTCAAAAAACACATTATTAATTCTTAAATTAAGGATTTAAATCATTAACCCTTAATACAAAAAATATAATGACAACAAAGTAGGTCTGTCCAAGTAATGCAAGGAAGGCTCAGTGTTGAGAGTATGTTTATGTAATAATACTCCATTACCAGATTAAATGAGAAAAACCATATCGTTAATTAAATGAATGCAGAGAAAGCAGAGAATAAAATATAATATTAAAAATCCAGTGCTCATTCATTATTTTAAAAAAATGAAGAACTTAAGAGTAAACTAGGAATGAAAGAAATGTCTTAACCTAATATAGGTACCTGCATAAAACCTAAAGCAACACACTTAGTGACGAAACTTCAAAAGCATTTTCATTCAAGTCAGACCCGAAAGGGTTTTGGTATTGTGGTTCCACTGGCCTCATCAAACTAGTTGTCTGGTTTTCCCTGTTTCCCCCCTGCTTCGTGAAACAATTTATCTAAAATGGGGGTGTCAATGCTTTGAAGACTTGAGTGTGCTTATCTGTGCTCTTTTGCAGAGGTTTCCTTTGCTCATACAACTACACCACCTTCTCTCTCTTCCCAGCTCCAGGCCTTCAATTTCTTCTCCCTGCCTAAGTTTTCTGCCAGCTTCACTGTGACTTGCTCTTACACCAGCATTTCCTCGGGAGTTTTGCTGTGGCGGGGAGAAGTTGATAACACTTCTCTATACAATCATTTGATTCTGGTGTTTTGTCAGAGTGGTAAATTTACTGTGAAAGACTTACCTTAACACCAATAGTATCTCCATCTTTCAAGTAATAAGGTGCACCCTGCAAATTATCTTGCTTTTTCTTCTTTTTCCTCTTGGTAGTTTGCTGGTTCTACAGAAAAATTAAACATCTTGAATTAAAACAAAAACTCAATCTCAAATTCTTAATAAATATCCTATCAGTCTGTGAAAAATGGTAGTTAATCTATTTGCTATGCCAGGAAGGCCCAATTTTCTTGAGAAAGCCCCACGACTTTACCCAACTAGATACTGGAAGCCACGCAAACTTCTCAGGGAAGTATTTGGCAATTTCAATTTTCTCCACGGGAAGTGAGTACACGTCGGCCACTCGCTGCCGCAGGGAGCCGGCTGTCCAGCCGCGGGCCGTGTCCCACAGCACGTCCACGGGCGGGCCGTAGGCTCTCTCGCCAGGGAGGCGCATCTGTGTCCGCAGCAGCACGTCCCAGGGGCTGTGCCAGAAAACAGTCGCATGTCAGATTTACCACCAGAGGAGAGAGGTGCTGTGAAGGGCAAAGCTACTCCTCTGACTCTGCTGCTTTTCCTAAGGGATTTTCCCTGACCGAACCCTGAACGCCTGTGGGAAACTTTTGACTTTGATTTCCTTCACTCCTGACCCATAATGGAGGTGAGCGCCCATTCTGAGTCCACGGCACAGTCCCGGGGAGGCAGCAGGTGGGGCTGAAGGCAGGATTGGAGAAGTTCCTCCGGGGAGCAGAGGAAACAGGACTGGAGACAACAGAAAGGGCCAGCAAGATGACACCCGAGTGGTGAGAGGGAAGGGCTCAACATGACCAGGTTCCCCGCCATGGCGACTCCCTAGGAAATGCTGGTGTCAGAGCAAGCTGGGGTGAAGCTGGCAGAGAACTTAGGGAGAAGAAATTGAGGGCCTGGAGCTGGGACGAGAGAGGTGGTGTAGTTGTACGAGCAAAGGAAACCTCTGCAGAAAAGCACAGATAAGAGATCCTTGGAGGAAGAAAAAGAAGAGAAACATTCAGACAGGTCAGAAGGAAATTCAGATGTGTGGAGTGTGTTTAAAAATGTAAAACAGTAGGACATGAAATAAAAACTACAGATAAGAACTGGAAGATAGAGAGGAGAAATGAAAACTTTAATGATGGTGAGACAGTGAACAGTTTTAATGCTGTATTTCTATTATATTGGTGTTTTATTGAAAGAAAGGGAAATGCAGTTGTAGGAGATGGACAACAGGGAGAGTGAAGGCCTGGTGAAAGGAGATGGGACTGAATGCGGGGGACTGTGGTCAGGAAGGGGTCTGTCAGAGGGTGTTGGTGTTTTGGGGTCACTGACCAGAGCTGAGGCCCCAGAGTTTACAGAGGGTGGTCAGTGCAGACACAGGAGGTGCCGAGGAGGAGACAGAGGCTGCTGAAGACCCCAGGGAGCCAGGGGCCCCACTGAGGGCGGGCAAGAGTGCTCTGGAGGTCGGTCCAGGACAGAAGTGCTAATGGGGAAGTGGGTCTAAGTAAGTACACAATGTGGTCTTCAAAAGGACACTGCTCACAACAAATGATAACGACAGAGGGTCAAATTACACATTATAATATTCTGTATTACAGAAAGAGCTCACACAAATTAGACTTTTTACTAAGACATCATTAAAAACAGGCAATATATAAGAAACAATTCACGTACCCATAAAATATAAATGGCCTATAAACCTTTGAACAAATGCCCCAATCTTACTAGCAATCAAAGTACTGAGGCAAATGAAACCAGATAACCATTTTTCATTTATCAATTTAGTAAACATTTAAACAATGACAACACTCAATGATGGCTTGACAGTGAAGTGAAATAAATACTTAGAAACCCTGCTTGTGGGAACATAAATTGATATACCTTACCTGGAAATGATTTAAGATTTAAGAGGCTTAAAATGTCCATACTATCTGATCCAGAAATTCCCCTCCAGGGAACTAAAATTATAGTTTGCACTAAGAATGTCTTTTTATAAAAACAGTGGGATTAAGTGAAGGTCAGATATGGTTGAAAGAGCAGACCTGTTATACAGGTGGGTAATGAGAATCATGTCAGGCAGAACTTAGTATCTGGTGTTACTGACAAAAATGTCTTGGACAAGAAAGTCCTATAATGAAAAAAGAATAGTTACATTTGATCACGGACAACTCTGGGGTGCTTCTTTATTCAATAAACAAACTGACTGTGACAAAGGCACTGTCCTAGGTACTGGGGACGCAGCAATGACCATGAAACAGAGTGCTTGCTCTCCCAAAGCAAACATTCCAGTAGGAGAGACAGATGATGATGGATAATCCAGTAAGTACACGTCAGGGGGTATCAGGGTGAAAATCAGGACGAGGGCAGCGTGGCAGGTGCTGCCATCAGTCTGACCACAGACTGTCTTTAGGCATTGATAAAAACTGGGAGTGAGCATCGTGCTTACATTCAAGGTCATTGGTTCAGTGGGCACTGGGACTGTCTGAGAAATAAATGTTTTTATGGAAAAATGAATTCTAAGATCTACAAACACATTTCTAGAACATAATCTGTTTTAAGTTGCCAGACTCATTAGAAGCAGTAAAAAAAACACCTAAAATTTTAACAACTTAACAGTAAAGAAACTATCCATTGGGATCAGTTGCTGTTGTTTAGCTGCTAAGTCATGTCTGACTCTCTTACGACCCCATGGACTGTAGCCCACCAGGTTCCCATGTCCATGGGATTCTTCAGGCCAGAATACTGGAGTGGGTTGCCATTTCCTTCTCCAGGGGATCTGCCCGATGGAGGGATTGAACCCATGTCTCCTGCATTGGCAGGAGGATTCTTTACCACTGAGCCCCCAGGGAAGCCTTGCTGTGATCAGACATGTATGTAATTTTGTATGTGTAGAAGGATGTCTTACCCCAAGTTTTCTTCTTTCTGAAGGGGCTCTAAGCAGATCTCAGTTCTCTTTCCTAATTTATATTCCCTGATAACAAATGAAACAAAACAATACTGAATGACATATTAATTTTTTTACAGATTTTTTTAAAAAAACAATTTCAAGTATTCTTAAGTGAAACAGTATACCATATAAGAACACTGAAAATTTAAGAGACTACCATGAAAAATTACACAGCAACAAATTGTACAACCCAGAAGAAATGGTAAATTCCTACAAATATACAACCTACCAAGACTGAATCATGAAGAAACAGAAAATCTGAACAGATCAATTATCAGTAAGGAGATTGAATCAGCAATTAAAAACCTCCTAACAAAAAAGAGTTGAGGGCCAGATGGTTTTACTGATGATAAAAGATTTAATACCAATCCTTCCAAACTCTTCCAAAAAAAAAAAAAAAATAGGAGGGAACACTTCCAAACTCATTCTATGAGACCAGAATTACCCTGATATCAAAACCAGACAATAACATTACAAGAAAAGAATATTAAAGGCCAATGTCCCTGATGAGCACAGCTGCAAAAAATCGCAAAGAAATACTAGCAAATCAAATTCAACAATACATTAAAAGGATCATACACTATGATCATATGGGATTTATGCAAGGGATGCAAAGACGGCTCAACATTCACAAATCAGCTGATGTGACACAAACCACGTTAACAGAATGAAGGACATGATCATCTCAACAGATGAAGAGAAAGCATTTGACAAAATTCAACATTCTTTCACATTAAAAATTCACAACAAACTGGGTATTCAACACCATGAAGGTCTTATTTGACAAGCCCATACCTAGTATCACACTCAGTAGTGAAAAGCTAAAAGCTTTTCCTCTGAGATCAGGAACAGCACAAGGATGCGCTCATAACACTTATGTCCAGCACAGTAGCAGAAGTGCTAGTCAGAGGAATTAGAAAAGAAAAGGAATCCAGATTGGAAAGGAAGAAGTAAAATTGTCTCCGTTTGTGGATGACATGATGATGTTTACAGAAACCTCTAAAGACTCCACCAAAAAAAAAGAAAACTTAAAACAATTAAATGGGGACTTCCCCGGTGGCCTAGTGGATAAGAATCTGCCTGCCAATGCAGGGGACACAGGTTTGACCCTTGGTCTGGGAAGATTCCACACACCTCGGGGCAACTAAGCCTGTGGGCCACAACTACTGAGTCCATGCTCTAGAACCTGTGGTCCACAGGAGAAGAGACCCCACTGAGGAGCCCTTGCACTGCAAGGAAGAAGAGTAGCACCCACTAGCCGCAACTACAGAAAGCCTGTGCAAAAAGCAACAAAAATAAATAAATCAATAGATTTTAAAAAACCGCTAATAAATGAATTCAGTAAGGTCGCAGGACACAAAATCAATATACAAAAATCAGTTGCATTTTATATAATGACAATAAATTATCAGAAACAGAAATTAAGTAAATAATCCCAATTCCAACAGCATCAAAAAAAAAAAAAAAACATAAAATACTTAGGAATAAATTTAACCAAGGAGGTGAAAGACCTGTATACTGAAAACTACCAAGACACTGATGAAAGAAACTGAAGACACAAATAAATGGAGCGATTCCACGGTCATGGATTGGGAGAATATTGTTCAAATGTCTGTACCACCCCCTACCCCCCGCCCAAATCTATAAGTTCAATGCAATCCCTGTCAGAATTTCAACAGCATTTTGCAATTAAAAATAGAAACAGTTCTAAAATTTTTATAAACCCACAAAGACCTCAAACAGCCAAAGCAATCTTTTCCTAAGAAAGAAGAACAAAGCTGAACGCAGCATGCCCCATGATTTCAAACTATACTATAAACCTATAGTTATCAAAACAGTGTAGTACTGGCATAAACAACACACAGATATCAGTGGAACACAAGAGAGAGCCCAGAAATGGACACATGCATATCTGGTCAATTAGTTTATAACATGGAAGCTAAGAACCCACAATGGGGAAGAATCTCTTCAGTAAATGGTGCTGTGGGGGGGACTGGACAGTCTCATACAAAAGAATGAAGCTAGAACCTTATCTTACACCTATGTAGAAATAAAATTTATTAAAAGATTTGAACATAAGACCTGAAATTGTAAAATTTCTAAAAGAAAACCATGGGGTAAAGCTCCTTGATATCAGCTTTGGCATGATTTTTTTTTGGATTTGACACTAAAAGTGAAGGCAATAAAAGCAAAAACAAACAAGTGGGACTACATCAAACTAAAAAGCTTTTGCACAGCAAAGGAAACCATCAACAAGATTAAAAAGTAATCTATGAAGTAGGAGAAAGTATTTGCAAAGCTAAGGGGTTACTATTAAAATTATATTGAGAACTCATACAACTCAATAGCAAAAAGCAAATAATCTGACTAAAACACGGCAGAAGATGTGAACACAAATTTTTTGAAGAAGACAGACATACTAAGAGCCAACAGGTACATGAAAAGGTACTCTACATCACTAATCATCAGGGAAGCACAAAACAAACGCACAATGAGATGCCATCTCACACCTGTCAGAACATTTACCATTGAAAAGACAAGAAAGAATAAGTATCAGTGAGGATGTGGAGGAAAGGGAACCCTTGTTCAGTGCTGGGGGGAATGTAAATTGGCTCAGCCACTATGGAAAAACAGTATGGGGATGCCTCAAAAATTAAAAAAAGAACTATCACATGATCCAGCAATCCCACTGCTAGGTACCTCACCAAAGGAAATGAAAACAGGATTCTGAAGAGATTATCTGCATTCCCAGGTTCATTGCAGCATTATGCGCAGTAGGCAAGACATGGAAAAACCTAGTGTCTTTACTGAAAGAATGGATAAAGGTGTGGTTTACAGGTGTGTGCATACACTCACACACACAAAGGAGTATCATGCAGCCCTAAGAAAGGACATCGGTGGCTTGAGATAACACAGATGGATCCTGAGGGCACTATGCTAAGTGAGGTAGGGTCACTGCTATATGACATTACTTACATGTGGACTCTAAGAACACTGAACTAATAGAAACAGGGATTGGAATAGTGGTTTCCAGGGGCTGGGAAGGGAAAAGGGAAGATGTTGGTCAAACGGTACAGACTTTCAGTTATAAACTATAATCAGCATGCTGTACCTGACATCCCCAGGACGTACTTACAACACTGTATTATATACTTGAAAGTTGCTGATGAGACAGTAGATCTTAAATGTTCTCACCACACAAAAAATGGCGATTATACGATGTGATGGAGGTGTGAGCTAACACTATGGTGGTAAAATCATCCTGCAATATATGTCCGTCAAATCAATACACTTATACAGTGTTAGTGAGTTAAAGTTGCTCAGTCATGTCCGATTCTTTGCAACTCCTTAGACTGTTGCCTGCCAGGTTCCTCTACCCATGGAATTCTTCAGGCAAGAATACTGGAGTGGGTTGCCATTCCCTTCTCCATGGGATCTTCCTAACCCAGGGATTGGACGCGGGTCTCCTGCATTGTAGGCAGATTCTTTACCATCTGAGCCAACAGGGAAGCTTTATACAATGTTATATATCAATTATATCTCAATAGAGCTGGGGGAAAAAACAGTCAAAATTGTGTTGTCTCTGGACCAAAGTAAAAACAGGCAAAACTACACTTTTACTTAATATGAAAAACGGAAGTTGTCTCAGAGTTTGTGATAACAAGCACCGTCCACCTGACAACATGAGTGACCTGAACAGGCTGCTGGGGAGTGTTCACCAAGAAACCTACTTGAGCTGCTGCTGGTGGGCTCGCAAGAGCCGGCCCGGGCGCTTACTTTCCACCGTCCAGGCTCGGAGGAAAGCTGGGGATGGGATGGAAAACTCCAAGGAGGGCAAGGTCATGGCCTAGAAAAGAAACAGACAACTGAAAAGGCATTCTTAAAAACAGCCTGTTCCGGGAAAAAGTGAAGCGCTACATACTGACATCTGAGGGGAGACAGCATCTCAAGTGATGATAATAGCTACCAAAAACCCACAGGAATCTCTCCTAAATGAAATTAATCCTGAGTCACTTTTGTATTCCTCTATGCTGAAATCACCTTGAGAGTTAAGTGACTTTTCTATTTCTGAGCCAAAAGCTCCTTTTTAATGATTATGTTTTAGAAAATGAAACTTTAATTTCTATGTGACTGTTAACTCAAGAGCACAGGCCACTCTGATAAAAGCAAAGACTTGTCTTCAATTTCCATCTGTGCTACTATTATTCAACAGTGTTTGTTCTGCCAAGGAAATGACTTTCTATTTGAAATATTTCAGAATCTCTGGATCCAACTGCTAGGCCCAAACCACTGTACTAATTCCGTAGGGTGGATAACTATTCATATACTTAGGTTGTATTATATGACATGGCCAATATTCATCCATTTTATAATCTAGAAACTAACTTTGTATCTTTTAATCCAATAGAAGAAAAAAAAAGTCGCTTCCTTCTTGTTCTTAAGAGAATAAGATCATTTGCTTTTTTTGAGGAAGGTATTTCAGACAGTGAGGATACACAGAAGTCAATCAATGACTGATACTCAACTTACACGCCCCTACACTTTTTCCTTTAAGAGGAAGAAGGATTGCTCATTTTAGTCCATTCAGAGTTAAGATGCTTCTTAGGCATTTTGTGTTGTATTCAACTGAGTCTTATCCATGTGGACAGAGCACTCTGTCTGTGAATACTAATGTTCAAGAAAACAATACAATATCTAGTTTAACATTCTAACATAAAGCTGAGATTCAGACCTCCTGGGCAACTGACAACACAGCTTTTGCTAACCACATTTAACACATGAATCACAATGGTGCAAAAACAATGTAAATAAAGGAGTAAAGTGAATGCTTTACAAATGTTCCAACAAATGTTTCCCTAAAAAAATCAAAATGAACATAAGCTGCAAGTCACCGAGGAGACAGTGAAATGAAAGCACAGCATGCCTGTCAGAGTGGGAAGAAAGGAAGCCACAGGGGGACTGAAGGAGCCTGGGAGCCCCCTGAGCAGCACGCGTGTGGCCTGTGAGGTACTCACCACTGAACATGGCATATAACACATGCCATATCAGAACAGACTGTAATTGAGGGAAAAGGAAATAGAAGAATATATTAATATCTCACTGGAAGCAGCCAGATCACCACTAGGGTTCGCTGCAGGAGGAAGGCTGACCTGAGACTTCAGCTCCCCCAAGGTGGCATCTTCTGAGATTTCAAGGTCTCCCAAGTACCAGAGGGAAACTTCCGCATGTGCGTCACTGGGAGCACCTGCAAAGGACAGAGTGAGACTTCTGACAAGAGCTTTAGATGCACTTAGCTCATATTTATGAAATACAGGCTGTGCTGGGATACTGCACACAGGCTTAGTACAATTCTATCCAAGCAACTCGGAATCTGCGGGCTTTGAGCCAGCCTCTCAGGACTTCATGGGAGGAAGCGGGGTCTGGTAGATGGGCCGCCAGGGGGCGCGGTGTGGGCACAAGACCGCCTCTTCTGCCAGGATGGGTTTGAGGAATTTCACACTTGCGCTATCACTGAAAGCACCGGGAGCTTTACGTCCTGTTCCGTTAGTGAAGGGGGCTGCTATTCCTATTGCCATGGGGAGCTTGGGAGATAACATATAACAATTCCTTGAAAAAACTGAATACATTGCCATAATAAAGATAATAAAAATAACAGATGGCAAATGAATGTAAAGCCTCCCCCAAAAAAAACCCAAAACACAAAACAGGATGGTATTTTATACTGTTTACATACAAATCACTGTATAAAAATAGGATGGTATTATTATGATGCTATGAATTATGGAACACATAGATTTTGTTGTAATTTAAGTACATTTTAAAAAACACACATTTCTGTTGCCTCTCAGCAGAAGCAGTCATTTTACTTTTCTTTACGACACATTGGCTGCTGTAATTCTGTTGCGTTCTCACCTGGAGTGGAACTGGCTTTCCAGACGCCGCCTTGAGAAAGGGTACAATTTGTCTGTTCCTGGTGATCCTTCCAGTGATGCAGCGGCCCCCGAGGCTGGTACCACCAGATGGGCACCGTCAGGAAACCCTGAGGAATGGAGATTTCGAACTGCTGATACACATAGATTAAGTCAACTTCCACTTCCACAGAGAAACATCTTGATATACAAAGTGTTCCTGAATTTAGTATTTTTCCTTAAGATGTATGTATTAACCGCCATACATTATCATTTACCACTTTTACAATCAAAAGTTTAAAATAACAAAAATCAGTATTTAGGATGAATGGGCCTAATGTTCTATAGATTAGGAGCTACGATAAGTGAAAAGTATAAACAAACTAACAAAACATTTGACAGAACAAACTATAAAAATATTTTCAGGCATTGGAAGAGCACCGTAGCACAATGCACCAGTTACATGGAGTTTTTACTTTATAAAATTTTCTAAAGGAACTTTCTACAGAGAAGCAACAATCTATTGATCTAAGGTACATTCCTATATAACAACTACATGAAATAAACTCATCTCCTAAGACACATTCTGTAATTTCAGTTTGACTAACTTAACTGGTTCTTTCCCAACCCTTTTTTGAGTTAGTAAAGAACTTGAATAGATTAACTATGCTACAGTGGTCAATTTCCAACAATAGAAGATGAGAATGTGGGGAAAAAAACATGTATTTTTATATGCATATTTTTCAAGAAATGCATGCTAAAATAAGAATATTTTTCTGCTTATCAAATTGGTGAAAATTAATAAATACTCAACTTCCACACAATAAATAAATCAGAGCAAAAAACTACATTTTTTCATTCAATTCAAACCTAAACTCTTATAAATTGGTGCCAGGAGTATAAACTGCTGCCAAGTTTCTGGAGAGTAATTTGGTGCTGTCAAAATTTAAAACACCCAAGCCCTCTGACCCAGCCATTCTATGGTTGGGATTTTATCTTCTGATATACCGGCCCATGCATATTGAGATATTCACTGCAAATTGTTTATGGCAGCAAAAACCACGAACCAACTTCAAGGTCCCTTTTTAGAAGATTGGTACATTACGGCAGGCCATAACTTTTGACAAATTTCAGTTCCAGGAATTTATCCTATGGATACAAATGTGCAAAATGGCAAACAGAGAGTATTTTTGGCAGTGTTATTTGTATCAACAAAAGACTGGAAACAACCTAAATGTACTGGTTAAATAAATCATGGGAACCTCCATACATATTAAATAGAATGAGATAACTTTTTGTGTATGGATACAGCATATATATGGGGATAAACCATTAATGAAGAAAGCTAGGTGCAGAATACAGTGTCAAGCTTATAATCTTTTCTGTAAATAAAAATATGTATATACGCATGAATGTGTACATGCATGCTCCATATATACACACGTGTGTACTGAAGCACGCACTTCTGGAAGGATACAGGGGAAGCTGGCTGCCTATGGAGGGAGGACATACACCAAGGGGATGGGTGACCTCTTTTTCCTGGCCTAGCTTTTTATATCCTTTATATTCAAAAATTAAAGAGCGCAGTATAAAATACAACCAAATTCTTTGAAGTCATGAAAAAAAAGAAGGTAGGTTTCTCTGTGCTGATGTGAAGAGATCCTCAAGACATACTAAATGAACAAAAACAAAAAACACAAGGAATAAAACAGTGCATAGAGTATGATCCCCTTTATGGAAACTTTGAAAAGGCTATGCACATATTCACATTCAACATACAAACAGGTGTAATTTTTTTCTTGGAAATATAAAAAAGGAAAAATAATTGGGCTCTTTCTGGAGAGAAAGATATAAGAGAAACTTCTGTTAATCATTCTATAGGCTTCTACGTTGTCTGAATTTTCTAATCATAAGAAAATGATTATCTGAGTGCTAGAATTTGGGGTAATTTTCTAATTTTCCTCTTTACATGTGTCCACATGAATAAAAACAACAACTACTAAATAATGGCTTTTCTGAGTGGTAACATGCAGTGTCTACAGCAGAGGCGTGGCACAAGCCCCCTCACAGACCCACACTAGAACTGCAAACATTGCTCAACTCTTTGGGAAAATGATTTGGCTTGTTAATTCCATCTTTAGAACTATCTTAAGAAGGATTTATATTTACTACTACTTATAAGAACAAAGAGTTTAAAACAAACTGAACTCCAAACAACAGGGATATAAACGGATTAAATTGTGCTAAGTAATACACAGGATATAATGACTGTTTTTAGATTTTATGGTCAGGTTAAAAAACTAAATACAAAAAATAGGAAATAAAACTGTACATACAATTGATGGAAGGATATATATAAAGATGTAAAGTATGGTAGCTGTCTGGTAGAATTTGGGGTAAGTACTCTATACTCGTTATGATTATTATTTCCCCATTTTCACACGATGAGAACATATAATCTTTGCAATCACAACACAGAAACTGCTATTTACAAAACGTCTACTCGGGAGCAAAGTCTTACCAGAGGAGGAAGTTTTCCTTCAATTAAAAGCAAAGTATCTCCAGAACAGATCATAAGCTCTTTCAGCTTTGCATCCTAGAAACACAGAAAGTGAGTCTTTTTTGTCACTTATGACTTCCGGAAGGAATAAAGAGACCATTCAATCTTTAAAAAAAAACAGAACACTGATGCCTCTATTACCCTTTCAAGAAATAAGCAGATGAATAATGAAGCAGATATTGAGACATGGAAATAAACTAAGACTATAAAATAGTACATGATTATGTATTAAAACTGTATAATTAAGAACTTTAAAAGATTAAAGGAAGGAAGATGGATGAGACGAAAAATGGGAGACTAATTTACAAAGATAAAATTTTAGTTAAGCTTAAAAGATGGGCTGGATTTGGAAAAGTCAGAGGAAACAAGAAGGAATTTCTCAAGGAAAGAAGAACACGGTAGGACTTCCTTGGTGGTTCAGTGGTAAAGAATCCATCTGCTAATGCAGAAGACACAGGTTTGATCCCTGATCCAGGAAGATCCCACATGCCACAAAGCAACTAAGCCCGTGAACCACAGCTATTGACCCCGTGCTCAGAGCCCAGGGGCTGCAACTACTGAGCCCATGCACCCTAGAGTCCGTGCTCCAACGAAAGAGGCCACTGCAAAGAGAAGCCGGGCACCAAAACAAAAGCCTCCTCTTAATGCAACAAGCGAAAGCCTGCACGGCAACGAAGACCCGGCACAGCCAAAAAGCAAACGAATACAATTATCACAAAAGAAGGACATGGCAAAGTCAAGGTTAAGTCAAGGGTCGGTATGATTTGTATATATGATTTATATCAAGGGGAAGAGCTAAGAGACTAGATTAATTAGAGTGGGAGGTATCTGTTGGAGAGTAACAGGAAAGAAACCTGGGTGGGAAAGGGGCCACAGGTCAAAGGGGTGTGGAACAGAAAAAAAGGAGTTTTCAGTTGCTTTTAAAAAGCCACTCAAGATTTCTGTGAAGAGGATTTTTAAAGATCACCCTAAGCTGTCAGACCTATTACATACTGATAAGAAGTGGGAACACTTGGGCTTAGGGATGTCAGCTGTAGGCAAGAGGCAAAAAAACCCAAAATGAAAGAAAAGACCAAAAACCAGGGTTTGAACCAGGAGGCCAGCAATGGAATCGGTTGAGAAGGAGTGGAAAGACTGACAGTTCTCTGAAGGCCAGGATCAAATATGACCCACGTCAGATAAGGAGGGTAAGCCACATGTGGGGATGGAAAAGGTTAGGGTGAGAAAGACTAACAGCAAATCTGTGAAGTGGAGCCAGTTCTAAGGGTGATGAGTTTGCTCTTAGAGGAACTGTTTGATACTGGTTTGAGAATTAGTAAGAGAAGAAAATGAGGCAAACATTTGACTAGATAAACTCTTCTGATGTCCAAACTTTATGTCCTGACAATTCTTTGAGGTCCACTTCTTACTCTAGGCTGTCAAATTCCTGGCCAGGACTCACAGGGGCCTCTTTATTGGCTGTTACACAGCAGAGACCTTTCCCTGGAAGGCCCTGCTTTAAATCAGCCTCCGCTGATGTTTAATGTCAGAGCCTCAATGAACAGAGAGTGGGCACATAAAGACTGGGGAAAAGGGCACTGAGCACAACCATCTGAGGCCACAGATTTGGCCTGTGAGGGCTGATGCACCTTGGAGCAGCAACAAGGAGATTAACCAACATGAAAAGATATTCAGCATCACTAATTATTAGAGAAATGTAAATCAAAACTACAATGGGGAATCCCCTCACACCAGTCAGAGGGGCCATCAAAAATGTCTACAAATAATAAATGCTGGAGAGGGTGTGGAGAAAAGGGAACCCTCCTAAACTGTTGGTGGGAATGTAAACTGGTGCAGTCACTATGGAGAACAGTATGGAGGGTCCTCAAAAAACTAAAAACAAGAGTTACCATAAATCAAGCAAAAAAAAAAAAAAGAAAAGAGTTACCACATAATCCAGCAATTCCACTCCTGGGCATATATCCAGAGAAAACTCTAATCTGAAAAGATACATGCACCCCAATGTCCACAATGGCATTATTTACAAAAGCCAAGACATGGAAGCCACCTAAATGTCCACTGACAGATGAACAGATAAGGAAGATGTGGTACACACACACACAATAGAATATTACTCAGTCCGAAAAATAAGAATGAAAGAATGCCATTTGCAGCAACATGGATGGATTTAAGAGATTATCATACTAAGTTAAGTAAGGTAAAAAGACAAATATACATTGCTTACATGTAGAACCTAAAAAATGGCACAAATGAACTTATTTACAAAACAGAATAGAGTCACATACAAAGAAAGCAAATTTATGTTTACCAAAGAGGAAAGTGGAGGAGGGATAAATTAGGAGGTTGGGATTAACATATATACATTACTATGCATAAAATATATAACCAACAAGGACCTACTCAAGGGAACTATACTCAGTATCTTATGATAACCTATAACAGAAAAGAGGGCTGCCCAGGTGGTGCCAGTGGTAAAGAACCCGCCTGCCAATGCAGGAGACATAAGAGACACGGATTCGATCTCTAGGTCAGAAGATCCCCTGGAGGAGAGCATGGCAGCCCACTCCAGTAAATGAAAAAGAATCTGAAATAGAATATATATATATATATACACACACACACACACATATATATATATATATATTTAACTGAATCACTGTGTTGTACACCCAAAACTAACACTCTAAACCAACTATACTTCTATAAAAATTAAAAACAAGAGGAAGAAGAGTAATCAGACTCCAACCATCCTATAATAACTTTGCTCCTACATCTTATCCTCAGTGTCTGCAGGGATTTAGAGATGCAGCTTGAAGCAGAGTCTAAGTGACTGGCTGGTAAGATGAATTCTGCCATCATCAACTTACAAAGAAACTCTGAGGTTAAAACATTCAGGTTTCAAAATTTAGAGTATATCTTCAAATTTTTCACTGGCTCAAATATCCTTTGTTTTCTGTAGTTCTCTGCCTCTCAATGAAGAACTACTACTAGACACATATTCTCTTAGCAAAAGAGGACTCAATATATATATGTTAGATATGTTCCCACTTAGCTGAAACTTTTCCTTTGACTCTGAAAAAATTGCAGTGAGAAGAAATGAAAGTAGATCTACATATGGATTCTTGTATCCTAAAAAAAGTAGGCTTTCTTTAGAATTTATTCACATGAGTAGGGTGTTATCCTTAGGAAAACACAAAACAAACACAATCACTTTACAAATGAAATGTATAGAAACAATCTTACTTCTTCACATAAAGGCTCCCCAGCTTCAAAGCACCAATTCATTTTTCGTAAATGCCATGTGTCTCCTAAGAAGGAATCAAATCAGGATGGAAAAAGTCAGAATAATATGGTTTACGAGTTTGCCAGGAATGACCCTTCTGGATAAATATCAAATGGAATATAATCTAATAATTATTAACTAATTTTAAAAGTAAATAATCTCTTCAGAGCATGAAAAAAATTAACTTGCTGCCCCAAATTGGTGAATCTTCTGTCCATCCCACCAAGTAGTATACCTGCAGATACAAACACTTGGCACTAGAGTGCAGCGTCTATTTATACCTTTACTATTTACATGTACATATGCACGCCTCTATCACACGCTGAGCAGAAACAGATGTACACACAAGCATAGAATCCCTTTTAAAATCACAAAGTTGTCTTGGATGTAAATACATGCTAACGTTACTCAGCAACTGGTAACATGTACAACAAAACTGTTCCTGTCCAACTGGCAGTAAATCTAACAAAAAATAGTGTTCAGTACAGCAGTTTAACGAATTGGGTATAAAAGAACATTTACAAATGTTAATGAGATTTCAGTTTTTCAGCATGTTTATTACACTGACAAAACCGGAAGAGAAGTTTTTCTTTTGAGGAGAGGGAGCTGAGTAAAAGTTGAAAATCTTGGTTACAAAAAAATTAGCAATGTTTTGTAACAGTCACCTCCCCCACTCACCAAAAGAAGCTCCAGACCAGGAAATAAACATAGATCTCATATTTATCCTGCACAGGCCACAGGTTTTGAATCCCCCTCTTGTGGCTCAGATGGTAAAGAATCTGCCTGCAATGTGGGAGACCTGCTTCGATCCCTGGGTTGGGAAGGTCTCCTGGAGAAGGGGATGGCAACCCACTCCAGTACTCTTGCCTGGAAAATTCCATGAACAGAGGAGCCTGGTGGGCTACAGTCCATGGGGTCGCAGAGAGTTGGACACGCCTGAGCGACTAACACTCTCACTGTAGACCCTCTTTTGTCATTATTTCTGGTCTTAAATGCCGCACAGGCGTGTCGCTTCACTGGTGTCCGACTCTGTGCGATCCTGTGAACTGCAGCCGGCCAGGCTCCTTTGTCCATGGGATTCTCCATGCAAAAATACTGGAGTGGGCTGCCATGCTCTCCTCCAGGACATCTTCCCAACCCAGGGATTGAACCTGTGTCTCTCAGTCTACCTGCATTAGCAGGCAGATTCTTCACCACTAGCGCCAACTGGGAAGTCTCTTTAAATGCAGTAAGTTGTATCGATATTTACCTTAATCTAAGTAAGTTTAAAAAAACAATACCAGTAAATTAAGAGTGAACACCATTACGTCACAGCACAGCATGGCAGAAAGAAATCAAGAGTTGTGAAATCAGAGCGATCTAGCTACTTGTGGTATAACTTAGGGTGAGCTGTTTAGCCATTCTCTGCATCTGAGAAATGGGAACATGTGAGGATCCCTGCTGGGAGGACTAGTGTGGAGATGAAACAAGACACCACAAGAAGCTCCTAGAAGAGTGCCCTGAGCCTGAGCAAGCAAATGTCCATGCCAGGTGATGGAGCCCCAGGCTTCCACTCTGGTGCAGAGAATGGCAAGCACTCAGTCTACTGAAACCGCTTGATGCCTCCTCAAGCTCGCTCACATGGCTCCATGTGGGTAGCCACTTCAGGATATCCTGGGTTTATTTTTTTCATTCATATTACATTCCCTAATCTATACATAGAAATACTGGCATCAAACACAACATACTGAAGTGCTGAATTAAGGAGGTTAAAAAAAATCAGTAAAAGATCTAGGAAATTCCAGAGACAAGCTTAGGTATCATCATAGTCCGTAACCCACCTGTGAGGCCACATTTGTCCAGCATTATCTTCAGACACTGTTAAGAAAAAAAAAAAATTAAAAAAAGAAAAAAAATTATGTTCATTAGTAGTTCTGTTTCTGAGTTACAGTATGAGAAACACCTTTCTTTTGACCCTGGAACTATCTGATTATATTTAACAACTCTCAAATAGATAAAGACATACATGGTTAACTGGTTAGGTAAGCACTCCTTAAGAGCTAAGGAGGTGCCAACTCAGCAGGAAAAAAAAAAGCTTCCGGGGTTCACAACCAGAACCTCCAAGTTCATCCACTTCCAGGTCTGCAGTATGATTTTCTTCTTATGAGGACTAACAGTGTATTTCTGATCACATATGATTAATTAGGTTGCTTTCACCATGACTTCCCAGGTAAGGAACCCAACTGCCAAGGCAGGAGACCTACAAGACATGGGTTCCATCCCTGAGCTGGGAAGATCCCCTCATGGAGGAAGTGGCAACCCACTCCAGTATTCTTGCCTGGAAAATTCCATGGGCAGAGAAGCCTGGCATGCTACAGTTCACAGGACTGCAAAGAGGCAGACATGACTGAAGTGACTTAGCATGCACAGATAAGTAAACTCTGAGTCCCATAAAAGGAGATTAGCTTTTATTTATCCAAGAAGCAACTGATCATACACCAACTCACAAGGAGAAAACTGTGCACGCTGTGAGCTCACAGCACAATTCAGTGAACGAGACACGATGAACAGACATTTGAGCAAAACAATAGTCATTAAAAACTCCCAACTTCTTGAGGTGAAAGATATTCTTAAATAAATTTAGGGCAAAGGAGTAAGTAAAATTTGATTTATGCTATAACCAAGCAGAAGGGAGAGGACTAGGGATGATGACTGCTGCCCTGCTTGGATTAGAGAAAAATGACAAACAATCCAGACAGCCCTGGATTAACAGGGGAGTGTTTACATAAACTAGGAAAGGTCTTAAAACAATTAAAGGATAAAAGAGATTTATATTTACTGGCCTTAAAAGATCTTTAAAATATTTTAAGTGAAACAAAGCTCTAGGATCCCATTTATGATTTTAAAAGAAACCAAGTCAAGCTCTTATTTCAGTAGGTACATATATACTACACATTGGTACACACGGCAAAGGTATAGGAGGATACACTATGATGTGGGTAGGATTACATCATCCAACGACAAAAGTGACTTCTGAGGAAAGGACAAGAACAGGGTGGTAACTAAGGAAGTTAGTCACCCATGAAGTTTGAAAAATAAGATTAAATCCACGATTACTTGTATGATTAAAGATAAAAGCACTATAGAATTAAAGATTGTTTAGAAAACGATGATGGGAGCAACGTATTGAAACAGAGAACAGGGCCAAAGAAAACTGGGTTCAAAGAAAACTGCAGTCTCAAAGGCCTCTCTTATTTAAGAAGAATGAGCAATTGAGCATTTAACTTTACTGTGTTTCAGGCAGTGGAAACTACCAGTGTAAAGACTTGTCTGAAAAACAGCACAGAGACCAACTTGGCTAGATAGAGCAAGTGAGCAATAGTTATAACGTCACTCAGGGGCTCTGCTCTCACTCCAAGTGAGATGGGAAAGCAGAGGAGGGCTGTGTGTAGAGGACTGACTGATCTTAACTTTAAAGGATTGCTCTATTTCTTTGTAAGAATGTACCATGGGAGGTGCCAGGTTAGAAGCCACGAGGTCAGTTAGGAAGCTGCTGGAATAATCCAGATGAGGGGTGAAGGCAGTGAAAGCAGTGAGGGAACGAGATGTGGTCAGATCCCAGATAAATTCTAATGATAGAACCAAAAGGATTTCTTGAAAAACTGATAATGAAGAAAGAAAGAAAAGAATCAAAGACGATTTCAAAGGTTTTGGCCTAAGCAAGTGGAAAATGGCCACCGTAACGGAAAAAGAAAATGTGAGTAAAGTGCGTTTGAGAGAGGTCAGGAGCTCCACTGTGGGTGTGCTATCATTTGGGATGACAATCAGACAGCCAAGGAGTAGCTGGATATATGAGTATGGCAGCTATGAACTGAGCATGAGGTGCTCACAAGGCAAAGAGAAAAGGAAACAGACGGAGAAGGGGAGACCTGAAAAATGGGAGGAAAACCTACAGAGCTGCAGTCTTCTAAAGGCAAATGACAAATGTCATCAAATATGTCACCGCTGCTGAAGGAGCAAGTAAGCAGAAGACTGGGACCTCTCACTAGACACAGTGCCATGGCAGCCTCTGACAGCCTTGACACAGCAGTTTCAGCTCTGGGGAGGGAAGTGGGCAGGCACGGGGAAGAAGTCTACCTACAATGGTTTCAGGACAAAAGACAGACATACACATTCTTCAAAATGAAAAAACACTGAAGTTACCCAAGGCCACACCCCAGGCACAAAGGACTAACCATCTTTTCCTCTGAGGAGCTGCTGCCTTTCTACCAATGATATCTCCAGTCCCTCCTTCACACTTCCAACTTAGGAACATAAACAAGATACTGAATTGCCCCCAACTCTTGATAGCATCCAATCCACAATTAGCCCTTATCCCTCCTTACAATCATTTAGCACAAGTTCAAACCCTGTCAGGGAGATCATTCGGATGAGAGGTGAAAGGGGGTGCCAGCAGTGCATGGAGGGGTGTCAGGGACACTCTACTGTCTGATTCCTGTGATATGAATCTCATGCTCGCAGTTAAGTCAGTAATAAAACTTTTAAAAAAGCTAACTGCCCCCAACAAAAAAACTCATTAAAGTTAACAGGCAAATGAAAAACTGGGAAAATATTTACAGCATAGAGCAAAGGGTAAAGAATATATATTTATTAAAAATATGTTTAATCACAGAAAATTTCAAACTTATGAGAGGGTTATAAAATGAACCCTCAAGTACCCATCTCCAGCCTCGGTTCCTGCTGTGGCCTGTGTTGTTTGTCCATACCCCCACCCATCTCCCCTGTCTAGCTCCCCAGATTTTTTTTTGACGCACATGTCAGGTATCACTTCATTTCATTTATTGATATTCACTACTCATCTCTAAAAGATGAAGATTCTTTAAAAAACCATAATTGGTAAATAATTATGATACAGAATTCCTAAATAACGAATATCCTGTCAATGTTCAAATTCCCCTAATTTCTGTTAACTGTTACTAAAGTTCTTGTGGTTTGAATCAAGGTCCATATGAATTCTATACATTGTGCCTGCCTGCTATTTCTCCTAATCTCCTTTAACTGTAGGCTGCCTCACCCTGCAACTGACTTCTTGAAGAAGAGTTTTCCACTTGAGAACTGTGCTGACTGCTGGCCTGAGGCGCATTTAACTGGTCCCTCTGTCCCCTGAACTTCTTACAAACTGGTACGCAGACCTTGATCGGACTTAGGTCCGGTTTTATGTTTTGGCAAGAAGAGCACAGGTATTGCTTTGAATCTCTAAATGTCTGGGTGTTGCTCTTCTAGGGCTCTTAGCAGTTTTTCAGGATCATGGCTTAGATCCAGTAATTCATTAGGACTTGAAAAACAGTGATAGTTTAAAATTTCTTCTTCATTTTATTAGCTGGGATATGTCTATTTAAAAAAATCTTCTCATTATGTATTTGGTTATTGTGAGGTAAAGTTTGCAAAAGAAAAACAGGATAAATATTTGATTCTTTCCTTTATGGTTCCCTGGCATTTACTACAGTAAGCAATGAACAGCGTATTTTTAAAGATCATTATGAACTCATGGATTGTATGTATGTGTGAATCAGATTTCATTATTATTCCCACTGAGGTTCTAAGGCTTATCTTCAGGTTGGCTCCTGACTCTCTGCTAACCTCAGAAGTCTCTGCTAGCCTCACTGCTTCTGTTGTGGCAAGATGTTCCAGGTTCCTCACACACTTTCCTGACCTAGCAAGAGAACAAGTCATTACTCCAAGAAGTCCTAGTTCCTTCCTGGAAATGGTATTCGGCAACCACAGTCTGGGTGCTGGGGTGCCTGCTACTACGAGGTTGTTCATTGTTTCTATAAGCTGTTTCAGGGGACAGAGAAAAATAATTTTTTAAAGAAAAAATCCATCAGGTTCATTCTGACTCTTCTAATTAAAATTCAGGAGTACAGGCTTTATCTATAACCACATTGATGTTATCTGTCTTTTTTCCAATACTGAAAGTGACTGTTCTCAGTGATACCAACGTAACTGTTTGCTTTATAACACACACACATTCATACCTCTTTGTGTCAGATGATGTGTGTATACATAACGCAAAATCACCAGAAGGAAATATACCAAAATGTGAATATTAATGGGATAAGAGATAATGAGGAGTTCTAATTTTTTTCTTTTAATTCATTTTTATACATCCCAAATTTCTACAATAAATATGTATTATCAGTAGTCAGAAAAGAAAAAAGAATAATCTCATTTTTAAAACCATGGTTGACTCATCAACTTTCAAGACACCCAAAGTACTCCTTTAGTGAGCATATAGAATTTTTTAAAGGATATTACGTAAACCCTAGCCTTAGGATCTCAAAACCCTAATACAGGTTACCACTGCTCCCCACCCCAAACACCCACAGACCCTGGCTCCGAAAGTAAAATGACTTACATTCCTCACAGATACGGTTTCCTCTACTATAATCTCCATCTCTGTCCCAGGGTGAACATCACTCCCCAAAGCAAAAAACAGGAACAGCTAAGATCGAAACAGAGGTATAAACACAATTTAACTTGAATTTTAAAATTCTATAAATATATAATTTATTTCCAAAAGAGAAAATCCAAAGATCATAAAACTTTAATAAAAATCTCAAATTATGTAAAAACAAGTCTTATGTTGAGTAAAGCTATAATTTAGACAATAATCTTGACTACCTAGAAAAGTAAGATACTTCATCACCAATGTTTTTACTCCTAATAAACATCTCTCACAGATATTTATTCTACTATGATCTTCATCTCTTTCTCAGTCATTCCCCAAGGAGATTTGCAATTACTGTACACTGAGGGCATTAACTGTATTTTTTTCTGAGCCCTTAGTTTGTGATCTTATTTTCTGTCCAGAGGTCCCATATACTTCAACTCCCAGAAACCCAAAGAAAAAAATGTAAACCTGATCTCCTGTCTGTTCAGTTTCTTATAGCCTTATTTTTCCTTTCTAATGCAACTTCACCTGTCATGTTTCTCATTCCCTGAGCTTGTCATATACTACTATTTGCTAGAGTTTGGGGAAGAACAAATTAAAGGGTGGGGGGCGGTTGGGAAACTAATCAAGTGAATTAGTTCCATAACAGGGATCCAGGAGCCAGGGGGATCCTGATATATGAGTTCAGCTTACCCTGATACAGAGCCCTAACAGTAAGGACATTATTATGCCTTCTGGACTGTAATGAAAGTTTATTGAGTGGGCAAGGTTTATGGCAAAGGTCAGTCTGATAGTACTTTATACATAAAATGAACACTGATAAGAAAAAAGCTGCTGTGAGTCCATTATTGCAGGCAGTAATTAAACTCAAAATCAGTCCACTGTATTTCATTAAATCTAAAATACTGCTGGTTGTTACTTATTATTTTATGTACCACTAAGAGAGAAAGCACAGCACCAGCTATAGCTGTAGGAAGCCACTGACTGTAAGATGCATCCAAGTCTCACAGATATCAAAACGTAGGAGGAAAGGGGTGAATTTTAGAATTTATGAATTATGGTGGTTGAAACTGAGGCCACTCAACTTTAAAGATCCCTATTAACCACAAAATTTTCACAGGAAAACAATCTTATGAACATACTTTGACATAACATTTTTTATTTAAACACAGAGAACTAACTACATGGATGTATTCCTACAGATAAAAGGTATAATCTAAGGAAAAGAAAAAAATTTTAAGAAAAACAGTATTACTACAGTAGTTAGGAAAGAATTTTGCAATTAAGAGCTTCTGATCATGGGAAGCTGGGTTTTGGTCTGTCGGGTGATCTTCGTTTACCTGCGAGGAAGTTGGTGCTTTTCCAGGACACAGTCCCAATGAACTCCCCATCTTCAGCCCTGCTTCCTTCAGAGTGTATCTGTCTGGCACTATAAAGAATTTTGATAACATGGTAAATGTAACTAACTCCTACCTCTTTGGGCAAAAGAATACACTGAAATTATCTTTCTTTGAAAATCAAGAATGTTAAAGAAGAAAACTGCAAAAAGATTATATATATTCTAGTTGTTTGATTTCAGATTTTCTTACTCTAGAACACATTATCCTTGTTATCTGTACAACAGTGCTAAGAGGCAGCTATGAATGTTCTAGATTCATACTTAATAAAAACCAGAAAGCTGCTGTTTGCAAGGATTATGTAATATTGTGAATTGATTCATGAATAATGGACTAGCTTCTTTCAAGTTTAAAGCTGCTATGGTAACTACCATGAACAGCTTGAGTAAATAAAGTCTAATAACAAGATGCATTACAGAGCTAAGAATCAAGTCTCCAGTTACAATGATAATTGGTGTCACAATAGAATTAACAAAACAAAAACTTTGATAATAAACCTGCAAAGAAGTAACTAGATCAAAACCATGACTAAAATGAGCATCAGTTAATCAGGAAGAAAGATATTTTACTTTAGAAAACAGAGGTGACTGAAATTTGGGGTAAGACTTTCTACAGAAAGTCTTCATAAGGAAGACACCTGGATGACAGTATGGTTTATAAACCAGTTTATAAAAGATACGTTCAGAATATTAGGTATTAGAAGTCACTGTTTATAAAGTAAATGTGTTGAGAAGGATAAATGGCATGATTATGTGTCAGCTTTTGAAGGCTAACAAAAAGATTTACCTGGACAAAGCAATTTTCCATTTTTATCAATAGGCCTCAGACAGCTGTTCTCAGCTGTAAATAAAAAGATGCTGGTTAGTGCAGCAAACAAACAAAAAACCCCAAAAGATGCTCTCCTGTGTTAACTAGCAGGAAGCTGAAAAACAAAAACAAACAAGAGACAAAAAGAAAACCACCCAGCAACAAAAAACCCCGTACAGGTCACCTTCCCTTCATGCAGCGGCATGGAACCACGAGCGCGTCTGCGCAAGGTGAACCCGTGCAGAGAAATCTCAATCAGAAAAACTGCGATCGCACTGTGACTTTTAAAATTTCTGTCAAAACATTAAAGCTCTGCCAGTTATATGTGTACAGTGAAATAAAAAATAGTAAAACTAACACTTACACTGCAATTTAAAACACTGGACATGGAGAATTAAAATGTTTCCTTTGCAAAAAACAGATCAAGAATCGTTTAAACAGGGCCTGCTTTCTTCTCGTACAGCTCACAGGACAGCGTGAGCAGCTTCTCTGCTTCCATGTGATACTCTTTCTACGTCTGGATCAGCTTCCAGTATTTTACACTTAGTACTTTCAGTGTTGTGAAATATCTCCAAGAGCTCCTTTAACATGAAGTTTTGTGCCAGCGTCAGTTCCTCTGGGATTATCTTCATACTTTTCGTCATGACCACTTTCCTCACTTCTGTGAGTTCACGCTCACTGGCTCCTCTGGCTGCAGACCTTGAGTCTCTTGAATGACAACAGCGTCAGCATCCCCAGTCAGCTATTTCTTCCTCAGCTCCATATACTTTTGTTTCTTGCTGGTACTTTCACTGTTGTTGGCTAGTTTAATTATCCTTTTTTTTTTTTTTAAATATCACTTGGGTTTTATCACTGGGAGAAAAGGAGGCCATAAACTACACACTTTGCTGTCCCATGTGGTGAAATGAACAGCAGCCGTGTACTGACCAGTTATTGACATGCTTTAAAGAGTGAAGTAACCTGGTCACTGATTACAGCTCAGTTCAGTCACTCAGTCATGTCTGACTCTTTGCAACCCCATGGACTGCAACACACCAGGCCTCCTTGTACATCACCAACTCCTGGCGCTTGCTCAAACTTATGCCCATTGAGTCGGTGATGCCATCCAACCATCTCACCCTCCGTCATCCCTTTCTCCTCCTGCCTTCAATCTTTCTCAGCATCAGGGTCTTTTCAAATGGGTCAGCTCTTCGCATCAGGCGGCCAAAGTATTGGGAGTTTTAGCTTCAGCATCAGTCTTTCCCATGAATATTCAGGACTGATTTCCTTTAGAATGGACTGGTTGGATCTCCTTGCTGTCCAAGGGACTCCCAAGAGTCTTCTCCAACACCATAGTTCAAAAGCACCAATTAATTCTTCAGCACTCAGCTTTCTGTATAGTCCAACTCTCAACTCTCATGACTACTGGAAAAACCATAGCTTTGACTAGACAGACCTTTGTTGACTGTGTACATGCTACTTCACAGTGATCTGCAGACTAAAGAGCTTATAGCAAAGTCTGTACTTAATGTGATGACTCAGTTAATATCTGATGGCAGCTGACATTTGAACCTTGCTGCTGGGTAACTGATAAACAATGAAATTCACCCATATCAGAACTGCACAGAGACTACCTAGATTTCAAAGTTAGGTGGTTTTTATGCTTAGTTAGTAAATGGATTAGGGCAAATGTGCTGTTTTTGAGGATGCGAAGATTCCCACTTTGTGTGAAAACACTAGGTTTTAATTCCAAACAGAATTATTACCAGGTAGGATATGAAGTTGGGGAATTCAAAGGAGTGGAGCGAGCCCTCTGAGAGGGCAGGAATGGCATGGGCCTTGGAAGGTCTAACTGTATCTGAGCAGAGCAGAGTCTCTTTGAGATTCCTGAGTTCTAGCCCTTATACTACAGTGATGTGAAGCTAGCACAGAATTCTAATACAATCTCCTTGACAACTGAAACAGCCTATGTTAAAGAGTTCTCCAATTTAAAAAATGCATTTAAAATACTGGGTTTTTTTTTTCATTTTCTTTTGACAAATGTCATGTGTTTTCTATGTGCCAGGCACTGTCCTAAAAGCTGACAATAAGCAAAACAGTCATGGACTCTGCCTGCAAAGAGCCTCATCTAATGGAGGGGATGGACATTCATTGCACAAAACATGGGCTTATAGAGTAAATGCCACAAAGGAAAGGACGAGGTGTTAGAGTCAGACAGACAGACGAGGCTGTGAAGTCAGGGACGACAAACATTAACATTTCAGCTGAGACCAAAGGAAAGACTGAAGTTAGCAGATGAAGAGTAATGAGGATGGAGTTCAAAGAGATTACAGAACTAAGAAGTCGCAGGGGTGGAAGAGACCTTGTGCATCAGAAAAACTAGGAAGTGAGCACAGAAGCGTGATGTGAACGACAGATGAGTGGAGGGCGAGGTTAGTTAGGCATTGGTCAGATGAAGGAGGCTCCTGTACCCGAGGAGCCCACAGGCAACACGTTACAAAGTACAAAGAGCACAACAAAGGGCTCTGAGCAGAGGGTGACATGATCTGACGCACCTATGTTTAAGAAGATCACTTGCTATATAAAGAATAGTTTGGAGGGGAGGAAGAGTGGAAGGGAGGTCTGTGACATGGTAAGACAATGAACTATTCATCTTAAGAAACCATATATTTTTAGTCAACTTTATTGAGATATACTTTACTTACAGTAAAACACATCTAGTTTAAGTGCACAGTTCAAAGAGTTTGATAAAAACACTCAGTAACCACCAGCAAATCGAGGTAAAATTTGCATCACCCCCCAAATGCCCTCATGTCACTTTGTAGTCAACTCCCCCACCCCCTAGTCCTGATCTGACTCTGTAACTCCAGCTTAGATTTTCTTTTTTGACAATTTCACATTGTAAATGCAATCCTAAGAGTACCACTCTTTCATGCTAGTTTCTCTTGCCTGGCATGATGTCTTTGAGATTCACCCACGTTTTGCATGGGTTCACTTCATTTATTGATAAACAGTATCCCATTGTCTGGAATTTGTTCACCTGCTCACGAACATCTGGATTGTTCCCTGTTTTGGGTTATGAACATTTATGCACAGTATTTGCAAGATTTGTATTTCAAGTTTTCTTGGATGAAAACCCAGAAGAATTGGTAAGTGCAAGTCTAAGTTCACAGGAAATAAGCTGGCTCTTTACTGAAGTGACTATCATTCCACACTCCCACCAGCAGTGTATGGGACTCCAGCTGCCCCACGTCTGACATTACTTGGTTTTGCCCGCATCTGAAGTTTTCATCATTCTGCGCGTGTCGTGATGCACCATTACGGTGTCACTTTGTTGGCCGATGATACTGAGCACCTTTCCCTGTGCCTGCTGGGTGTTCACAGGTGGAGTTTCTTTCGTAAAGCAGCCTCCCAACTTGAGCTGTTTGTCTTTTGATTAGGTGATAAGTTTTTTTTCTTTTTTTATGTATACTGGATGCAAGTCTATTGACAAATCCATGTTTTATAAATTTTTTCTCCCAGTTTGTGGCTTGTCTTTTCCAATGCCCTTTGAAGAAGTTTTAAATTTTGCAGTAGTCTAATTGCTTTCTCCTTCCTGATTTGTACTTTTTGAGTCTTTAAAAAAAAATTTCTTCCTTGTGGTAAAAGTAACAAAGATTTTTCTATGTTTTCTCCCTGAAATTTAATAGTTTTAGGTTTTAATATTTAAATGATGTGAGTTCATTTTTCACATGATGCAAGGCAAAGTTGGACTCGATCGATGTGAGTCTGAGTAAGCTCTGGGAGTTGGTGATGGACAGGGAGGCCTGGCGTGCTGCAGTCCATGGGGTCACAAAGAGTCAGACACAACTGAGCTACTGAACTGAAGGCAAAGTTGGAGTTTTATTTTTGCATTTATGGCTATCCAACTGGTGCAGCACTGTATGCTGAAATACCCCATAGAAATACCTTGGCACTTTTGTTGGGAGTCAACTAAGTGTGTTTGCATCTGTTTCTAGCTATTTCAATGTAGTTCTATCGAAAACACTTTAGAACATTTCCACATATGATCTCTGTTACATATTCTTCTTAAAAGAGCCCTTAAAAACATGAAAACTATTCTTAATTCACAGGAGAAACAGGTTGTAGGCCACAGTTTGCTGACGTCTGCTCTATGTATCTACTCTCATGACAACACACACTTGTTGATTTCTATAGTTACAGAGTAAGTCTTGAAATCAAATAGTGTAGCTCGTTCACTTCTAAGGAAATAGAGACTCTGAAAGCTATGCAAAGCAGCCAAAAAAAAAAAAAAAAAGAATTCTAAATACTGGTAAGGATATGAAGAAGCTGCAACCCTGATACATTGCCAGTGGGTGTGTAAATGCCTCAGCCACTCTGGAAAACAGTATGGCAGTTTCTTATAAAGTTAAACACAATTCTGCCATATGACCCAGAAATTCCAATCCTGTACATCTACCCCAGAGAATAGAAAACATATGACTACACAAAGACACAATCTTTACAGTAGAGTTATTCATGAAATCCCCAAAGTGGAAACAATCCAAATATCCATCTACTGGTAATGAACCAAGAAAATGTGATATATCCATACAATGGAATACTAGTCCACAAGAAAACGAACAAGTTATTGAAACATGCTAAATCATGGATGAATCTCAAAAATAATATAAGTGAAAGAAGCTAGTCATAAAAGACTATATATTATATGCTTCCATTTACATGAAATGTCCAGAAAAGCAAATCTAAAGGGACATTAAGTAGATGAATGGCCATTAGGGATCTGGAAATGAATGATCTTTTTGGAGTGATAGAAATGTTCTAAAACTGGATTGCTGTGATGGTTGTACGACTTTATATATTACTAATAATCACTGAATTACACTTAAAATGGATGTTTTATCATATGTAAATTATACCTCAAAAAGTTGTAAAAGAATACCTTAATGCCAAGTAAACAGTGAATTTGCAGAATGTTATATTCATTATGATAGAATATATATAAATGTAAAAATATAATATACACATACATATATATAAATGCTAAAATATAATATACACATACATATATGTATGGAGTATAATACACATAATACAATGTGAATTCAGAAACTAGATACACACCCAGATCAGATATACTGATTGAGACTGGGGAGGGAGGGCGGGAGGGTTAGAGCTGAGGAGAACAACGGGGCTTTATCTGTAATATCTGAAGGAAAAACAAACCTGGCAAGATGTTGACATTTGTCCATTTTGTGTGGTAGATACATGAGTTTTCCCTAAATCACATATTTTTGTATAAATACTCTCCCATATTTTTTCATTTAAAAATCAAAACAAAACTAAATTAAACCAAAAGCAAACATAAATGATTACCTAGTTCCTTCAATAATTTTAATTCCTTTATGGCTTTAATTCGAATATCAAACACCACCTAAAATAGAGAAATAAACTAATGACTGTGTATAAGTTAAAAACAATGGGAGGAAGGAAGGGAAATGAAGATTATCAGTGTGTGCATATGCAAATTATGAGTTACTAATTACCTGACGTTTAACAATTTTTGCACACTTGAAAAAAGTTATTTCCTTCCCTGAAATTCTTCCACAAAGTCAAAGGGAAAAACTTGGTTAAGTTTGTACCAAATTGATAATAATTGAACTAGAAAAGGCCTCCTACAGAAAACTTTAAAAACTAGACATAATAGTAGCAAAAGGCAAAAAAATAAAAAAAACAACTCACCTTTCTGATAGCAAACAAAAGACATTGGAGACAATCATATTTCTTTATGTCAAAAATGATGAATTTAGGGTCAATAAGCATTAATTATATAAAAATGTACTAATCCAAGAGTACTATTTAAAATTTCTATGTAAATTATCTTATTTTAGACTTTTTTTCTTTTTTAAAAAATTTAGGCTAATTGCCTCTAGGGCACAAAATGGTGGAAATTGAGGGATAAAGATAATCATAGACTCTTCTTTCCCACCAGTGCCCCACTCCCAGCTGGTCCCACCACCACTTCTGCTGTGCCAAGACAGAGCAGAGCCGGCAGTAACCAAGGACTGCACCAGCCTCCTGCTCAGGGTCAAAGAGGTAGGTCTCTTGAGCTATGCAGTGCTGACCTTATAGTCCCCACTACTGTACAAACAAATAGTAATGCACCTTAAGAAACTATAATTTTATATAAAAGAAAACATTCTAAGCTTTCAAAATGAAGTTACAGAAAAAATCTTAAGAGACTACATAAATATAAAAAGATGTTTTCTGAAATTTTGTTTAAGGAAACCAGTATAACAGTCTTAAATGGAAAAAAATGAAGAAATATCCTTTTTAACAGCAACTGGCTTTATAAAGAGCAGAGTATACCGTAGAACAATTTAAGATAAACTTTGTAAAATCCACACACCGAAGAACACAAAACCAAAACATATACCTGGCTTAAAAAGTACAGAAAAAACTCTTAAAAATAGCATTTCATAGTTATCAAAGTCAGGAGATTCCATGAACTAATTTAAAAAGGTAACTCTCACATTCTAATTCTAGGCTTTGGAGGGGAAAAAAGGCACATAATTTCTTGAAACGTGTCAAGGGCTAGCAAAGGTAAATAAGCAATAGTCAAATGTTACAAATAAAAAGGTGAGTTCTGAAGATTTATAAGTTTACTGAAATGACTGTTCCAAAAGATTAGGGTACTACTGCTTTCTAAACAAAATTCTATTAACTAAAAAACTGTCAGCCACATTTATAGTCTACTCACTGTGTTAAGAGTTGCTGATATTTTAACTTGCTCCTCTTCAGATTCTAATTGGCTTAAATTTTTAACTTGGAGCCAGTTGATCTCATTCACAGTATTGATCCATTTCCCTTGTTTTGTCAACAAACTGTAGGTAAAAAGACATTAAAAAAATATGTGTTCACACAGTCATTTTATGGATCAGAGAGGATTGGAAAATTCATGCTTTTCCTTAGGTACCACTTCCAAAATTATCCACTTAATGTGGCTAATTAAGGTAACCAAGTTCTACTGAGTTGGGCTTTTGAATGTTGACTATCTTTTTAGGGCGGTGTTAGTATTCTAGAGAGTCTATATTCATGATTCCAAAGTCTTTGCCTTATACAAATAATTTGATGCCACATTTTTCAAATAGAACTGTTGTAATTGAACGATCAGTTGTTAACTTCTACCTGCATACTGTAATTACTAGGGGAGCTTGAAAAAGGGATTCCTTGGTGGCTCAGACAGTAAAGCATCTGCCTGCAACGTGGGAGACCTGAGTTCCATCCCTGGGTCGGGAAGATCCCCTGGAGAAGGAAATGGCAACCCACTCCAGTACTCTTGCCTAGAAAATTCCATGGATGGAGGGTCCTGGTGGGCTACAGTCCATGGCGTGGCAAAGAGTTGAACACGACTGAGTGACTTCACTTTCACACCAAAAGCCCACCCACAGAATGCAGAAGTAGCTTACCAGCAGGACAGCACGCACACTGTGCAGACTGACCCGGATAAACACGCCACATCTAATGGATGTCACTCACACCACACACACTGTGTATTTGTATTTTTATTACAGAGGTTAAAAAAATCTATTATGAGAGCAGACGGCAGTGGAGTATCTTGTCCTAACAAGATTTTCCTACAGAAAATAGTAAAGGTTCTCGAGGAAGGAGTGACTTCTCATTTTCACAGAGGCACTGAATGGGCCAGCAGAAGGCCTCTTTGGGAGTATGTAGCAGAGCCGTTTGGAGAAGGCAATGGCACCCCACTCCAGTACTCTTGCCTGGAAAATCCCATGGATGGAGGAGCCTGGTAGGCTGCAGTCCATGGGGTCACGAAGAGTTGGGCATGATTGAGCAACTTCACTTTCACTTTTCACTTCCATGCATTGGAGAAGGAAATGGCAACCAACTCCAGTACTGTTGCCTGGAGAATCCCAGGGACGGGGGAGCCTGGTGGGCTGCTGTTTATGGGGTCGCACAGAGTCGGACACGACTGAAGCGACTTAGCAGCAGCAGAGCCCTAAAACACAATTCTATACTTCTTTTCAGTTATTCCACAATGGGACTCCACCTTGAGTCAGCAATCCTAAATATGGCAAAGCTTAAAGCACAAAGATACTCCCTGAAGACCACTTTCAAATAATGAAAAACTGGGTAATGACAAGGGTGCTAGTTAAAATATTTAGCACTTACTATGTGCAAACCCTTGTAAGCTCTTAACTCTTTCAGTTCTTACAAGTGTATGAAGCTGGTACTAATTATTATGCTCATTTTACAGAAGAATCTGGGCAGAAAGAGATGAAGTAACTTGCTTACAGTCATATTACTAGTAAGTGATAAAGCAAAAAACAAAGCCAGGCAGGTAGTCCCTGAGGCCTTGTCCCTGCCCACTCCTCACAGGAGCACAGGCAGGTAAACACAACACAGGTTATTATGCAGCCATGAAATGAGGTGTATGAAGAGACTTCAAACAAGAGGGGAAAGCAGGATATAACTATTTATCTACAAAATTGTCGCTATGGTGTTTAAAAGAAAAAAACCCTTCAAAACAAGCCCCCAGTTATTCGCACTCAGAAAGCTGACGGAGGTGGACACCGCACGAGTGCGCAGTGCACGGACAGGTACAGGTCTACTGTTCTGGGGCTCCTGTTTTCACCCCTGCGTCTCCCAAGTCCTGAAAAATGTACATTACTTTCTGAAAAGAAATATATAATAAAAGTTTAAGTTAAACAAACAAGCTGGGCAAATAAGTGTCTGGAAAACACTTGTTGAAAAGAGAGTGGTAAGTGTAATACAAAATAAACACAGTTCACAAGCGCCCTGCTTCTCTATGTCACAGCCACTAATAATAACACAGGGCCTCTGTGATCTAAGTGCACTCACAGCACTGGTAAAGCAGAAAACCGATTCACTGGTCATAACCTGAAGTCTTCAATGGATGGAAACTGGGGGGCTTAGGGTATATGATACACCAATCATAGAAATGTACTGGCACAGACATGGGTAACAAAAATGAAGAGAGGAAGCACTTTAAACTTCAAATGTGACTTACAGGAATCAAGGGTGATCTCCCCACATAACTGCCCTACCTGGGCGGCTGGAGAATGGCAAATAGGTTCTAACAAAAAACTGAACTGCCTTCTGAGATTCTTGTGACAAGACAGACAAGTCATAATACCCTTCTCATGAAAAATTTCGGGAACTTTCTTTGTGAGAATGTGCCCTCAGTCTTAAGATGAGTACTAATTAGAATTATTTGACAGGATTCTGCTTTATTGCCAACTAACCTACACTGTATGTAGCCTATACCTGTATTACTCAGTTACCACATTTACCAAATTACAAATAAAAAGAACCCACATTACAATATCATATTTTTCAAAAAAAAAAAAAAAAAAAAAAAAGAACAGTGTCATATTTTTCCAGGTCGCCTAACCAAGAACATTCCTATTTATGATATATAGAACACAATGTCTAGAAATAAAAAGAAACATTTAACTCTTATCATTATTAACAAAAAGCTTTAGAGTTCTAAGAAGTAGCACTGTAACTAAAATAGCTTTAAGAAGCATTCTCTTTTCAGCATGTTACCTGTCACCATCATGAGAGCCCTGGATTAAAACTGAGCTTCCGTTTCTGAGGCCTTGCTCTCTGAATGTCTTTTTCAAGTCTTCCTTGGGAATGGTGGTCCAGTTCTCTTCATCTCTAGATTCAGTGTTGTTGATTAAGATGACTCCCTCTGGAATTGCTAGAGCTGTGAATACAGTGCCTATTTCTGCATTAGATGGAAAGACATGTGGAGATTCTTTCAACTGCTGACACTCCTCTCCCTCACTGCTTGTTGCTACATGAAGAACATTTAAAAGCAGAGGTTCACAGTCGCTACCAGTTGGAATCTGGATTCCGCCAACCTACAACAATATCAAGTCAACCATTAGTACAGTTCATATTGGCCAAAGTTAAATCAACATAGTAATGCAGTAAAAGATGTTCATAGAATAATTCTCATTTTTTTTTCAAGTAAAATAAAGTTTTCACAAAATCTCCTTCAAGTATCAGAAGCACAGCTTTAGATTTTGAAGCTCTTAGCCATCATTTACTTTTTAGGAGACAGATCTCCAGTGGAGACAGACACATGAGTCCTCAGAGGTGGTTAAGACATGAGGAGGACCGAGGTCCATGGAGGGGTGAGACGCCCCTCACCCCTTTCTCGACTGTGCTCCCCTAGTCATCTCCACCTCTACTCAGTATGGCGTCCTGTCCTGCTGAGTCCGCATCCCGAGTCCGGACGGACCATCCTGGGCACCGAGCTCAGTGCAGTGGCTTATACCTCATGCCTGAAGGACACAGACTGATTACTCACCTTTGCATCTAGCTTCTGACACACAGCCTGGCCCCATGGAGATGTTCTACAACTATCCCTGAACATATGACCAGCACGGACTGGACTTAGAATTTATTGAACATTTCAGCACTCTTCTAATATATGTGCTGTCACATGTGCTGAATAAAATTTTATCATAGTAACTTAAAAAATATCCAAAACTCTCAGGACATTTCTTCAACACGTATTTACCTCCACCCCATTCCATACAAAGATGTCTTCTCCATCAGCGATTTCAATTTCACACAGTGTCAGGTCATCTCCTAGGAAGATGACAGTATCAGTGAAACTGTTCTTATGAGCCTCAAAAAAAGAAAATTTTTTTAAAGACAGAGCTCAAACATTTGTTTGAAAAAGCATTCTCATTAAGGGAAATTAAGAAAAAGGAAGTAATTATGGTTGTTATACTGATATTATTTTTTTATCTTTATTCCTTCCATCATACTCTTTACTTTTTTTTCGTCTTCATTTTCATTTTCCCTGAAATCTTTGTGAGCATGATAGCAGGAAAAAAGAATCAATATAAAAGGTCAACTGTACTTGACACTGTGAGTATAGAGAAGACTTACACATCACATGGTCCTCACTCCACCACTAATTAGCTGTACAGTCTTGTGGACTTCAAGCCTCTATGCTGTTTTCTCATTTATGAAATGGGGATAAAAGAATTTTGTGAAATCAAATGAGAATTTATACAAACACTTGTCTTGGTCTTTGGCTCCATAAGTCCAAGATAAATGTTACTGCTGTTACTGGTATTAATGTTTTGTTGTTGTTTAATGGAAATACTTTTAAGCTCTTAAAGTGCTTTTGTCTTGTTACCAAATCTGAAGTTGGGAACTGGCTTAAAAAACCAAGCTGTATTAAATATTTAAAGTTTCAAACAATTTTGCTCAGAAGTTTGTGGTAATATAAAAAAAATTTCCAAAGTTTTAAAAATTTTTGTTTAGGTGCTAAGAAAAGTAGTAGGTAGGGGGGAACTGGCCAAGAGTAGAAAATCATATGAGCCCCACAAAAAATGCAAATATACGAAATAAGTTGCTGTGTCTTAATATTTATCTTACCATTAAGTGTCTGGCAAACATGAAGTCCTGCTGGTACAAACTTTGCAACACTAAGAACCATATCTCCTTCCCAAAATTCTAACAGCTGCAGGATATGAATGAAAGAAAAAAAGACAATGAAAAATAACACAGAGATTACTTTTCCAGATAAAGTAAGGAAGAGCACTGTGCCAATTTCTTTATGTAGCTGATACAAACGAATACAACAATGCCTACCCAGCATCAAAAACGGGGGAAGAAGGCATTTTTCATCATTAACTTAGTCAAATCCAAAGACAGTTAATCTCACATCCATTAATGATGAAAGAAACTTGACAAACACAAAGAGCACAGTGACCTTCTCAACAACAACCATTTCTACTTAATTTATTGGAAGATCACTTTTATCAGAAGGCAAAGTGATCTGTGTGCCAGCCCAGGAATCCTGGTCCCAAAGAACAAAAATTATGTGTTTAATCAGCCCTATTCAGGGAGAAGCAGCACACATGAATATTCTTGCTTCTTGAAAGGAATGTCTCCCTTTGTAAATTTAAAAAGTGGCATTACCACTTTATTCAATAGATTAGCAGGGATTTTTTAAGTTTCTATCTCTAGGAGTCTAAGGACTGTGGCAACCTCACCAAAACAACATCACTCATAATGGTCAGTCCTATTCAGCCTCTCTCCACAGTATTACAAGACAGTTCTCTTAAAAAGAAACTTCAGGGACTTCCCTGGTGGTTCAGTGGAAGTCTTCAGTGGGAAGACTCCGTGCTCCCAATGCAGGGGATCCAGGTTTGATCCCTGGTCAGGGAACTAGATTCTACATGCCACAGCCAAGAGGTTGCATGCTGTAACTAAGACTTGGCCCAGACTAATGAACAAATAATAATAATAAAAAGAAACCTCATACTTACACATGAGCACTGAACTGTGTCAGCCGTACAGACGCCTGCCTGTGGGTTAATTCTAAGACAGCAGAGTGTGTGCAGGCATACAGCGCACACTCAGTCACATCTAACTCTCTGCGACCCCAAAAGGACTGCAGCCTGCCAGGCTCCTCTGTCCATGGGGCTTCCCAAGCAAGAATACTGGAGGGAGTGGCATTATTAGAGAAATGCAAATCAAAACCACAATGAGGTATCATTTCACACTGGTCAGAATGGCCACCATCAAAAAGTCTATAAACAATAAATGCTGGAGAGGGTGTGGAGAAAAGGGAACCCTCTTACACTGTTGGTGGGAATGCAAACTGGTACAGTCAGCCACTATGGCGAACAGTGTGGAGATTCCTTAAAAATCTGGAAATAGAACTGTCATACGACTCAGCAATCCCACTGCTGGGCATACACACCGAGGAAAGCAGAATTGAAAGAGACACGTGTACCCCAATGTTCATTGCAGCACTGTTTACAACAGCTAGGACATGGAAGCAACCTAGATGTCCATTGGCAGACAAATGGATAAAGAAGTTGTGGCACATATACACAATGGAATATTACTCAGCTATAAAAAAGAACACATCTGAGTCAGTTCTAAAGAGGTGGATGAAACTGGAGCCTATTATATAGAGTGAAATAAATCAGAAAGAGAAACACAATATAGTATATTAATGCACATATACGGAATTTAGAAAGATGGTAACGATGACCCTATATGCAAGGCAGCAAAAGAGACACAGATGTAAACAACAGAGTTTTGGAGTCTGTGAGAGAAGGCGAGGGTGGGATGACTTGAGGGAATAGCACTGAAACATGTATACTACCATATGTGAAACAGATGACGAGTGCAAGTTTGATGCATGAGGCAGAGTACTCAAAGGTGGTGCACCGGGACAACCCAGAGGGAGGGGATGGGGAAAGAGGTGGGAGGGGGGTTCAGGATGGTGGGACACGTGCACCCATGGCTGATTCATGTCGATGTATGGCAAAAACCACCACAGTATTGTAATTATCCTCCAATTAAAATGAATTAATTAAGAAACATACTGGAGTGGGTTGCCCTTTCCTTCTCCAGGGGATCTTCCTGACCCTGGGATTGAACTAGTGTCACCTGCATTTCCTGCACTGGCAGGAGGTTCTTCACCACTGCACCACCTGGGAAGCCCTAAGGTAACAGAGATGTACACTTAAAACACCAAAGGGCATGACTGGCATGAATCTAAACATTATGACAGTGACCAAGGCCTTCTCCAACTGAAACGTTACCCTAAGCAGGGTCAATCCCCAAGTCTACCTATATCAACACTGTCAGTGTTGGCTCAGAAATAAACTTTTAATAGAAAAATTGAGAAGTATTAGACAATTTTAGAAATCCTGATCCTGTATTAAAATATCATTCAAATCAACTAAAGTTAAAGAAATTGGCCTGCTTTTCTTTGTACAAGGGGAAACTCAAAAGAAAGCTAATAATTTTGATAAATGATACAGTTTTTCAGAAAATTCATTTATTTCTATGGGGGAGCGCTTCCATTTTCTATTGCTCTCTTCCTTGACAGGATGTAGTGTGGGGCAAAGTAAAATTAAGAAAAAGAAACAGTAGGGAAACCAGGGCTGGAGTTCGAGTTCTACTGCTAACTAAAGCCTGACCCTAGGCAAGCCATCAGATCTCTTTAAGTCACAATTTCCCCATCTTTAAAATGGGGCTATCTTGTCCTTCCGGAGTGGAAGAATCAAATGATACAATTTATATGAAAGCACTGTAAGCAAAATAAACAGCACTATTACTATTGTCATTAAAATACAACTGGATAAATGATTTGCAGACCATTATTATAACCATGTTTGTTTTTACTATAGACCAGTAGACATTTTCCTTCCCTTAGGAATCTTGTTAATAAATGTTGTTACACAATGAAAGGAAGAAAAGTTAGTTGCTTTTATTTGTTTAGTGGCTCTTGGCTTTAGGCAACATAATTATCTATATTTTTACTCCTTTTAAAAAGCAATTCTCTTTCATTTATTTTCCCTGAAACAGACAACCTTATACTCTTTCTCTCCCCCAAATTAAATACACCAGGCTTGCTTCTTCTCTGAAAACATGCTGACAGGACCCTTTGAGTCTTGACTGTGAAGAAGAGTTCTTTAAAAACACTGACAAGTGAGGGGAGACATTTGGGCCATCCCTCTATGGAAGTAGCAGATGTAGGATTTTCCTAAGCTGCTGTGATAAATAAATAGCTGAATCCTAAACAAAAGCTTAAAAACGAAAACCAGCTTGAGATGGACCTTAACATCTGTTAAGAGGAAGTGAGGCTAAATTACCTGAAATATTGATTGTCGAAGATCTCCTAAAGTTTTCCTTTTATCAAAGGTCAAATCCCACATGCTTTCTGTCTGAGACGCTACTGGGTGCAGAGCCCCATTGAGGAAATGATAATGGGGGCCGAGGTGGAGATGCAATTCAACAGTATTGTTTGTAGAATCACATTCCGCCCTTTAAAGAGGCATAAGAAACACATAAATGCCATGTTTTTATAAAAGATACTGTTTTATCTCAAACCAAAAATATCTGATTTACAATATAAAGAAGTTCTCCACTTAAGTAATTATAATTAACATTCTTTTCTTCCATGCTCCAAGATGACTCATTTCAGTTTCTCAATTAATTGCTCTGCCACCATGAATTCCAAGGAAAATGGTTTTAATGTATGCTGTGCAGTGTTACTCTGAACAAATATTGACACTTGAAATCTTCCAATCCTGAGATTATCATTACGAACAAAATGCTGGAAACATGCTCCTAAAACTGTGGTAAGCGCTGTGGCCCACCTGCTTCATTCTTTCTGGAACTATTAGCAATTGTCTGCTACTCTTCCCCAGTAGCACACTGGACACCTTCTGACCTGGGGAGCGCATCTTGCAGTGTCATATCCTTTTGCCTTTTCATACTGTTCATGGGGTTCCTGTGGCAAGAATACTGGAGTGGTTTGCCATTTCCTCCTCCAGTGGACCACGTTTTGTCAGAACTCTCCACCATGACCCGTCCGTCTTGGGTGGCCCTGCACGGCATGGCTCATAGTTTCATTGAGTTACGCAAGCCCCTTCGCCACGACAAGGCTGTGATCCATGAAGGGGTTACAACTTCTATTTTCCTCCTTACTTCCACTAGACCTCACAGACTCTCCCATAAACTATTTGAAGTCAGCCTCACGATCCCTGGAGTCTACTCTCTCCAGGTCATATGTCCTCAGCAGCAGCCTTGCGTCTGCTACACTTCTGAATCCATGGAGCTTCTGTGAGGCACTGCACCAGAAACACTCCAGAGCTCAGTCAGTGGAGAGCTAGATGACTCATCTGGCTGTAGCCACCACTCAGGTACCTCAGGCACAGTCTGGGAATGCGGTCAAAGGCACATTAGCTTTTGATGACCACAGTACAAAGCTTAGTGCTGACTGACTAAAAACCCCCTGGGTTGTTCCTGTTTTTAATACTAGCTGCTAATCCACACCACTCATGGAGGTTGGTTATTCTTCACACTTCAGATATTTGACTCTGATAAATTTTTATATTTTTAGTGCCTTGATTTTTGTTGAGATCTATTTCCTTAGATTTTAATTTGCTGTTCAATCAATTTATTTTTTCTCAGCTTCAAATCAATGATAAAAATGTTGAACACATACCTGCTATGTAAGCAGCCCCTTGGGTCTATAAGAAGACTGAAGGAACATCCATTTCCCTAATCCAGTACCCTATGGACCCACCAACCCAGAAAACAAATAAAAAACCAGTTCTTCACGGTCCAAGGTTAGACCTCAAAAGAAAAATGTTGAGATCATCAAGTTCTCACAAATCATCCATTTAATAACCCATTGTAGGTTTTCGCCCAAGACTGACATTGAGCCAAACAGTCTGCAGACCCCACATTTCTCCCTTTTGCCCATCTCTGGTGTGCTGTCACTACAGGCCAGTTCTCCACAACTACTTACACACGAGGGGGAGTTTTCATGACAGACTGTCTGTGCCGAGGAAATAACTAATTCAGTACAATCGCGTGCTCAGATTTCTCTAGTTTTCTTAGACTTCGATCCCTACTTAACAATGGCCATTTAAGTGTCATTATTTCATCTCTCACAGATAAGGGTAAATTCAAAGTAAAAGATACTCTCAGTATTAAAATTCAGCAGCTTATAACAAGACATTGGCATTAAATAGTTGACTTTTTTCTTCTTTAATTTTCATTACTGAATACTTAAGACCTCAATTATGTCTTTGCTCCCCAGAAAAAAAATTCAAATTCTAAAAGTAACTTAAAAATTACCTTTTTATTTGTAGTTCAATGTTAGCTGCATCCATTTCACTCAGCAAATGACATGGAACCTTGTATCGTGGGTTAGCTCGAGCTGTGAACAAAACTTTTCATTAACTTGGGCTGACTAAACAAAATGTGGTTGCTGATTAATGCTGGAGAGGGTGTGGAGAAAAGGGAACCCTCTTACACTGTTGGTGGGAATGCAAACTAGTACAGCCACTATGGAGAACAGTGTGGAGATTTCTTAAAAAACTGGAAATAGAACTGCCATATGACCCAGCAATCCCACTTCTGGGCATACACACCGAGGAAACCAGATCTGAAAGAGACACGTGCACCCCAATGTTCATCGCAGCACTGTTTATAATAGCCAGGACATGGAAGCAACCTAGATGCCCATCAGCAGACGAATGGATAAGGAAGCTGTGGTACATATACACCATGGAATATTACTCAGCCATTAAAAAGAATTCATTTGAATCAGTTCTAATGAGATGGATGAAACTGGAGCCCATTATACAGAGTGAAGTAAGCCAGAAAGATAAAGACCATTACAGCATACTAACACATATATATGGAATTTAGGAAGATGGTAGTGATAACCCTATATGCAAAACAGAAAAAGAGACACAGATGTACAGAACAGACTTTTGGACTCTGTGGGAGAGGGCAAGGGTGGGATGTTTCGAGACAACAGCATTGAAACATGTATATTATCTACAGTGAAACAGATCACCAGCCCAGGTTGGATGCATGAGACAAGTGCTCAGGCCTGGTGCACTGGGAGGACCCAGAGGGATAGGGTGGAGAGGGAGGTGGGAGGGGGGAATCGGGATGGGGAATACGTGTAACTCCATGGCTGATCATGTCAATGTATGACAAAACCCACTGCAATAGTGTAAAGTAATTAGCCTCCAACTAATAAAAATAAATGAAGAAAAAAATCTGGGTGCTGAAAAGGAAGTATGGAAAACTATAAAGGACTGTGCTGGGAGCTAGGAAAGCTTCTACAATCTGTGTGAATACTAATTTTCTCTGGATCTTAGTTTTCCCATCTGTAAATTGAAAATATTAAAACATAAAAAAGGTAAACAGTTCTTTAAGCCAAGCTAGAGAATTCCATTTCTTCAACTCTTTTTAAATATACTTTTTAAAAAGAACATGTGCTATTTTTCCTGATATCAAATGATCATTATAAATAAAAGTTCTAGAAATGATGTTTTTTAATGTAAAAGAAATAAATATCACCTATAATTGTACTCCTAGGGAATACTGCTAAAATGTGATCTATATACTTTTTTTTTTTGAGGATTTATATATACTTCTGGTGTTTATACTACACAATGTGTCTGTATATACACACACATACACCCCACACCTATTTAAAGCAATTGAGATTATAGTCAACAAATATAACTTGCTTTTTCATTTAATACACTGTGAATATTTTTCCAAAGCTTTAAATGACTGCATGGTAGCCCATTCTATAAATAGCTTAATTAATCCATTTCTTGGACATTCAGGTGATGTCCAGTTAGTCATTACTACAAAGTAACAGGGGGAACAAGTATCTCTGAACTAAAAATGTATACACAGTTCTGATTATTTCAAAACAAATCTAATACAATTATTGGCTTAAGGTTTTTAAATACATACAACCAAACCAGTTGTATTACTTTATATACCTACCAAATGTAGAGGAAGTGCTAATTGTTGAGAACCAGATTAATAGAAACACTTGATTTAGAAGGAAAAAAGTTACTCACTACTGTTATGATTCATGTTTTTTGGTTATGGGCTAGATAGATCTTTTTTGGCAGTTTATTGGTTGTTCATATGTCTTCTTCTGTACATTTTTATATCCTTTTTCCAATTTACTACTGAGCACAATGGAGTAAATTTAAGAGCACTCTACGGACAGGGAAAATAAATATGTTATATATTTTTCTGTTTTCCACTAGCTTGTCATTTGCCTTTTGGCATTGTGTAATAGGGTTTATGTGGGCTTCCCTGGCGGCTCAGATGGTAGAGTTTCCCTGCAATTCAGGAGGCCAGGTTCAACCCCTAGGTTGCGAAGATCCCCTGGAGAAGGGAATGGTTACCCACTCTAGTATTCTTGCCTGGAGAATTCCCTGGGCAGAGGAGTCTGGCAGGCTGTAGTCCAAAGGGTCACAAAGTGTCACAAGCATTAGTCACAACTAAGTGACTAACACACATACACAATTAAGGTTTGTATCACTCTTCCTTCATTTTTTTTGTTGCTTTCAAGCTAAGAAAGGTCTTTTCTATCTTAAGATCAGAAAAATATCTACATTTTATACATTTTAAAGCTTCTTTTTTACATAAACATTAAAGAAAGTATAATTTCATGAAAGGGACAAATATTTGTACTAATTGTTAATTCAAGTGATGAGCAATTAACCAACTTCCCAGTTATATTTACAGAGTAATTAATTTTCCCCCTATTTATCTGAAAGGCTACCTTTTCATGGATTAAAATCCTAAAAATACTTAGATCAGCTTCTGGGCTTATTGCTCAATGATCTGTCTACCTCTGCATTAGTGCTACATTGTCTTAATTACTACAGCATTATAAATATGTTTACACTGATAAAGTAAATTTTCCTTTAGCATTCTCTCTTCAGTTTTCATTAATTTATCTTTTGAGGTGAATTTTAGAATCATTTTGCCAAGTTCCATCCCTTCAACCCCCTAAAAAAACCTTCAAGATTTTGGCTGGACCTTTATTTAAGTCCTAAGCTAACTGGAAAATTGTCACTTACTACATATTCTAATTATGTACACACTGAAGTTCAATTCAGTGAAAAAAATAACATGTCATCTGAAAAAACTGATATATATTTCTACAATTGTGAAATCAATTTTTCTTCAATATTTTTTATCAGAACCATTACCAGATTTTTTCCCCTCAGGGGAAAAAACCTTTCTGGTCAATAGAACCATTACATAATTGTTACTGCTTCAGGTCCAGAGAATTAATTTCCTTTGATTCATTGCAAATCAGTAACTGCTTTATTCTTATTCTTTATAAAAATGATCATTATTCTCATTCTCCAAGAACAGTATCCTCATCTGTCATGATTGATATGTCTCAATCTAAACAGCTTTCCTTGTTAGGATTTTTCACTTTTGCATAAATTCTGGGAAGTGATTTAAAAAAAGTCTTACAGACTAATTAATGTTAGTAGCTTAAGCTCAAAAATTTATCATTGTGGATCTCAGTGCTTAACCTCCACCATGGTATGAGTTCTCTTAGAAGATTCAGCAAAGAGGGCTTCAGAGATACTTCAACTGCTTAAAGACTTATTACCTTGAGGAAAAGGAAAAAAGAAAATAAAAGGGAACACATGAAAATAAGACCAAGGCCACTTGCAACCCAATGACAACACATGCCCAAATTGCAGAGACAAGCCTGAATGGAGAACAACAGTGTCTGCCCTGCCCACACAACAAGAAAACATGATGTGTGGAAACGCCATTTTGAAAATTTAACTATGGCCTCATATTATTACCCGGTGGGAAAAAAAAAGAAATATATCATCTTTTTAAAATGACAAAATGCTGACTTCCTGGTATAGTTCTAGTTAATTTGAAAATATTTTAAAATATTCCAAGAATAAACCTTCTAAAAGGGCAAAACTTCAAATAGCACTCAATGTTTATCTTCTATAGTCATCAACTTAAACAGATAGGGACATTTATCTTTCCATACCTTCAGGGGGTCTCTGCAACTGGGATTTCCGATAAAACAGCATGTAGGCACTTTCTTTTCCTTGAAATTGCTGTTCAATATCCTCTTCCTTGATTGGTTGGACTCTGGAATCATTTATATCAAACCAGTGGGGACAGGAGGGTCTATCATTTAATCTTGAGGATTCTGAAGTAAGTGTCTTGAAAAGTTGTTGATCATTTCTTTGGATATCAGACTCAGCCTGAACAGAAGAGTCCTTCAATAGACGAACTGTACTTTCATCTGAACTGAGCAGAAATATCTGAGAATGAAGCTGCAAAAACTGTACAGGAACAAAAAACAAACATTAGGTTAACAAAAAAAATTTTCATTGACACGATTTAAAAAATTTTCCTTTCTGTGTATGTCAACTTTTTGGCCTGGCCAGTTAAGATGGAAAAAAATTTCATTTGGGCCATAATAAAACATTTAATAAAATCCAGAGTGCTTTCTGCTGAACAGTCTAATAGCTATATCCAGGGAGAAAGCTGCCATGACACAATCTTTTTTAGTGTTTTGGTTTCTTTTTTGGACATTCCTACCCCTGGGACCTAGCCTCTCAGCACATACCCTGTGATGACACAATCTTAAACATGTTTTAATTATATCTCAATAACTGTTTTAATGCTGTTTTAAAAAGTCTTTACTGAAACAGATTACATAGAATAAACACTTTCAAAACGTTTAAAGCAATCCAAACAAAGCACAAAACAAAGGAAATTACACAATGAAGCATCATAGAAGATAATCCCGACAAGACTATGGGATATAGTCATAATTACAAGCTTACATGAACTAAATTAAGTATTGCCTTTCCTGGAAGCTGACAGGGTATAGCTCAAGAAATCAAAGCATTGAAAGGTTAAGCCATAATCTCAAAGATGCTCAAATTCCTCCAGCTAAAGGATTAGGAAGAAAAAAACTTTTCTTCCCCAGCCTACCCCACCTTTCCACCCCTACTCCACTCTTCTCTGATTCCCTAATTTCTACATGGCCTGTATCACTTCCTTTTCTCTCAGCACAAACTACTTCACACAGAAAATCACTTGGGGGCATATGGAACACTTTCTTAGCTCATTGAACAACACAGAAAGGTGATTTTCTCATTTTTCTCTTGGAAAGGAAGAATTTATAATGATGCATACTCTCTGATCAAACAGATGACCCAGAGGTAATACTGTTAACACTATATATAACAGACGGTAATATAGTTTTGTAGCTAAGTTACAGTAAAATAATAATTTTAAGTACAATAAAATAATAATACGAAACCTCTGAGTAATGAATACTTTCCATATAGCAATTTTTTTCTTTGTTCGATAGTTGAAGATTAACTCTTTTAAACCTCAAACTTCAGTGTAGTCTGGTCCCAGTAATGGCAGAGAATTTTATTATTAGGCTAACCCCACTGATTAAAAATCATAAACTTTAAGCAAAACAAAGAAAACAACTGTTTGAAGAGTAACCAGAAACAAAGTGGGGGTGGGGAGGGGCATTACCCTTCAAAAAGGAAACGAGCTAGGTGAGTTCCGCACTGACCTGCCACTTCCCCGACTGCTGCACAGAACAATAGAGAAGAGAGTTCAAGTGACGAGCAGGAGTCCTACTGGACTCAGGAAGCAGAATTTGAGAATGCCAGAGAGGCAGGAGAGTGAAAGACAAAATTCCAGAAGTAACCCTATATCAAAACCTCCTCCCATCCTTGGCTGACTTTTTTTTTCCCCCCTTGGCTGACTTTTGAATGGCACATGTACAGTCTGAGACTCAAGGAACCGAGCAGAAAGCAACAGCTGGGAAATCCAAGATATGAGCAGAGATTTTGGCCCCTGCTGCTGGACAGGAAGAGCATGGAGCTGAAGTCCTGCCAAGTCCGAGGCATACGACAAACACCTCAGGCTTTCCACTGGGATTCTAGAAGGGTCCCGTCTTAGGTCAGGGATTGGTAAACTTTTCTGTAAAGCGCCAGACAGTAATATTTTAGGCTTTGTGGGCTAAGAGGCAAACCTGAGCACATTTTTAAACATAACTGTTTGAAAAGGTAAAGACAGTTCTTAGCTGGGGGCTGTACAAAATAGGGCAGCAATCCCTAGCCTGCCCATGTTTGCTAACCTCTGCCTTAACAGGGAGGACCACGCAGGCCCCAGGACTAACAGCTACTCCCCAGGACTGTCAGCTAAACTACAACAGATCCACCCTACCAAAGCCCCAAATGAAGTTTCCACAGAATCAAGGTGATTCAAAATTACTTAACGGTCTGTTAGATTATAATGAAAAACTCTTATAATCCACAGCCTCTAAAACACATATTCCACAATGTCCAACAAGTAATATGAGTATATGACATGCAAAGAAATAGGACAATGTGATTCATAAAAAAGAGATGAGACAATCAATTCACAAGAGACAAAAAAGTGAATACAGACCCAGAAATAATTCAGATGTTTTAATAGTAAAGTTATTGAAATACATAAATTTATAGGAAAGGATGTACAGAGTAGGTTCAAATGTGGAATTTCAGCAAAGAAACGGGCATTTTAAATAAGACCTAAGTGAAAAATCTACAGCTGAATAAGACAATAACTGAAACAAAAAAATTCATTGGCTGGGCTTGACAGAAGACTGGATACAGCAGAAGACAGGTCAATGGAAATTACCCAAATTGGAGCCAAGGGGGGGGGGGGCGAACCCACAAAACCCTACGAGAATATCTACGACCAGCGAGAAATACTGAATAGTCCAATATATATGTAACTGTAGGTTTTGAAGAAGAGAGAGATAATAGAGCAGAAAAATAAATTGAAAATAAAATGGCCAAAACTGAAGAAAGATTTCAAGCCTCAGATATAAAAAAACTTAGCAGATACAAAGCAAATAAACACAAAGAATGCCATACCAAGACACATTATTACTAAACTGCTAAAGACCAAAGATAAAGAGAAGATCTTAAAAGTAAACAGAAAAAAAAGACACGTTACATTTAAGTGACACCAACTTCTCAGTCAAAATAAAGGAAGCCAGAACATAATAAAATGACATTTTAAAGTGCCGAAAAAACCAATAAAAACTATTAACCTAAAATTCTACATCCAGCAAGAATGCCATTTTAAAAAAATGAAAGCAAAACAAAAATATCAAACAAAAACTGAGAATATTTTTGCCTGCAGTTTTAGATGCCCAGAAAAACACTATAGGAAGCTCTCTAGGCTGAAGGGAAAGGATATTAGATGTAAACCTGGACATGCAAGAAGGAACAATAAACATCAGAATGGGTAGAATAAAACATGATTTTTTCATTAATTTCTTTAAAAGTCACTTAAATGTTTAAAGGAAACACATACATACATACAAACACATGGTGCATTTACAAATAACGGTAAGATACAAGACAACAGCAGAAAAGGATGAGTAGTAAAATGGAATTATACTACTGTAAGCCTCTTACATGGTACATGAAGTGTTACACTATTGGTTTGTAAATTACAATACAAACTTATGTATAGTGTAATCCCTAAGTTAAAAAATTAAAGAACTACAGCCAAAAAGTCAACAGAGGCGGCAAAAATAAAACATTAAAAATTACCTGATTAATTCAAAAGGCAAGAAAGAAAAAAAAGGGAACAAAGAATAGAGGAGGCAAATAAAAATAGAATGGCTAGATGATGAATTCAACAACTATACAAATTAATACATTAAAATTAAATGAACTGAACATTCTAATTAAAAGGGAGACTATCAAACTCTATTATTTGATAGAAAACAGATGAACAAAAGAGAAAAACAAATGCAAAGCTGTTTCTTTGAAAAGGTTAATAACCTTGATAAACCCATAGCAAGACTGATGAAAAAGAAATCTAAAAAACACAAATTACCAATATCAGAAATGAAATAGGGTCCTATAGATCCTACAGATCTTAAAAGGATAATATGGCAGTATTTCAAACAACTTTATGCTAACAAATTTGACACTTTAAGAGAGGTTAAACTCCTTAAAAATCACAGTTTTCCAAAATTAACAAAACCCAACTTCATACTGTTTACAATAGACACACTTGCATTAGAAAGCTTGGTGCAAAGTGGGTAATCATACCAAACAAAGTAGATTTGAAGGCAAGGACCATGACTCAGACGGGAAAGAATCCACCTGCAATGCAGGAGACCTAGATTCAATTCCTGGGTCAGGAAGATCCTCTGGAGAAGGCAATGGTTACCCACTCCAGTATTCTTGCCGGGAGAATCCCAGATGGAGGAGCCTGGCAGGTTGGGCTAGTCCATGGGTCACAAAAAGTCGGACACAATTGGGTGATGGAGCACAAATCAGCGCTAAGAAGGAAATTATGACTTAAAAGCATGTTTTATAAAACAACTGAGATACCAACCCAAGAAGCTAGAAAAGGATGATTAAATTAAACCCCAGAGGTGAAAGGGAGGAAATAACTAAGAACAGAAATCAGTAAAGTTGAAAACAGATGAGTAGAAAATAAAGGTAAAATCTGTTTTTTGAAAAACTGTTTTATTAAAATTTGATAAGCCCTAAGGCAAGACTTATGAAAAAAAGCAAGCAAACACAAATTACTAATTTCAGGAATGAAAATGAAGAACTTAAGGTCCTACAGACACTAAAAAAGATAATATGAGATATTCTGAACAACTTCATGCCAATAAATTTGATACCATATATAAAAGGACAAATTCTTTTAAAAATATAATTTTCTAAGACAATCCAAGAAGTAATAAAAAATGTAAGTAACTCTACAAACAAATTAAAACTATAATATAAAAAACTTCCCATAAAAACATTTCAGGTCTAACTAGCTTTATCAAACATTTAAGAAAGACATAATAATCTATCTCAGAAAAATTCTTTCTGAGAATTTTAATACAAAAAAGTGAGAATATAAAAAAGAATATAAAGAATATATAAGAATATATAAAAGTGAGAATATAAAAGAGTGAGAATATAAAAAATATAAAAGAATATAAAAAAGTGAAAATTTCCCAATTTGAGTCCTAACTCTGATAATAAAATCTGACAAAGATAACTACAAAAAGGGAAGCTAAACACTCAGATCTCTCATAAACATAGGGACAAAATCCTTAATAAAATATGAGCCAAATATTAGCCATTTCCTTCTCCAGGGGATCTTCCCAACCCAGAAATCGAACCTGGGTCTCCTGCATTGCAGGCAGATTCTTTACTGACTGAGCTGCAAGGGAAGCCCAATATAAATAATAGAAATACATAAAATTATGTCATGATTAAATGTGATTTATCCTAGAAATGTTAAGATTTGCCTTAACATTGAAAAAAGTCAACAGAATTCACTACATTAACAGAGTAAAAGAAAAGAGCCATATGGCCACATCAATAAATGTCAACAAAGAACATTTGATAAACTCCAACCTCTATGCAAGGTACAACTATCAGCTGCTTATAACACACCCAAAAGGAATCTGGGTTCACTGTGACAAGGAGCATAAAACTTGTGGCCTTCCTATGATCAAATACTCTATACGTGTCCTCTGCACTTCATGTGGCTGTTGGGCAGGACCAGTGGGACAAGGTTCAATATTGGAAGGAAAGTTGCAGCATTTAGTGGTGAAGTTTGCTACTTAAGAGTCTGTCCAGCCCATGAATGCGTGGGCCAAGAGTGGTCATAGAAATATAAAGGCTTTGAAAGAAAGAGAGATTTCAATTATTTATGCCATTCTGGAAAAGGCAAAACTATGAATACAATAAAAAGATTAGTGGTTGCTAGGAGTCTGGGAGTGAGGGGAGATGAATACATAGAATACAATTTTTTAGTGCAGTGAAAATACTTTGTATGACCTTGTAACAATGGATATATGTCATTATACTTTTTTTTTTCAAACCCACAGAATGTAGTACTACTTACTTCATTAGAATGAATCCTAAGATGAACTGTGGACTTTGGTGATTATAACACATCAACAGAGTTCATTCTTGGTTTAGGAAAAACAAGCTAACCAACCAACCACCCTGATGAATGATGTTGACATCTATGCATGTTGTGAGGAAGGGGAATATGGGAAATTTCTGTACCTTCTTATTAAATTTTGTTGTAAAACTGCTCAATAAACTTAGTATACAAATAAGTATACATGTTTTATACATATGTGTTTACTGGACTGTGATGTAAAATATATTTTTTAGGTCAAAAAAAGTTTGCAAGCCACTGTAGTTAAGTTATATTGGCAAATAAAAGCACAAATTAGCTTCAAAGGAAAAAAACAGATAAAACTATCAGTCAACTATGAGTAAAAGCTAACTTCTTCAAACTTATGAAGAATATTTTTATTTAAAAACAAAATATTAAAGCCCCTGCACAGCTGATAACATACTTAATAGTAAAATACTGAAACACTGATCCAATCGTTTTGATTGAAAACCTAAGACTGTCTATGAACTCAGGGTCAATAACTTCATTTATGAATTGTGGTCTAATTAAAAGATGAACTTAAAAACAGACAGAAGCACGTAAGCACCTTGCTTCTACAAGAAATAGCTCCAAATGTTTACTAAGTGTTTTGTTGCTTTGCTTGTTTTCAGTCAAGTTTTTGTCTCAATTCTAGCATTACCAGCTTTTGCTCATCTTATGGACGAGGAAACCAGACTGCCAAGTTTAGTAGAATTGTGTGTCAAAGAAAGAACAAGTGAAATGTGGATGAATGCCAAAAGACATTTATATAAGTAAGATGATAAGCCTTAGAATATGAACTGTGCATATACACAAGGGAGTATTACTCAGCTATAAAAAGGAGCGCATTTGAGTTAGTTCTAATGAGGTGGATGAAACTGGAGCCTATTATACATAGTGAAGTAAGTCAAAAATAGAACACCAATACTGTATATTAATGCACATATATGGAATTTAGAAGGACTGTAACAACGATCTACGCTAGGCAGCAAAAGAGACACAGATGTAAAGAACAGACTTTTGAACTCTGTGGGAAAAGGTGAGGGTGGGATGATTTGAGAGAACAACACTGAAATATGTATATTACCACATGGAAAACAGATGACCTGTGCAAATTCAATGCCTGAAGCAGGGCACTCAAAGCTGGTGCTCTGGGACAACCCAGAGGGATGGAATGGGGAGAGACAGGGGAGAGGGGGTTTAGGACAGGGGACACATGTGCACCCACTGCTGATTCATGTCGATGTATGGCAAAAACCACCACAATATTATAGAGTCACTGTCGTCCAATTAAAATTAATTAATTAAAAAAAAAGAATATGAACTTGGTGACATTTTTTGCTGTTGTGATTAAAAGCCCATTCTCTATTCTTCTCTTTCTTAATTCTTGATTCTACGATAAATTACTAAGTCATTTAACTGAATTTTAACCATTAAGAAAAATACTAATTATATTTCTACCTAATTTAAATTTCCTTCTGCAAAGAAATTCATGTTGCCAAGATCACAATAAAATTTCTAGGGAATGGAACTTTCTAGAAAGATGTCATGAATACCTTTCGCAGTGGTCCATACTGTTTTCGGTACTTCTTATTCCAAGATATTCCTATCTTCTTCAAGAGTTTCTGGCCCAGCTGATCAACGGGAATTAGATTACTCTCCTCCTTATGAAAGAAAGAAAAGTCATTTAAAAAAATCTGATAAGATTTAAGTGCAATACTTATGAGTTCAAGGGACCAACAGGATTAATAAACAGGGCCTGTAATAACAAACAAGTAGGTGGATTAACCAAAAGCATTTAAAAATAAAAAGCTTTTAAAAATAGATTAAGCCTAAGTTTAGAAAACTTGAATTTTGCCACTTTCTATGTGGTAACGTTTAACATTTCAAGAGCAATACCCAAAGGGTATTTAGAGATTTGGTAAATTTTTGATATTATGTGGGATTTTTAGAAGAAATACTTTCATGCAAAAAGACTATTAGTCTCTTATGAATGTTCTGAATTATAAACAACTTCTAAAAGGGGGTAAGAAATGACTATTTTGAGCTGAAATCTGTCCCCCTACCACAAAAATTCATATCTTGAATTCCTAACTCTCAAAATTTTAACTGATTATATTTGGATAGGGCAGTCAAAGAAATGACTAAGTTAAAATGAGGCCTTTAAGGGTGGGCCCTTATCCAATCTAGCATCCTTATAAGAAAGGAAATTTGGACACACAGAGACACCAGGGATGCACATGAACACAGGAAAGGCCAAAAGAGGACACAGCAAGAGCCAAACAGAGAAGCCTCAGAAGAAACCAAATCTGCAGACACCTTGACCTGGACTTCCAGCTTGAGAACCATGAGAAAGCAAATTTCTGTTAAGACACCAGTCTGTGGGATTTTATTATGTCAGCTCAAGCAGACTAATACAGTAGCCATAAACCAATATTCAGCCTAGGTCCCTAGAAAGAAACTGAGAAAAAAATGTTCATTAAGAATGAATGAATAAATGAAAAGAGACTACCATCTTTACAACAGGGTAGGAGGCAAACCGGAGAAGGAAATGGCAACCCACTCCAGTACTCTTGCCTGGAAAATCCCATGGACGGAGGAGCCTGGTAGGCTGCAGTCCATGGGGTCGCACAGTGTCAGACACGACTGAAGCGACTTAGCAGCAGCAGTAGCAGGAGGCAAACATTAAAAGTCATACACTTGAGGTATTATCAGTACTGGGAATGAAAAAGGGGACATAACTTCAGGTCCTAAAGACATTAAAAGGATAATATGGGAAAACAGTAAATTCCAAACAAGTATAGACAGTATATCCCAAGTCTATTTAAAGTAACAATAATAATAACAATAATAATACCCAAAAAAATCGTGTAACCCAATCCTAACATATCTATACAAACACAAAAGAAATAAAATGCAAAGAATATATATCATAGTGTTAACAGTAACCAGACATTTGGTTTAAACTTATTTTCTTTATATACTTTCAATTTTTTCCCCTCAAAATTTCTACCATTCATAAGTATTTCTTTTATAATCAGAAAGCCTCTAATAAAAAGTTTTCAATAGACAGAGAATTTCCCCCCAAAAGACTATGAATAGTAACAGTATCACTTCTACCAACTAAATCATATAGCTGATATATACATAAACACAAACATATATTCTTTCTACCTGTAGTAAGATTGCTTTTAGAATCATCAATGGATCATCAATCTCCTCTTTATTCTGAATATCTTCCAAATTCACATCTGGTTTACTTTTGTCCTCCTAAAGAAGGAAAATAATTTAAAAAAGTTTCTATCACTAATCTCTTAAAAAGTAATTAGCAAAACAGGAATGTTTGTGCCTCGGAGGTTTCAAGATGAAGAAATGATGATAAAAACATCATATTAACTTGTATGTGCTTTGGAATCAGGCAGTCTGGCTTTGAATTTCAACTGTGGTTGAATAATCCTAGACAAATTACCTAATCGCTCTAGCATTTCTGTAAATTGGGACTGCGAGGTAAAGAAAGCTTCTAGCACAGTGGTCCCCAGTCTGGACACTCCCTCAGTCCCCTTCTTTCAGAGTTCCATTTAAGCTTCATTATGCAGGCATGACTGATTGAAGCATTGGCCCTTGGTGACCCATCACTGGTCCCTGGTGGCTCAGGGGTAAAAGAATCTGCTTGCAACACAGGAGACATGAGTTCGACCCCTGGGTCAGGAAGATCCCCTGAGGAAGGCATGCATCCTGTATTCCTGCCTGGGAAATACCATGGTCAGTGGAGCCTGTCAGGCTGCTGTCCATGGGGTCGCAAAGAGTCAGACAGGACTGCGGCAATGAGCACACACCACCAAACTCGATCTCCAGATCCCTCCCTGGTCAGGGGAGGGGGCTGAAGGTTCTAACCCTCTAACCACTTGATTGGTTCCTCTGGTGACCAGCCCGCACCCTGCAGGTAACTTCATTAGCATAAACTCAGGTATGGTTGAAAGGGGGTCATTATGAAAAAGAAAAGACATCCTTATCATTGGGGAAATCTCAAGGACCTCTACGCCAGGAATCCAGGACAAAGATCAAATATATATATTTCTATTACACCACAAAAACAGATCCCAGCAAAAAGCTAGAAACCTCAAAGGGCTATGCTCTAAATATAAGCACAATCTACAAACAAACCCCTCTCCTCAACAAAGGACAATGAGAAACTTGCTTGCTTTGACCTTGATACTAGATGAAGGTGGAAATACACTCCCTCTAAAAATCTATAATCACAATAGGTCCTCATGTGAGTTTGTGGCAAAAATTCATACTAGTTGCATGGCTCTAAAACACAGATCTTATCTTCAAGGTGTTAAAGCTTGGAGGTGATGACAGGCATGTGGTAGAGACAGACACACATCTTTCATGGAAGGTACTTTTAACTCAGGCTTTCAATCACTCCTAAACTGTGTTCTTAAAAAATAGCCAACCAAGTCTACAACCTAAAATAACAAAATCACAAGGAAACACACAGAGTCAGCAGATATCTAAAGACCCACAGTTTTCAGATACTGCAATTTTCAGGGAGAGAATAATAAAATAGTGTGTTTAAGATGTTTAAAGACATTCACAGGCTTCCCAGGTGGCCCTAGTGGTAAAGAAACTGCCTGCCAATGTAGGAGACCTAAGAGACATAGGTTCAATTCCTGGGTTGGGAAGATTCCTTGGAGAAGGAAATGGCAAACCCCTCCAGTATTCTTGCCTGGAGAATCCCATGGACAGAGGAGCTTGGCGGGCTACAGTCCATGGGGTTGCACAGAGTTGGACACAACTGAAGTGACTAGCATGCAAAGACATTCATGGCTAAGAAACAAGAGATTTAAAATAGCAGGAGGGGAGAGGTAGGCTGGCATCGCCCAGGATGTGACATTGGTGCAGGGAGCATGTCGCCTGGGCAGAGTTCTCCTGCACTCTGCCAGTGTCCAACCTTGGTCTTGTGAGGACAGGCTGGTTCTGAAAGCACCAGTCCCAGGGCTGAACTGTGAGAGTTACTGAAAAGCTTTTGTCCCACATCCTTAGATGTTCAAAGTGATATCAACCCTCAAAGAAACGAAAGCACCACCACCCCCCCCCCCCCCTCTTTGGAAGGCATAAGTCAGGCTCCTCTTAATAGCCAGATCTAGGGCCATATTCTGATTAATTAATGACCTCCATGCAAGAGGGAAAAGCTCATCTTCTAGCTGGGCTGAGAGACTGAAATTTTGGCTTCCACCCAAGGAACACTATGTGAGACAGCTCATTTAAAGTTGTTCCTTCAGATGGCACCTAGCAGGGAAACTTGCAAGGGAGGAAGAAATCACCAAAATGAAAGTAGAAAGAACAATACCTGCTTGTGTTTACAGTATTTGGAGTCCTTTTGTCTCTAGGCGTTAAGAGAGCTCTCAGGATAATGGTTAATAAACAGACAAGCAGTGTCCAGCAGGTATACCTACTGAAGCTGAAACTCTTAAAGCACACATCATTATTTGAATACCATAAAGCTCTAGATAA